>NC_090963.1:2109442-2409442 GCF_040807025.1 Struthio camelus
TCTTCTACTCTGCAACAGCTTCCTCAGTGACCAGAGCCATGACAAAAACATAATGCTTTCAGGGTGACCGTCGCGCTGCTCTTGCATGGAACACTGATGCACTTTTTAGTAGATAGGACCAGGCTTTTATTATTTGTATTACAGGAGGTACTTTGCACTCCCTTGGAGTTGTCCTGATTCACAGGACACGGATTCACAGAACACAGGGCCAACTGCATTCATGTCACAGGAAAGGACAGAGAATTTCACAATTAACCAATGACCACATTTGATGAAGGGGTGGGCTTTTATCTTTACTGCCAGCTTACCATATTTGAAAATCTTTTTCCTGTCTCGGTTGCTCCTGGAATTTTGAATGCTTAGAGGGTGAATGCCATCACAGATAAAAAATTAAATGCAAACAAATGAGTTTTGAATGAGCAGAGTCACTTTGCCCAGACAGCCTGAAAATACCAGATCAACCAAGCAATTATCTTTTTTCCTTTCTTTACCCCATCCTAAAAGAAAATATCACCGTGAAGGTTATTGATTGAAATCACTGTGTTGCTTCAAGCTGAAGAAGCTGTTATTGAAATAATTACATCAAGACTACTAGCCAATAATTAAACAAAAGCAGAAGTGAACGTCCTGTTCGGCCTTTTTCGCAGAAGAAGAGAGCTCCCAGTAGTAACTGGGAGCATTAATGGCTACTTATTTTGCTGGACACTGAGCCACTCTACACTCCTGAAATATTCATGAGCCACAATGCTTAATTCTGTCCTCATGCTGCTGTAGATTTGGCAGACTTGCTGTGCTAATAACTTAACATCTCCTTGGTATTCTTTCCCATCCTCATCTCAACAGAGAGATAATTATTAATAGATAAATAGAACTTAAAACGTTAAGGAAATGCTGTAATTACAGAGTTTGACCTCTTATCTAACCAGGCCAGAACAATTTTTCCAGTGAGCCAGTACCAAGACTAATATGTGAATAAACATCCTTTGGAAGGATAGTCACTCTTGCTAAGGGTTTCACATATTAGAGAAACTACTGTCCCTTGTACACAGCTATTCCAATGATTAATTCCCCTCTTTTCCACTTAGAATTTGTCTAGTTTCTAGCTCCTGATTCTTTCTTTTCCCGACAGTCTAAGCGCACTTCTGCTCCTAGAAATAGTCCCACATTTAGAGAACACAGACCACCTACTGGCTGAAACCCAGCAGGTCTGGCAGTGCAGGCACTGGTAAAGAATATTTTACAGTTTTCTCTCCATAAATACATAGCATTTATCTTAAACAGGCAGATGTAATCCAGATATACAACTGTAAAATAAAAATGGGTTAGTGTGTAGTTTCGATCAAAAGAGGAAGAAATTTAGTGGGAGAAGTTTAGTCCAGGAGAACCAGCGTTCTTATCGTGAGTCAAAGTGTCAGTAGCTGAAGAGAAAAGGTTGTCAGGTTAGAGAAGGGACTCATGCTCACAGAACATGCATCCTCCCTAAAGAGAGGGAGCTGAAAAGGCAAAAGCGCATTACAAAAGCGTGTTACATGCCTGGAGGGTCTCCCGTTTACACTGAGTCACTAGACATATTGCAGAAATCTGCATGTTCCAGCCATACAATTTGGGACTCTTAAAGAATCCCCTTTGTGATGATGCTAGTCAAGTTACAGAGAGCAAAGAACTCCAAGCACATCAGACTTCTTCTGGAAAATCATTTTACAAACACCAACCTGCTTAGAATTCACTCTGCTGCAGGAGGAGGGATGCAGGATCTTATGCTTTCACCATATGGCATGAAGATGTAGAGTAATTATGTCTGAGCCAGATCACACCTCGCATGGTCCTCTGACTATGCACTGTCTCATAAAGAAACAGTGGCCCTTATTCAGCCCAGCAGTAGGAGCATCTAGTAATGGCAAGCGGAGCCTACTGGAAGGTGGGAAAAATCAAGCAACTTAAACATTCACCTCTACGCTTTACTTTCTTTGAGAAATGGGAAGGATTTCTCTTAGAAACATAAAGTTTACAGATTTCAGCTACTTAACAGACTTCGCTAGAGCTAGACCGTTTTCACTGGATTTAAATTTCAACCCATGGGACGGACTTGCTTCAGCAAAGAAAACTGAAGTAAACCAAATAGGTGCTTTAACTCTGATAAGAGCTAATAGATGTGCATGGTACAATGCCTGTTTTTCCCAACTTAAACTGTTTCTGACCAATCTTTCTCTTTGGAGCTCAATTCAAGAAAGCTCATGAAGGCCTGTATTTTGAAAGGCACCTGATTTACTCTATGAAGGTTCTTCCAAAAAGAGTCATCCTGCCATTGCCCAGAACTGATCAGTTGCGACTATGCTAGCATTAAATCGCACTGGCGCCTTTTGGGAAAACAGTTCTGCTTCAGCTCTCACATATTCTATGGCTATAGGGGCTTTTTTTTTTTTTTTTCCTTTCATTACCTCTCCTCTATCTCTTTATGATCAAGAGCAGCATGAGAAAAACAGACTCAAACTCTTCACTGCTCATCTGTCCAGATCTCCCACCACCCTCCTCCTGCTGGCTTGTCATGAAAGAATAATGACATCAGGGAAGACTCCTGCAACACTGGTTTGCCTGCTACCAGATTTTAGGACAGAAACTTCTTGCTGTCCGGTATGAGACACAAGACAGTGGGACTAGGTGGCTTCAGCATTGTAGTTCTTATATTTCCAGGAAGTAGCACAATCATTTTGCTGCTTTCCACGAGGGCTACTTGACTGCTATGTTGTAAGAGCTGTCAGTTTTCACTATATATTGGATTATAGGTCGGATCTCAGGAGCCATCCATAAGCCTTACTGCACGGTCTCTTCCAGCAACCAAGTTTGTAACTTTCTGAAGGACAGAAGCCAATGCTTTACCCTGCTGAGAATTCAGTGACAGTGCATGCACCTCAAGTGAAGCGTCATTTATGACGACACTGCCCTGTCAGGGTATATTATTGATGATCCTATGCTGTTCTCAGCGATCCGTTCTTTGTGCTTCAAATGTAACCCATAATGAAGGCGATCAACTGTATTTGAGATAACGAACCATTCCGAGGCTCCTGAAGCCTCCATCGCTACCTCTTAGATCCTATACATAATGTGAGAGTAGCTGAGGACAACAGTCTGAGCCATTTTGTTTCCAAATTGTTTTTTAATCCACTCTTGCTAGGCCATTAGCACTAGCAATCTCCTGCCACAAGCAAGCAGTAAATGCTTCCTGGTATCCTTTTCATAGTTGTTTAATTCTGATTTAACAAAGTGCTTTCTTGATTTAATATTAGACTGATTCGGTTGAGATTTTACAAGAAGCTGGTGAGTTTTCAGAGAGTGTCACGTGCACCAGACCTGGATACAGCTGTGGTGGACACTCGGGGTGAGGAGGGAAGAAAATATGGGAGAGCAACACCAACTCTTCCCTAGTCACAGGGCACTGAATGCATGCTGAGCCCCAGCAGTGACAGCAATGCAGATGACTGAGAGCTTTTATCACATCTCTTTATCCCTCCCAGCAAACATGTTCCAGCTGCCTGCTCTTTGGAAAAGCGACTCCACTGCTGAAAAAGATCCTGCACTCTTGCTGTGCTTCGAAATACAATTGCAATCAGTCAACACGTGAATAACGGAGCAGCTGATTTCTGCAGTCTTTGACCACCGCGTAAACAGGTCTAGATTGCGACCTAGCGTCACAATTTGAAACAAACATTAGCCGCATCTATGCAAAGTCTCCACGTCTGGTAAATACACAAGGGTGAAAAAGAACAGGAAGAGAGACTCCAGAACGCACACGAGAGAAGCAAACGTCAACAACCAAAAATAAGGAACAAAAACAAAAGGACATGCAAAACGAGACAGCCAAGTCTTCAGTCTTCCTGGATGTCACCCAATCAGCTTTCAGAGAGGGAGAGACCCAGGGAAGAGGGGCTGCTTCCAGGCATGCAGTCATGTGGGAAGGTTACTGGTGTTAGTTTCGTTTTTCTTGGCAAAACCCAGCCCAAATCCTTTCCTGGCGGTGATACCAGACAATCAGGTGATTTCAGAAATAACAGATTGAAAAAAAGCTTTCTGGGTTTCAAAATGATTTGTTTACTTGCGAAACAAAAAAAAAGCAGGGGCTTTCCCCTCTCTTTAGAGTATGCACAGAATATTAAGTGAAAAAAGCAGTGTTACGGAAATTTTTTCCACTACCACAAGCTTTACTGGAGAGTAATCTCATCTCCATAGGTTGCAAGGGTCAGTCTTTTGCTTCTTGATTGCAAGGAGTTTACCAGCTACCGTGCCTGTTACCGTTAAAATGATTTCAGATCTGGTTTAATTCCCTTGCTTGGCTCTAATAGATATTGTGTAGGAGGAATGAGGTGCTCTGGCAAGAGATGCGCAACAGTACTTCTGATGCAAATAGCGTGAAGTGTTGCGTCCCATCATGTACTCTGAGTATGTCAACATATGCATTACTTCATAAAAACAATTCCCCCTCTAGCTATGCTTAAGGTTCACTCATGATAGAGACACCTCCTTCTTAAATCACAACGTGACATGCCTACCAACAACTAAGTTTCAGAGATAAGGATTTTCTGATCCTTTCGATACGCTACAAAAAACACACAGCTGTGAAAAGAAAACGTTTACACAAACTGAATTAGCAAGGGAAAGGTAAATGTTGCTAAAGCAACAGAAGACATGGCAGTTTATATCATCTGAGTATCGTTCCCACAATTTCCTATGAACTAGCAGTCTGAAGTTGGCACACTGGACCCTTAAAAGGTAAAAGGATTTTTGCCACTCATTTTAAGGGCAGACAGAGTTTTAGATCATTTCTAGGGCGCTGACTGCTGGATTCTAGCAATGAAAGAAGCAAATGATTGAGCTGCATTACTTCTGTTTGGCCATGTTTTTTTTCCAAGTTTAAAGATCCTTCAAAGCTCAGTGCAGAAGACTGGAGTTTAGTTTGTCCCATGCAGACAGTGGTGAGCAATTTCTCCAAACGGCTTGTAGAAGGCTTCTGGAGAGACGGAATTTGGAGGTCCCTGATCACTGGGCAGAGGGGATCCTCCCCCCAGATCTAGCCAACCAATCAGAACAAAGTATTTTACCTTCTGATCACCAGCGTGGACGACATCATCAGCACCATGCAAGCCACATGACAAAGTCACATGATACGCACGCACATGATTGGTTGAAAGGAAAGTGGAGGAGGTCACATGGAAAATACAAAAAAATTAAAAAACTGATGTAAACAATGGGCAAGGGAAAAATCAACAACACAATTACAGACTAAATAAAATAGAAACAAAATTAAATTAGCCAGTACATATCAGAAACATTGGGGAGACAGTAAAATTGCCTGGAAATATAAGACTATTA
Source organism: Struthio camelus (assembly GCF_040807025.1). Lineage (NCBI taxonomy): Eukaryota > Metazoa > Chordata > Aves > Struthioniformes > Struthionidae > Struthio > Struthio camelus. The sequence continues at coordinate 2,114,807 of NC_090963.1, forward strand.
AACCATCGAAAGCACTGAGTTATGACCCCATGAGTGTTAGGCACAGCTGCATCACTGCTTATTAATACCAAGTCAAGGAAGAAACAAAAATTATTGCGGAGAAGGACTGTGCCCCAGAACTTGGAGAGCTGAAGGAATCCACAAGACTGTTGGATATAAGACTGTTGGAAAGAAAAAGGGAAAATAAGTTATTCAGAAACAGTCTGGGCATCAGAGGTGAAAAGGTCCAAAATTATAGCCCACATAATTCAATGAGGACAAATTGTGGCATTTCATTCTGATGTAGTCTCCTCTCTGCAGGAACAAACGTCTTCCTAAATATTAGCAACAGTAATGACTGAGAAATGTGAAAGCCTACTATGGGTAAACATTTCTAAGGACAGAGCTATTGATTAAGGAGTTGCCACAGGACTTGGTCAGACTAACAGTTACCACTGAATGTGCATGAGCTCCATCCAACATTTCCAGCCTGAAGATTCAAGGATACGGAATGAGTCACGTGCAATGAATTAAATCGATGATTTTAGGTGTGCAAGGGGACGCTTTGTCAATGAGAAGAGGAATGAAGAGTTCCGCTCTGAAAGTTAACGACAAAGATGGCATGAGAAAGACACAGCTACTGCTGAAGGAGGTGAGAAAGTGGACAGACTGAATGACAGGCCAAAGTAAAACAAGCAGTTGTTGGACTGGAAGATACCACCCACTCCATGCACTGTCTCCCCTCCTAAATTGCCATCTATTTTATAACTTGCATTTTTCATGACAGTTCTTCTGTCTCATCTTACTGTGACTGCTTTGGCACTGCTCTGGCACTTCCCTGTCAACTTGGTATAAATGAGAATTCAAATGAGGTGCTTGCACCTGAGAAAACTGTGCATGCCATTAGTGGGGAAAGATCTGATGGTACAAAATGTAAAATGTTTGTTGTATCTAAGCATTCAATCCACCTTCTCTAGTTATCAGCACGGGCTTTCCCTAGTTATCAGCATAGGCTCATGGACCTCCAGGCAGGTGCACCATAAAGGAGGGAAGCTCTAACTGTCAGTTCCTGTTAGTTCTCCTGGAAAGGCATTCAGTGTCTTTTGCTCATGAGGAAACATACTTCCAAACCTGCAATGAACTTGCTATTAAACCTTATAGAGTACAAATACATGAGAAGGTTTAAAGATGGACAAGACAGGCTGCTTTTGAGAACGTTTCCTCCTCAGTGAAAGCTTTAGTTAAAAATCAATGGCAAAATTAGCAGCGTAAATCTGACGAAAAGCCAATTTGGATGAGGCTTCTAAGACACGGAAGTATTTTGGAAACATTATCTTTAGTCTAAAACCTTAAAATTCATCATACTGCCATGGGCCAAAGTCAGGCAGTCCGAACACCGATTGCCTCGGAGCTTGCAAGAGGAACGTGGCCTTACACGTTGGCTTCTATTCCCAGGCAGTACCTACTGTGGTAATCTGAAAGTACGAGGGCTTTCACAGTCAGACCTGTCTCTCAGGATCATCGGCCAAGGAACCTGATAAAAAATGTCTTTTTATAGTTACTGTTCTTATCAGGGCTTATTGAGAGATATGGGCAACTGACCAGCTTACTTGCAGACCATATTTAAACAAAGCATGAAAAGGAGAAAGGCAGTCTTCTCTGCTCTGCGGAAATGCTCCCAGACTCCTTAGCCTCACTTGCTAACTGAACGTTCAGTTAGAGCTGTCTGTGTACATTACATTGCTCTGAGGGCAGCAACCCCAGCGCTGTTTGCCTGGAGGCACTGCAGGAGTGGATCTTGGATTCTGGTCAACTGCAAGCAGTGGCACAGAACATACACATCTATGCTTACCTTCTGGCAAATCTGCAATGAGTGAAACGATGAGGGGAGGGCGGGGTGAAAGGAATGTTAAAGGCAAATGAATTAACGAACAACTGCTATGAAAATTTTTAGAGCTTTTCTTTTTATGTAAATAGGCTACCTCCAGCATTTCCACCCTAAGAGAACAAATTCTTAGTGGCCAGCCCCATTTCTTGCAGAAAGAAATTTCATAGCAAAAAGTCACCATCTCTATGGGATTTCCATGTGACCTTTCCTCAAGACTGCAACTTACTGTGAGTTGATTGGGTGCACAGGGCAAGATACAAAAAAGAGCAGTAAGAGATTTTATAGAAAAACCTTACTGGGCTCTCCTTCTGCATGTCTCTTGCTCAGTGTCCTCAACCTCCCTCATCCTGCAACTTTTGAACCCATTCGCCACTTTCTAATAAATAGGACAGAAGTCCCTTTAATTTCCAGAAAAACAGGAGGCTAGATAGAGAAAAAGACCTAAATTAGTACATCAACGGAAAAAAACGTTTTGATGTGACCTCAAACACACTGCTGGGAAAAACAGAATCCACAGTGGAGAGAGCTGCAAGAAAATAAGCTTCATTAGTGCTGCTGATACAGAACTATTTATCTGAACAGCTAAGAGGATTAAGTCAAATGAGGTCCATCTTCCTAAACTCCTTACATGATTCTGGGTATCTTCTGTATGACATCAATCACATATCAAAGTCAAAACTCACTGAAGTCAGTGCGGAAATACTCTTCAGTGTCATCAGCTTTTCATTAGATCTACTATTCATTTTTTCATGATGCTATGCAGCAGTTCTCCTAATTTCTAATTTCTCCTGGTTTCATTCACTTACCCATTGAGGTTAGGTTAGGGTAACACACAAGCTCACTCAGCAGTGTCATCTACAATTAGATGATGACAAGTTCTAAGGGCATCTGCCCAATGCCAATTTCTTGCTGTTAAATACAGCACATTAATACGATGCAGAACAACTTCGCATAGTAACAAATGCGCCTACTATTTACATAAATGTATTATACATACAAATGACAACGAGTCAGTGAAAGGCCAAATCTGCTCCATTCAGTATAAAAACCTGAGCTTTGATGCAGGTAAAACCAGAAACGTTTACAATAACAACAACCACAACAAGAGAAAACATATCATGAAGTAGCGGAAGTAGCTCTTAGTATCTTTTCTGTGTAAAAAAGGTCCATTCTTTTTAAAGGAATAAAGAATGTTGCACAAAACATGAACACAGCATTTTCTCTCACAAGCAAAGCTATCTCCTAGCCCCACAAATGAAAAGGCATAATAATGGAGTCCCTACTTCCTAAAGAAAGAATGAAATAAGAAGTATTAATGAACTGCTTGTTGTCATCTTTTTCTTTCCCTCCTCCCTCTCCACCCCACCCCCATAGTGCGATTAGAATGAAAAGCTGTCCTCAGTAGTAGAGGATCACTGCCCCTTCAGAAGTGTCAGGAATTAAGATTCTGCATGCTGTATACACGAAAATATTGCAAGAAGGAAAATGTCTGCTGTGGTCACTGGCAGATAAAGAGACATGTCATGTGGTACGTAAGATCACAGAGCATGCAGCACTGTTTTAGTAGTAATTGTACTATCCTCCCCTGCTCCATCCCAGATGCAGAAAAAAATCACAAGCTTCATGCTTTTAGTATTTTCCGGTTAGAGGTGATGACCCATCTTCTAGCCTACTGTAAGTAAATACAACTTTATCTCAAAGACTGTTTTCACACACACACACACATTACATCACTGCAAAACAAAAGAAGAATGTTTGGGTTTCTAGCAGCGATTAGCTGTACAAAATACAACTGTGTGCAGGTAATCCTATGCCTTGCTGAAGTGTTTTGCTTCATCTTACAGGACTGTGTTGCAAATAATTTGCTTGTTTTGTGTATGATACGACATGTGATCTATTATATATCTCCTACAGGTAGGGATTAAAACTATACATTTGATACACCCCCCCCCCCCCAGTGTGTCAAAAAGCTGTGCCACTGAACTCTGAACATCTAGTCTAAAACAGACATTTCAAAATGGTTCTTTTGCCTACAGATCAACTGATGCAATTTTTAGCTGTTTTTTCTTAGACTACTCAGGACCAGCACGGAAGCATGTCCTTACTTGACTCAGTCCCACTAGGAAAAGCCATCTCGCCAACAAGTACTGAACAGGAACTGAAGGAATTTGAATCCAATTTCCAGTTCAGCTACAGACTTCTTGTGAAATCTTCTAATACAGGAAGGGCATAATTGGTAGGAGGGGGTAATACTCCCTTCTCCCTGCAATCCTTTCTACTGTAAGATGTTCTGCCTCCTCATTCCAGTCTTCATCTGCATCTTCTTTCAACACCGCAGCTCCAATATCATCTGTACCTCACTCCCTAAATTGACAGAAAATAAGGCTAGGCAGGATATTAGCAAGATATCTAGTCCACGTCCCTTGTGCTGAGGCAGCTTTAAATCTAAAACACTAATGAAAAATAAGCCAGGAAAACGTTCCTTTTGGAAACGACCATTATTTTTTTCTTTCTTTCTTTTTTTCTTCCGTATTTCTTCTAACAGTCTCTACCACATGCTTGGTAGGACGACAGCAGGAGGAGGAAGAGTAGTACCATGCCAGGTTCTTAACGTCTACGTGCTCGCACAACCCATTACTGCCAGATTGTTGGGTTAACAGACATCAAAATAACATGGCAGAGTGCTTTAACGGCCTCAATAGAAGGGCTACAGCGTAACAAGTAGCACTCAGGACCAAAGGGGAGCAGCACTCATCTACTCACTTGGTGGCTCTGTGCTTTCGGAGTCAGTAAGAGGCTGAGCTGCTATGGAAACATGAAGGATAGACAGAACATGTAAAGGTGAGCATAGCATGAAAGTAAATTATGAGAGATGGGGGCAGGGGTTATAGGATGGAAAACATGGAGGAGGTCTAATGAGGAGGGAGTGAGAATGATAATGAATCCCTGTGCCAGATGTGTATCACCTGAAGAGCTGACAAAAATTGCACTGTGCTGCTAATATTGTACAACTCTCCATGGGGAGAGTTCTGTCACCTAATGCAGGCTCTTCCTAGGTCACAGAGGAGCCTGAGCTGCATGGTTCCTGCAGTAAGCTACCCGCCAAAGGTTCCTACTGATGTTTTCATCCTTAAGAGTTTTAAAGTTCTGAATCCAGTTTCAGGAACAGCTGCAGCATTTTTGCCTGATTTTGTCCCAAATAACAATGTAGGTTCACTTGAAACTTATGGCTATCGAGGTAAACACTGGAATTTCTAGGAGGCCCTCTAGAGCAGCATCCCATCTCTGCCTTTAGCGAGGCCCAGCTATAAAAGAGGTAGGAGCAAGGAGTAATGAAAACTTACCCTCCTGTCCTTCCTCACCTCCATGAACTGAGGCCCAGACACGGTCAGAGAGAACAAGGAAAAAAGATCTTACAGTCTAACAAGGATTGAGCACCCTTGTTGATGGGTTACTTCATCCCCTATTCCTGGGTGTTCGTCACCTAGGGGAAGACGCACCCTTGGATTTCAGTTGATTACCCTTGTTCCATCAATAACTTGTAACAAGAAAACCCGTTGGTTATCTTTGGCAGACTTTCAGGGAGTTGGAACCCACTTTTTGCGCTGCTCTGGCCACAAAATAGATATGAACGCTGCCAAGACAAGACCAAATATCCACCCTGAACTACTTTTTCTATTCACGTAGATGGACGCTGAGACCAGGGTTTTCAAAAGGCAAGTACTATATGCACTTGGTTAGCTTTAAGGGAATGTCCTCACTTCTGCTACTTGCGCATGGCCACCAGATAAACTCCTCTGTACTGTGCATTCATAATCTCCTTTCCTTTCTTGTTAGCCAGCACTCTTACAAAAAAAAAAAAAAAAAAACAGGAAGCAGAATTGGAAAAAGAGGAAAAAGAAAGATGACTGTTCCTTTGCTTTGTCAAAAAAAAAGAAAAAAAAGGAAAAAAAAAAGACATGCATTAAAAGAAGTACTAAAACAAGGAGAAATAAGGTATTTTTGAGGGAAGGTGTTAGGCTGGAAGCCCCTGAGGAATACTACTAAGCACTCCACTCCCAAGGAGAAAGACATTGTATGAGCATCAAATTCTAGGACTACCAGGAGAGAAGGACAAAGAAGAATGAATATAAATCTCTGTTTCCAAAAGCCACAGGGAGAATGCAGCATAACTGAGACAGCTATAAGGGATTTTTCTGCTACACTATATAACATCCTCAAAGATAAAAGACTTGCGATGTCTTCTGGATTGGGCAGAGGAACACTACAGCTGCAGGGTGGGGTAAATCGCATGTCTTAGGTTAACTCCTTTTCCTCTCCCATGCTGGCATCAGTCCTGCTGACGTGAGGGGAGAGTAGGAGACCCTTGTACGGTTTGCAGCTTAAATCTGATTATACAGTTATAAAAAAAAAAAAAAAAAAAAAAAAAGATGTGACTTAGCAACAGGCTTATAGAGGCACAAGTCATTCACTGTAGTATCCCCCGTCTATTTAGCTAAGAAGCTAAACTCTTTTTGTTGTTTGTTGCGCCAAGGTGATTTAAAGAAATTTGGCCTCCCATCACAGGAGCTGAGCGCATCGCATAAAATTTCTCTGAGAATGGAACACTAACTGACAGGAAATCTTAATGCTAAAGGCCAATCACAAAGCATTTGCTAGCTTTGGTACGGGCAGGGTTTCACTGAATCTTTCTCTTGATCTCTTTTCCTTCACCAGGCCAGTGCATTTGGAAGCTAAGCTGTCTGTAGTTTTCCTGTCTGTCTTGGAAAATCAAATCTGTGCTTATCTGCAACTTCTCTACCAGAAGATTTAGTTTTCCCTCAGGAAAAAAACAAAACAAACCAAAACAAACAAAAACCACTCAAGGATGTTAGGCAGACTACACCACAGGCAGTGAGCAGATGCATGCAGAGCAAAGTGGAGCAAAGACAACCTTTTTCCATTATACTCACTCTCCACTAAACAGGAGGTGGGGGCAGCAGCACTTGCTAAAGAAAGAGAAAGGAAGGTGAGCAAGGGAATGAACTCCTGTTAAATGCTCCCAAAATACGGAACATAAAGAGTAAATCGGTAAGATTTTATCAGATCAAAGCTCTCTGCATACAAAGAACAAGCAATATAGACACTGTCTCTTAATCCAGAACTTTGCACTTTGCCAGGCCTGAGGCCTGACAACTCTCTAAATGCAAACCCTTTCCTCCGTCTGGAAGAGCCCACAGGGCAGCAGAATGTCTGGGATCTCAGTCTACCTACAGACCTATAACCTCTTATTTGGACTGATGGATACTGAATGGACCCATATTCTTCAAATGTGTTAATAAAACCAGTCGGTGAAGAGTGCTCCTATCTGTTCTTGTGGGACTTAGTTCAATGAGCTACGAAAGGTGACTGAAGTGCAATTCCCTTCGTGCATACCAGGTAGGGCAACTTCCTAAGTCCGATTTCCAAATTACATTAATATCTAAATCAGCTGTTAAAAAAGCAAAGGTTTTCTCTTTTCTGACTTTTCTGACCATACCCGTTTCTCACTCACAATCCCTGGTGAAAGAGCAAATTAAGAGGTAACAAGCAATTAAATCCTAAAGGCTAACAGCTCAAAAAAATCAAGGCAAGATTTAGTAACAAGCCTGACCAATACTTTTTCCAATCTCCCCCCTCCAATGGCAATCAGTACCTTCTTACATTAAGCACATTGCAGGTTTTCTGTCTGGTGACATTCTGGTACCAGGTATGTGCACACATACGCAACTGGGAATTACTCATTCCATTCTTGGAGTTTTTAGTCAGTGGTTGTCTTCTGCTTTGTCACGAAATCAGTGTTTTGCTCCATCTAAGTTACTAGCACTAGAGTAACAAGTCCTGACTGCTGGCTGAAATGCAGTGGAATGCACCTAACTTAGTGATCAAACATGTTATCTTTAACATGCTTCCTCTTCCGCTGGCTCTTCTCTTATACAGCCCTTTAAGATAATATTGTGTCTCATTTACCAAATCTGATGGCTAATCCTTAGACACTGGAGTCTGTTCTTTCTAATGTTAAGTGATAATACAGAGCTCATCAGCAGTAAAACAAGAGAATCCAAGTCCTCAGTGCAGGTGACTTTTCGGATCCTATGTGATATTCAGTGGGCAAGATCAAAACTGTTTTTAAGAAATCTTCATTTCATCTCATGGTCCATCCTGCTGGTAATCCCAGCTGTGCACTAGGTCCCAGTTCCTTGCTCAGCAGGAAATATATATAAGGTCTAAGGAGAAAGACATGAATAGATCCTGCTAAGCAGCTTTGAATATTCTCCCAATCTTCACTGGTATCTTTGCTCTGTGATCCTAAATCTTCATCAGAGATTAGTATTCACCGTATCAAATAGGTTTATTTTGAACATTATAGGAAAGCTGGTATTCCTCAGAGTCCTGCCAAGAATCCTTATGGAGTCCCAGGGATGTTAGCATTCAGTCTAGGAGCGTTAGCACGTGACCTATAATAAAGGTGTAACAGGGTGCACCATTTCTGTGGACTGTACTGTCCTTTCCACAATCCATCCCAAAAGAGTCTTCTCATAGCAACTGAGAAAACCAGAATATTTGCATTATGGCTGCCGGACCTCAAAATTTCTTGTGATGCAATCTGCTCTCCTTTCATGTGTGGCTATACTTCCAACCAAGAGAAAGCTTCTTAGAAGTTCTTCACACTATGCAGGAAAAAACAGTTTGCTCTTCAATTCTTTAAACACATTACATAAAGACATGGTTATGGATGCCAGCTTCATTGCTAAGCTAACTCTCAAGCCACCAGCCATATAGGTGCTGCGGTCTCACTTCCTTCGTGGCTATCTCTGTTTAGCTGACTCATTCCAGCAATTCACACTGAACACTTTGAGCGGTTTCAAAGTTATTGTATTTTCAGAACATCACGACAGAAAGAGTGATAAAACATTCACATTTTATTTATTTATTTTTTTTGCTGCCTAAGTTGCAAAAGTTCCCCCAAAATCTGCTCCATATTTCACATTAAGTAGGTCTGCATTGACTTTCAAAGAACAGACTGTGATGGTGTTAAAGCAGTACTATTTTGAAGTATTTTGCCACAGCTTTTGCAAATTTATTGGAAGGGGTATCTTCTTCGACTGTCTCTCAAAGGTTTTCTCTTTAAGACTCTTGCTCAGTCTGGCTTTCTATGCCAATTTCATCAGACAAGCTTCACGCGCTCTTTCCAGGGTGCTGAGTTTCCCGTGTGAATCCTTGCAGGCAATACAGTTCAATGCTTTTGAGAAAATCTTGTCCAGAATGTATGACTTGACTTCCCATGCACCAAAATGCCAAAATAATTTAAATGGCTAATTCAATTGAACTCCCTTGAAGAGCTGGTAAACTTTCAGGAAGGCAATTTAACAGATTCATGCAATCCCAAGCTTATCTTCAAACACGAGCAGGAAGAAAATTGTACAACTACTGCACTGATTCTTCTCAGTCCCTGAAGATCCTGCAGTATGGTCTTTGCTTGCAGTGCCTCTGTCACACATCCCATCAAAGTGAGCATCATGAGACAATTTCAAGAAAAAGGAAGGTTTAAGGTGAGGAACAAGGTGTACAAATCAAGCAGTCATTTAAGTGGTGGGAAAGGGTTTCTGAGAGATCAGATACCACCAGTGCCAGCAACGCCCACAAATGCCAGTAGCAAGATCGAAGAAGAAAAAAGCTGCACGAAGCAACATCATGATAACTCTTGAAAGCTAGGAGTACAACTGTGAACCCAACTCAAAGCAGAACTGGGAAAGAGTGGGGTAGACAGAGAAAGCCAAAAAGGGAAATGCTTCTGTCAGGCAAGAACATCCAGTACCTTCTCTAACTTAACTCCCAAGAGGTAGTGTACCGCTACAGCTGATCATCCTGCATTATTCAGTGCATGGTCAAGGCAGCCTTGCTGAAGTGGCATAGCATGAACCACAGGATGCTCTTCCTGACCTCAGCAGGACAAGATGTTATGAAATCACTTAGCTCTCCTACTGGAACTTCATTTACCCAATTGCTCAGCGTTCAGAGCAAAGTCCATCTACCCTGTCAGCACAATCCCAAGACAAATTAGTCAGCATCCATGCTGTCAAACCCAATGCTGTTTGGATTTTTCCTGGTCGGCGGATCAACCCTGCACCAAGGCAAATCTTTGCAATCATTCTATATCGTTTCCAGGGGCCTTTATACAAAATCCTCTTTGTGAAGTTAATGGGATGCTCCAAACAATCCTTCATTGCAACTTAAGCCCTTCTTTTCTCTGTAACTCTACACTTGGCTGTTTTCTTCACGTGCTCTCCTATACACAATCAAAAAAAAACCCTCATCCTGTTGGCATTAAATATTCTCTGCGCCATCTCCCCTTCAGCACTGCTTCTATCACAAGGTTTCCCTTCTCCTATCTTCTACAATTCCTGCTGATCTAGCGATCACTCGGCAGAAGGGGTAGCTGTCCAGATTACAATGAAAATATGCATTGGTAGCTCTGTACCGGTTGCAAATAATGCCACGAGCAGAAAAGGTATATTTTGCTTTTGCAATCTGAATTCTAATAGCTATTGTCACATTAAAAAAAAAAAACAGTAAGAAACCCTCTGTACTATAGGTTTGATTTAACCTCCTTCTTCACAAAACCACACACCAGCCCCCAAGTGATGAACGCGAGGCTTGGCAGCCAGAATTGTAGATGTGGTTGAAACCAGGTTTTTGATATTCTTTTCCCTCCTCTCCTTAATTAGACCTTTTCTTTTTCCTATTTTGCATCAGTCTTCTTGGAGACTGAATGCTTATGACTTCATCTCCCTTCTGTATCATCGATGGTGTCCAATTCAGAACGACCTGCCAAACTATTTGCCTAATGGATATAATGCTAACCACAATTAACTTGTTATATAACAGGTAAATTGCTTCTGCTGAAATTAATATGCTCTGAACAATTCTGGGCAGCATACTGCATGTCAGGGAACACAACAGGTAAGATAAGTCTCCCAGTTTACCCTCTGTTTTGCAACTACTGTAATTTGAAATTCTGTCTACACATCCGTCAATTCATTCATCCACATTGAGAAACATCTCTGAACCTGTCTACTGATCCATTCATCCTGCTCGTTATCCGCTAACTCCAAGCTTTTTTTATGACACCACAAACTACTGAAAAATAGCAGAAGCATGCGTCAAATCCTGCAATTAGGGGGAAAAAAAACCCCCTTTTTGACTTCAGCTTCAGAAATCTCAAAGAATATGACAGCAGCTTCACAAAGCACACCAATACAATCTTGGGTATAACAACAGTCCATCCCATGGATATCTGTTTTGATATAGAGACTAATGTTCACTTAGATAAAGAGGTTTTTTCTTCTGGAGGCCAATGCTCAACTCTGATTTGAAAGACACAAAGCTAGGGAACATACGCTACACTGTTACACTGAAACTGACAGACAAATACATCCGTCAAATCCACTATGACTTCTCTCCAACTCATTTTGGATTTTTCCTGGTAGGGATAAAAAATGTGCACTTCAAAATTTAGCAGAGTCTTTTGTTTGTTTGTTTTTTAGTATCAATTCTACGCAGTTGCCAGAAGACCGCCTAAAGCCTACTAAAGGTAAAGAATATCAGGAAGAATAGAAGTGTGAAAATTTTTCGAAATTTTTTTTTTCTGCTTGTTTCAAGACTTAGAAAAAGTCAAAATTCTGAAGTTTTTGGTCAGCTCTTTGGTCTAAAAACAGATCGAAAATTAGCTGAAGCTTTCTCCTATTTTTTTCTGAGTATCTATATTTTATTAAAATTCGAAAAATTTTGATCAATTCCTAAAAATGAAGCCTTCCACTACTCTGCTCTGTGGTTAAAAAGCTAACCTATACTATGACAAAAATCATTGTAAATTGAATATTTGGATTGCATGCTATATGATAAAGAAATAGGTGTTAACCCCTAGCTCTGTTTTTGAAAGAGCACTATTAACTAGAGTAGAATGGCTACTCTAGTGTTAGTCTTGTTAGGAAACGGACAGTGTTGATTACTTCATTTCTAAGGACTGTAAGAGGAAAATGGCACTAGATTAAATGCTCGTGCTACGTATGTTAGAGGAACACTCCAGGAACACAAATAGGGAGCAAAAGAAATGCAGAGAGGCACTTACGTGAATGAGGGATGCCTGCGGTTTTTCCATGGATGGAACACAGACAAAAAGAAAAGACAAAGATAGAAAAAAAAATGTAAAAGAGATGTGAAGAAGAGATAAGAGACCATGGAGCTGGAAATTCTAGACACCACCGGCTGTCCCGAATCCAACCCTAATGAGTGGGATGGGCAACAAGAGTTATCCCAACAAACCGTAAAACAATTGTGAAGGCTGGCTTGTGGTACAGGGCCTGGATTTCCAAGCAGCAAGGCACATATGTTGTCCCATATTTCTCAGTAACTCCGGTGAGGCAGAAGTTGGTAGACCAAATCAAGATCATAAATAGCTCACAGGGCCTCAAAGCATGCACACATGTGGGTTGGGAGTACTGCTAGCTCTGAGCTCAGGGGAAGGTCCTGCACAGTGGTTTCAAAAGAGTTATGAAACAGGTAAAGCATGGGCATGACAGTGGGAAGAAGAGGAGGCATTAGACTTAAATGCAAAGGGAATGGAACAGAACTCTAGGAGTTGTGGTGGGTTCATTATGAATCCTAAATACCTGGGTGAGGCCTTGTACAATGGCAAGAGAAACCTCCCCCCCCCCACCCCCCGCTTCTGTCATATCTGCCCTACCCACTTTCTCTCTCCTTCCTGTCCAAGACTTTCTAGTTTTTTGATTCTTGCCTTTTTTTTTTCCTGGTTGTAACAGGAGGCAAAGTGTTAGGCCATGGCAGAGCATCCTGTCTTTGGAGTGGAAGATCACCCAAGTAAAGCAGACAAGAGGGCCTGGAAATCACCTTATGTGCTACATGGGCATCTTATGGCAGTAATCTGCAGAACAGAGAAATCCTCCCTCCCTTCCTGCCTCCCTCCATGGTTCATGGCCACTACTGTGATGGAAAAAAAGCTGTCTTGTAACAGTGAAGAGACATTACATTCTCCATGACCACATACGTCTCAACTCACTGCTTGTTTGCATTATTAAAACATTGGTGAACTCTCCATTGCCCAGTCCCATCTCTTTGACAATACTAAGTTTACACAAGTAACCCAGGAAACAGACTAGTGCAAATAGCTCCTCTGCCTCCTACCTTCAAGGAAGAGTTTTAATTAGTGATGGAATTCACTACACAGTCAAAAACCACAACAAACAAAGGATGCAACAAGGTCCGCAAGAGAAGAAGGTGTCATCCATGCGTGGCAGAGATTCCCTGGAAAGATGCAAGGAAAGAATACCAAAGAGGCAGAGGCAGGCCTCAGCATTACTTACGAACTGGCTGTGTCTTGAAGTCAGATGGCAGGCTAATCTCACCCACACCCTTGCCATTGACTGCAGAGAGTCTCACAGAGTAGGTTGTCTCAGGTTTCAGGCCAGTGATGGTGATCATGCCCTCCACGCTTGCTGTTGCAGAAACAAGGGAGGAAAAGCAAAGAGAAAGACTCAGGCCTTGAGTCAACAATAAATGCAGTGTTCCTATCGTAGTCTGCAACTTTCACCCCATGCAACGGAGTCCTCTTCTGGGCCCAATCTCAGAGAAACAGTGCATGCTATGAGAAAGGCCAGAGCTACCTGCCACCTCTGTATGAAACAGCTGATTACAGAGGTGGTATTGCCACAGAGGGTTACATAGCAGAGCTCATGGCAGGCACTGCAAGGAATTGGCCCCTGGTCTATGCCAGGGAGCTCCTTGATCAGTGTCACGGGGGCTCTGATTGTAGTACACATACCACTCCCAAAGCTGCTTATCTGTTGGGCTGCACGATCCAAGCCTGATCTCCTTCAGTGTGAACAGCAGCAGCCTTCAAAGGCCACTGGCAGGGTTTAAGGCATCAAGCACTCAGGTGGAACCAAGACTCCTGCAACAGACAGGAGCCTCACCTCTGGATGCAGAGCAACACATGGCTGCTTGGGAAACTGCATTGTAAAGGCAAGCACAACGAATCCTGCCTAGCAGGATTTAGCTTTGTACAGCTATCAACACGGTGGAGCCCTCATTTCCAACTGAGAACGTAAGATGCCACTGTAAAGCAAATGTTAAAGAACAGCTCTGGGGCCTTAATGGATGCTCTTTCTGACCATGAACATCACACACGCAAAAAAGGTGAACGGCAGGACCAGTTCGGGGGTTACGTCAGCAGGGAGACAGCTGCTTTGTTCTGGTCAGAGTGGCTTCAGAGTGCTATTAGCACACTGACAGCAACGGGATCCTGCAGAATCCTCAAACATGTGCTGAAATTTGAGCTATGGAACTCTCCTCTCCCACTTCCCCCCCACCCCCAAAAGAAAAAAAAGAGTCTTTTGAGATGAAGGAAGACGGGTCACATCTTGCTTTGGTATCCTACCTTCTTTTGCATCATACAACTTGGAATGCCATTCTCCCTCGCCCAGTGCCCTCCACTCTGCTTTGTACTTGAGGATAGGCACCCCACCGGTGGCCTCAGGCTCATCAAACTCCACCTGGGCAGTACTGGAATAGGGCTCCACTCTGTCAATGGACGGAGAGGACGGAGTATCTGGGGGAGGAAGGAGAAATGACGAGTGATACAGAAGACAAGGAGCAACAAGGATCCTCAGCTCCAGTGGCAAAGAAAACAGAAAATTGGGAATCAAAAAATAACTTTGTCATGGCTTCACACACAAAGGGGAAGAGAGGGCAGACCTGAGGCGTCATCACAGGGCTTGTAAGAATGCAAATTGTACACGTGGAGACCTTTATCTTCTCTCTCCTATAAGAGGCTAAGGACTTATAATACCTTCTCTTCATGGTCACATATTTTCTTTAATCAAACAGGACAACCTGAGCAGGGCAGCAAAAGCATCCTAGATGCTGTTATGTCCCTGCAAGTCCCTTCTGCAGGGTATTCCAACACAAAGCTTGATCATTCCTAAATCTGTCTCTACGGCAGCACTGATTATTCAGCGCACCATGGGCCCTCCTAGTCTGTTAGTCAGTCAGACGGGGGGCCTCTTTCATTGGTACATAGTTCTCTGAGCTATCTAGTCTGGTACTACCCAGATTATATGGGATATTTTCCTAAGTTTCAGAAGTATATGTACACGCACATATGCAATGGCTATCTGAAACCAAAGGTCACAGCTCTGTCAAAGCGCTTGGGTGTACCGGAAGTGCAGAAACAGCGAGATCCTCCAGAGACAAAGGCACAGAAATAGCAAGGATCTTGTTGTCTACAATCCATCCTAACTAAAAACCCATCAACAGTTTCCTTGAAAGAGAACGCTGGTAGTCCTGTATCCTGTGTGCTACCCCACCAACACAACCTAGAGAAGAACCTTCCCTCTGTCACTGCAGCTCAAGGGTTGCCTGCTCATTTCCTTATTACCCTGTCTGGGATGCTCACCTGCCTGCACGAGGATGAACTCTGAGGACTCTTGGCCAATGCGGTTCACAGCAGTGCAGTTATAATTTCCGAAGTCATTTTCAGAGTCTGGTGTCACCTATGGAAGGAACGAAGGAGTTCTTGGATCAGCAAGGCATTTTCTGTCTACCAATGCCCTTTGCATTTTGCTGGCGTGAGAAGCAACAATAAAGTACACATGTTGATACTCTGAAGGCTGTCCACGGAGAGGAGAACCACAGTGAGCAGAGAGTCAAAGGCAAGGAGGGACTGCTGTCTTCCCTCACCTGGTTCTCTTAGCATTTGTATGCCAGAAACAACACACAACTTCCTACCCACCAACAGGGAGCCCTGACAGAAAACTGAACTCTTTCAACATCAGTTACATACATCATCTAATAGCACTAAACCGCCTTGACTGCATATCCCTTCCCTTGCTTTTCCTTACCTCCAGGTAGCTTGCTGATGGAGTGTTGTAGATCTTGATGTTGCTGTAGTTTGAGCTAGGAAGCAGTTGTCCATCTCGGAACCAGGAGATGACAGCACTGGGGTAAGCAAATACCTCACAGGTGATGTTCACTTGATTCCCTTCCCAGGTATAGACAGCCACTGGACCCTGAAGCTTGGGGGCATCTGAAACAAAGATACATTTCTGAAGACAATGTGAGCCACAAAACCTTCTAGAGCAGTCCAGTCAGCCTAGCTTTAAGGAATCCTTGGCTAGGGCACAGTTTAATTTGGGGGAGAGAATTTAATGCAGGAAAAAGGGATAGCGTTCTCACACCCCAGGGGGTGATATTTTGCTGAAGGACTTGAAGTGCAAGGAGGAAGCCTGCTCAGTCCCAAAGCCTGCTCCTAACCACAGTGTGGGAGGATCAGCAGACAGCGTGCTACGCAACTGCGGGAAGCATCACTGACACACCCAAGGAATAAGAGTGTGGCAGGTACACTGCCTCAGCTAGCCTGCAATGCAGGAGCACTGAGGGATCTCGGGCCCATAATCTTCCTTGGGTGCAAACAAAATCCCAGTCGGAGACAACCAGTGCAACCATTTGCATGTATGCACACAGTAACCTATGCCTCCAACAAACTTATTGCAGGCTGAGCTGCTTCCTGTGCCCTCTACCCAAACAACGCACACCTTCAAGTGGCCTAGTACAACAGCCTGCAGACAAGATGATCTACAGCCACCTGTGCCACTCCTACATTTCTGAAGCTGTAGGTGCCTCAGTCTCAGAGGACAAGGAAATCAAAAGACAGTCCCCCTCTAAAGACAGGAATCCCTCCCCTCCTTTCTTACACTGCACTTCGAGGTACATGGCTTGGGAGTCCTGCCCGATGGTGTTGCTGGCTGTACATACATATTCTCCGGCATCTGTGTACTGAATTTCCTTGAGCGTCAGGGACGACACCCGGGCATGGCTACGTACTACGATGCGCCCATCCAGGGTCTGGCAGGAAAGGAAGAGAAAGTCAGAGGCTGAGCTCTGAGTCTGTGGTGCAGACTAAAGGGGGTAAGGGGGCGGGAATGAATGCAAGTCTACCTCCCTCCAACCCTCCAGCGCTCAGTACTTCACAAGTGATCACCTCAGGCGAGGTACCAAATCATGGAGGAAGGACCAAAGTGCCAGATGTTACGTTTCTGAGGACGGCTGCATAACGTCAAGCTTCTTTTAAGAGAAAGAATTGTAGAGATCCATCCCTGGTTAAAACGTTTTTGCCAGTATGCCATCTTGTAAAAAAACTGCCCTGACTGATCCTCTGTTTCCAGTCAGAGGATTCAGGCCTTACTCTTCCCTCATTGATGCTTGCTTTATTTCAACATTCATGATTCACACTGGCATTAACTAGAGAAGATCCAGACCTCAGAGTTCAGTAATTAATCAGGTAAAATGAAAGCTCAGAACTTTTTCCCCAACCATGACACCGAGCCAAGCACATGGCACAATGAACAAGGGAAGAAAACTTAAGTGACCCTTCCAAAGGTGACCCTGCTTCAAGTTCTCATGATTCTTTGAGAAAATTCTAGTGCAAACTGCATCGGTTATATGCCAGTTTAGAAACTGATCCCATGTACGGGAAAGCGTAGGGATGTCGATGATAGAGAGGCACGGCATATAAAAAGCAGGTTACCGGACATCAAAAGGCATCGCAGCCACCACGGGATCCCATCCCACATCACTGTCTTTTTCTCTTCTGAAACTGGATTCCTACCTCCCTGGACTGTTACCAAACCCAAGTACTTTCTCAGTACATGAAGCAAAGAGCGCCACAGACTCCTCCCTCCATCCTGGTGCTTGTGCAAGCTTTTGCAGCTTGGGCTTCAGCTTAGAGACTTTAAAGCACCAGCTTTCTCATCTTGTTTCCAAAGTGACATAAGCACAAGTGAACAAACAAGGTTTGATAATGTGTGGCTGTGCCTCATGCTGCAGGCTGCCACACTAAAGGCAATTAATACCAGAGTGTACTTTTTCTTGGAAGATACAAGACAAATACTGAGCTTATGAGTAAAAACCCTGCAGAAATTAAACAGCCAAGCGCAGTGAGCATAGTGCAGAGTATCTCTCTGATATCTCAGGTGCTCAGATCCTCTGGGCCTGAGGACTCTTTCTGTTCCGAATTAATGGTCTGAAGCTCTAAGGTGACAAAGTTTCTACACGTAAATGTGATTACCTGCTCTTTATGAGGTGTACTAGAAGACAAGTCAGGATTTTTTTTCCAGCTCTTAGTTCTGCATATTATTTCATTTGACCTAGTCAAATTTCATACACACAAAAATAATATCCTTTGACACAAAACCAACTATGTATTTTTCTTCTCTTTCCCCCACTGCATGCAGGTCTACTGCAATCCCAGACAAATGCCACAAGCTAACGATTTCACCCTCTCTCCTGTGGCTGGTCCCTTGCATTGTTGGGAACAGTTTTTTATTTCACAAATGCATGGTGTCATGTGCATTATTTACTAGAACCATGCAAGGATCTCTTAACATGGCATTAGTCCATTGCAGCATTTTCCACCAAATTCTGCTTCTGTATTTCTTCAGTGGCTGACTATGCTGCGAACGTTTTGCTTGACCCGTGATTTGCTTCCAAAACCCAGCTTGTTTCTCAAACCGCTGCAGTAGGATCCATAAATGTCAAGACACCAGATCTGTAAAGGTTCACAGCTTCTCTTTTAGCTCATGAGAGAGAGGAATATTCTAAGTATTTGTTTCTATGACCCAACCAGTAAGCAATAGTATAAATATGGCAAAATATTAGTGCAAAGTTGCTGCAACAAAGGTAGTTCTACATTCAGTGTCATCTGTCTTTCTCCACTTTTCCCCAAGATCCAATACAATAAACAAACTAGCACCGACAGCCATGATAAAATGGTAACTATTTAAGTAATGCAACCAATACTGAAGATGAAGCTACGCTTCCCTCCACAAAGGGCACACGGAAAGAAAAAGAAAGATTAGGGAAAACACGCAAAGAAGGGAGAAACAGCCAACAAAGAAAGCATGCTACCTGTTTTCTTCTTGAACGTTTCAGGCCATCCATCAAACGCTAACAATTCCTGCCTACTGAAGACACAGGTTAGCTAGAAACTTGTGAGCCAGATATGCAGAAGCCTGTAATCTCTTTACGCAGCTTCCTTGGTTTATATGGTTCCGCATAACTGCCAATGCTTCAAAGCAATGGTGAGAAAACTTTAGAGACAAAGGCAATAACTTATGCCATAGCAATTGCCTCTCTACAGAAAAGGGTATGAGGATGCTTCATATCTCTGACTACTACAAGTCATCCTGAGATACGCATAGGTATTTTTCTCCAAATTTTGACAATGCCACGTCATACATAGTCATTATGTAAACAGCTGGCCTAGATTTCAATGCTTCAATGCCAAAGAAGAAGAGAAGAGACAGATGGGAAATGCATTTACTCCAATTTTAGGATTTTTCAGTCCTTTCCCAAACAAGTATTCACAACTTACTTTTACACAGTCATATATACTCCTTACCCACTTGCCACACAGCTAGCTAGGGTTATTAACAGAACAGTACTGACCACAGCTGGAAGTACTGACCACAGCTGCAAATTCCAACGGACAGGGATGAGTGATCTCTCCTAGCCCTGTGCTTTCACTTCACTAACCAGGACTTGCCTGTAGTCCTTATCTTTGGGAGGCTGTGCTAATTCCCAGTTATTAGAAATGCATCACTAACTCCTGTTGGAATTTTCACCTCCAAAGCAAGGAAAGGAAGATTTAATATCCACTCTCTGCTGCCGTGACTGAAGCTCATGTAGACTTCCTTACTTTAAAGTAGCTGATGCACTGGCAAGAATGAAACAGATTTAACGTCAAGTATTAACTCAGCTTCCTAGGAACTGAACTCTCTGCTGCTCGAATGTGCTGCTAACAGCCCTCACGCTAGCTATTTTAAAGAAGTGTCTACGCAATAATAAGCTTCAAAAAAAATTCTCATAGAACACCACTCAGGTACTTTAAAAGGTAGAGAAGGTAAGACATTTAGAGACAGTAAGCTCAATACTATTAGTGCTCACACCAATAAAAGGCTTGAGACAGAAGGCACAGCGAATACACTGAGTGTGTGCGTGCACGTGCGTGCGTGTGTGTGTGCAGGGATGGACAGACAAAATGTAGCAGGCTTTAACATGAAGCCTGAAGAGATACAACTACTCAAATTCCAAATCTTTCAACATAAATTGGCCTGAATACCTGATGTCCCCACTTGCCCCAATTAATAATTTTCAACAGATTCATTTCAAAATAGGAATGGGAAATATCTTATCAGCTCCACATGAAAAAAGGCTGAGAGTGCTTAAAATAGAGGTTTGCTACGTCTGGACCATATTACACTCTGCGTTTTAAGTCAGCTTTAAAAATAATAATAATAATCAGGATACCCGTAATGTTGATCCTGCAAATACAAATTGGAGTTCACTCAGTTCTGACAGCTAATGCTACACCTGACTCCTACTATTTGCTTGGGAATGAAATTTCTGGTCCATTTGGAAGCAAGAATTCTATAAATCAGGTGCATGTAAAGGCAGATTATTATTATTATTATTATTTAAATACAGCACTGAATGTGAAATAAAACAACAACAAATCACATCTGCACCAAAATGAGTTATTGCATAATCCCTGCATCCTACCATTGTCCCTTGCAAATCAAAGACCAATAACAACAATTTAGCAGTTGGGAGCATTTTCTGGAGAAATATAAGTTGGGAAAGATTTAATTGCATTGCTTCTGAAATGGAAATGTGATGCAGTTGTTCTTTAGGAGAAGACCAAACCTAAGAAGTGCCATGAGCAAACAGATGAGTTGGCTGGAGTGGAAGAAGTTATGCTTAGAAAAAATTACCGTCCCAGAATACATGCTGTGGGTAAGTTTTAAAACTCTAGATGAGACACATGATCCACACAAGTAGTGTGGAAGAAAACAGTATTTGTCAGATTTCACATCTACTGTTCTTCCCTCCCCCCTCTTTTTCTCCCTCTTTTAAGGGACAAAGCCAGACTACTAACTATTAATGTTTACTCATCCCCAACACAGCTAGTTTGCTCATCCAAAAATGCATCACTAAACGCCAAGCAACTTCTAACTCTATTAGCAGATTCTTTTATGTATTGATTTTTAATTAATTTATTCATATTATTAAGGCTGGTTTAGTTGGCATGGTTACTGGACTAGAAATATGTTAATCTGTAATGCCTATAAAACAAACCCAAACAACTAAGAAGGTTGGCTAAAGGTCTGATAATCTTATACCTCTTGTTTCTCGGGCCGGGTCCACGAAGCCTGGAGAGAACAGAAATAGAACACAACAGGGGAAAAAAAAAAAAAAAAGCAATAAAAGTTTATCAAATGTTGCTTTTAGGTATCACACTGTATGCACCACACTGTGTTCTGTGCGCATGCAGGCTCCAAGTCGTATATCTTACGTGTGTGGGGGGTGATCACAATTTTATTTCCATTTCCCAATATAATCTCAATTTAGATTTGTATTCAGAATTTAATATCTTATAAATCAAACTCAAAATGGTCAAACAAAGGCTAATTATATCTAAAGACTCTGTGCTTCTGTTCTTGCATATCACGTGACCGTGTATTCCCTTTGCTGCATTCTCTCCGATTCTGGAAATATGTCCCCAAAATACTGGGGAAGCGATTCTGGTGATCTAGGTCGCTTAACTGCAAAGACATTTATAGAACTGTTTTCCCAAACACTGATTTGTTAGCTACCCGGACACACTGGTCACTGTTAATGCTCATTAGGTAATCATGCATTTGTACAAGTTTTTACATACATGCTGTGTCAAGAGTAGGAATCTTCAAATTGCAGAGCAATGAAACATTATGATCTCCTGGACAGGAGACAGCAGGTTGGAACCTAGTAACTCCACAGCAAAATGTCCAGCTCATTATTTTTAGGAATGTTTGTGCCCAGTCCTTACTGGGCTTGGAACAATCAAACAACAGGCATCAGTGAAACATGCACAAACCTTACCAATAAATGTACATCTGCCATTCAGAGAGAGCCAGCAACAGTGTGGACTGTATTTGCCCCGTTTCAGAAAAAACAAAGTTGCTGGGTTCCCTTCTTTCCTATGAATCATCTTTCAAATGCTTTTCTTCTGGCATCTATTTCAATTGCAACTTGATTCATTTCAATTCAGGAGTCAAAAATCACCTGCTAATATCACAGCTAGTATGGCATTATTGAATGCGAGACCCAAAGGCACAAGCATTACTGACAGTTGGAGGTAACAGCATACACAGGAGTGACATTACAGAAATGGAGATGAAAGTTTAGGAAATGAGAATAGGAAACACAGTATTGTTTCCGCAGTGAAATAAATTGCTTTCAGTGAAATAAATGCAACCAGTGAAAACAGTGAGACCTGACCTAACTATTAACGTACAGTACAGACAGCCTCATTTTAGGATGCTTTTTGTAAAAGGAGAAGGAGAAGCTGAAGGAGAAGCTCATCAACACCTGTATGGACTGGGACTCTGCCCAGCACCTATATCATCTCATCATTTCTATACACCTTTATCCTGTTGAGCCCAAGTTCCCTGAAAGCTAAACAGGCCATTAAAGCAGCTAGTAGTCTAGCACAATCCCTTTTTCATGTACCACAGTCGTTCATATTGTCTACACAGCACTTGAGCTAGCCAGGCCCAGTATTTGCTCTGAAGCCTGAGCTCAGCTTATATTCAGCCTGACAACACTGCTTACCTGCCCTTCTGCCAGGCATCCAACCCAAGATGCCACTGAAAGGGAGTGGTGGCTGGAGGAGGGTGGCTAGGTGAAGCACACAATAAGAACCCACTTACATGGGATGTACCCGCACCCCAGACTGCATGGCTAAAGCATATATCACACTTTAGGCTGTACCTCTGGCAATTCAAGCAGTAGCTTCACTAGATTGGGCCCAGAAGGTACTTCACAAAGTCAGGAGGAGGCTAGTGAACCTGACCATAGACAACATGGTCATCAGCTGTTTGTTATGTGATTCCCCATAACCTCTTCTCATTTTCTTTCAATTAAGCATTTCCAGGAAATGATAGGCAGCATGTGAAGGGGCAGCAGCATGTCAGGAAACTGCACTGTTTATACCCAGGTAAGTCCCCCTTCAACCCTATTCACTGTATTCCTTTAGCATCAGCATAGTGGGTTCAAAACAGATGTCCTATTCTCTTATCCTATGACTGGTGTTGAGTACCTGTCAACCTACAGGAAAATAAAAGGAGGGAAACACCTGT
Organism: Struthio camelus; assembly: GCF_040807025.1. Classification (NCBI taxonomy): domain Eukaryota; kingdom Metazoa; phylum Chordata; class Aves; order Struthioniformes; family Struthionidae; genus Struthio; species Struthio camelus. The sequence continues at coordinate 2,137,946 of NC_090963.1, forward strand.
TCCCGTACGCTAGAGTTGGCTGCTTCTTTGTAACGGGACTGGTGGTTGTGAGAAATAAAGCAGAATTACAGCTCTATCCTAGAGAGTTCCATACTTACTCTCCTCACTGAAAAGGATGCAAGTTCCGTTCAACACCAGGCAGGGAAAAGGCCTCAGGCATGTTACCATCTACCTTTCCCTTTGAAAGCGAGGAGTTAAATGAGAGCATCCTCAATCATGAGGGAGTTCCTGGGAGCTGCCAATGTTGCCTGCTCCCTGGATTATTAAATTCAAAGTTATTCGTGTGTTTATTTCATGACATGCAAAGTATATACCAAATTTAAGACCAGGAATTGTGTTAAAGGTGTAAGACCCACTTAAAAGAGAATCAGGAAGCTAAATTGAAATGAGGTTAACATTTGAAAGGTTAGATTTGCTGCAGTACATCTAGAAGCACTTTGCTGAAGGCGAGGCAACAGTGGTCATTTATATCAGCAGAGGATTTAGCCCTTCTCTTCATTTACTTGGTTTTATGTTTTTTAAATTACTTTACAGCTACATTTGAACCAGTCTGAACTGTGCAATGGAATGAGTCCCTTCTGTATTCTGGTTATTATACCCTAGCATGCTGCTGCAATACTGGCAGCCCACTGCTGATGTCCTAGCAAAGAGGGACTCCTGACCTGGCTGGAACTCATTCATGTTGTTTTCATCTAAAGATTTCTAAGCTTTGAACAACTTATCTCTTTGTTTTAGCTGCCAGAAATATGGAGTTGAAGCTATTGGTCAAAACCAGCAACCTTCAGACCAAGCGGAAGGAGGTACTGGACTGTTCCCAGGGTAGCACAAGGTGTCCGTACAATTCACTTGCTGGAGGGGTGAGCAAAGACATCTGTTAATCACATAATCTGTCAGCTACCAAAGGGGCCTCTCATAAACTATGCTCCATTCAAGTCTTCTGCAATTTCCCTGCTTTAGTTACAAGGTACCTTCTAGGAGAGCCTTGGTGGAAAAGGCTCAGTAATACAGTACAGGTTAAGCAGTAGTTAGCGTAAAGGAAGGAGAACACCAGGGCAGATAATTTCTGTTCTCCGATTCCTTCACTCCGGCGAGTGAAGGTCCGCATTCCCTTTGACTTGCTTTTGAGAAGATAATAACATGTGATGCAGCTTCTGACAACTAGCAGGAGACACTGGAGAGCCGTACTGAATGAGATGCTAAGCCATAAGTATTCCTGCTGTAAGATGGTATGATGCTAAAAGGCCTGCAGAAAAGGACCACCTTTTATCGCTCCCCCCATTCCTCACACTGAACTACTCTGCTCTTCAAGAAACTTAAAACCGAATCAGTCACTGCTTCATGCAAGTGTGAGTAGTTAGTGATTACCTCATCCAAAAATCTGACAATAAACAGTCATGCCTGCACTGAAACTGTGAAACTTTTATATACCCCTATATAACAGATCAAGATTATATTTACTGAATCAGAGTTGGTATTTTGCAAGAGGGACAGAAGAAACATTTCTTAAATAGGGATGAAATACAGTGAAGGTGATAAGAGATAGGGTGATATGGTATACTCTCTCAATTGACATTACACCTGGTATGATGAAAAGAAAGTAGTTCCCCCCTTCCCACAACGGCACAGCAGTAAATACTTCAGGAAGGATAAGGCTAAGCAATTTCAAATCATCATGTTGATGACTTTTCTGGGGCTTTTAGTTCTTGCTATGCAACTCTGCAACAGTGATAGACAGGAACCTCAGATTTGTGTGGCCAAAAGTTTCTTCTAAATAACATGTTTCAACATTCGCAACCAAAGCAAACTGCGTGTAAGCAAATCTTCTCTCCTCTATTTGCAGCTTCTGCAGGGGAGAAGAACGCGAGCGTCCAGATTACTAGCAAGAGAAAGCTTCGGCCATGCCAGTATCTGGAAGCGTTGTCTGCACATTTGTGCCAATACACAGCTGTCACTCATCTGATTTTCCTACACCCACAGCAACACTCACTTGCCTTTTCAGAGCACCCTCAAAACAAAAGACTGTTTGGCCAAGGCATGCCTTGCGGGAAAGGATAATTTTGTGCTATGTGTGCTAAGACATCAACAAGTCTCTCAGGAAGCTACGGAAACGTTCAAAAAGCTGTGACACTGGCAACACGGATATTTCGGGCCATAGCGCCTCCTGCCCCATGCTGGACAATCTCTCTTCTGCAGCAGGGACTTGGGGAAAAAATTCTACAACAGAGGTGGGTTTTTCTGTTGGTGGGTTTCTGTTGTTGCTGGGTTTTGTTTGTTTGTTAGTTTTCAGGTAAGCAAATAAAAAAAAAGTAAATAAAAGTAATATTTGCTAAAGTAGCAAATATTCATGGGAGCTAAGGCATCTCTAGACCTTTAAAAATTTAGACTGAAGCATGATTACAAAAGCAAACAACCTGTAGCAAGACAGATGCATCTAAATGTCTAATACGTGCTTAAAAGTAGGGCTTGAGCTTTTCCAAAAAACTGTACTGTCTGCCCCACACCAAAGCTCATCCATTTCCCTGTGCTTTCTCAGAGACAATAAGTGGACGGTAAACAACATATACCTATCTGGCTGTGCATGTAAAAGAATGTTTATCAGAGCAATTTTGACCTGAGGTGTTTCTGAAAGCTGGTACTATTCACTTGAACTTAGAGCACAAGGCAGAGAATGGGAGCAAGTTAAAAAAACCCAAAGTAACAGAAAATCTTGCCTAGAAAGCGTAGCGTATGTTACACAGTAACACATTATTTGCCCTGAAGGATTGAGCCAGTACATGAGACACATGCTAGTAACTCAAACCTTTGTTTCTCCCCTATCTACACAAGAAACCATCTGAATATATAAAACAGTTCCTTAATATAGATCACTGACTCAACAGCTTTAAACAGGATGTATGAGTCTCAAAAATGGTTAGCAGTTTTGCCACTGAGATCTTGTTAGTTTAACTGGGCCAGGCAGACAGAATCCTCTGGAAATAGGCTCTCCTGCAGATTTCTATCTGATTTAGTCTTATTTCAACTCTTATTTTCCTCTGTGGAAGCTCTTTCCTCTATCTGCCTGTGATCCAAACTCTAGGGCTGCTAACTTCATCTCCTCAAATTGCCATTCCATGCTGAAAGGAGACCACGAATAACCTTATCCTGTCAAGATAGTCCCCTATCATACTACAGTAAGAGTCCAAGCCAACAGCTTTCAAAGGCAATGGGAATCTCTGCCTCAGCTTTGCAGGGATTTACATTAACCCTCAAATTCAAAATAAGTTAATACTTTCCTGCAGAGGGAGAGTCAAGGCTAGAAACTTTTGGCACTCTGAGTAACAAGTTAGATGGCAGCAACGTGCTGAAGAGCTGAGATCGTGGAGGTAATACAGAAAGCTCATTTAAGAGGCTACAGTGCAAAGTGGAAGCTATACAGATAGCTCTATGACAGTGGATACCTCCGTTTCTCTTTCATAATCTACCACTCCTGCCTTCACATTGAGTCAGACCCACTGGAATGTCCAAGCTACCCGAGCCCTGAAGCATCCTGTCATTAGAAGATTATTGATAAACAGTAACTACTTTCTCATTCTCTTGTCCAAGTTTACTTCAGCTGAACTATCCCTCCTGGCTACCCTATTATTCTCCCGTTACGCAATACCTACAGTAACAGAAAGCACTCTGAATCTTGCCTGGTAAAGGGGAATCATGGCTAGTAAAAACCAGCATGATTTTTTAAAAGAAAAAAAAACTGCTAAATATTTTTGCCTTTTAAGAACAAAATGATATTGATATGTGATCAATGATACAGGTGAACACAAAGGCAGCCAGGCTTTTGTGCTTTAAGTACATGCAGTGCTGGTGTACAATGCAGAAGAGCAAGAAGGAATTAACAGGCTCATTTTGGTCCACTACATCTTTGAGAGGTAGCACCCACCCTGTCTCCACTTGCCCCACCCACCTCCCAGATCATTCCACCATCATAACAACAGCATGGAGAACACAAGAATCAGGGTGTTCACTGCCACCTCCCAACTTGGGAGCAAAATGGAGAAACCTTTTAAAAACCTCCTGCATCACTGGAAATTGCTCTGAAAAGGATCCAGAGCCTGGTGCTTTGCCTGTGTCAGAGTGACACAAGTGAAAATTAAAAAGCTGATCCTCAGTCGTTCAAAAATGTGATGGCTCTTTGTACAAAAGAATATCAAAGGCATTATGATGATTTACTGCAACTGGTGAGCTGGCCCTTTAGTGGATGGTCTGTGCAGGACCAGGTAAGTATTCTTGCTACAGGGGGGAAACATCATGATTTCCATGCGTATCTGCCTGCTGCCATCGTGCATTCTGGCTCAGCAGAGGCAGGCAGATGTGAGCTGCACTGAACCCAACTCTGCTCGTTTTGGGAGTGGTTATACCTTCTCTTCATTGCTGATGTTCCGGGTGGAAGTCCTCCAAGTGATGGAAGGGATTGGGTCCCCAGAGGCCTCACAGGTCAGTGTGATCTGATCCTCGAGCTCCATGGCTGTTTTGTTCTCCACATATGTGATTTTGGGTTTTGCTTAAAAGAAGAAAAAATTTCATTCAGTTGCTGCTTCAGAATTAAGCTTGCCTGCAAACAGCAATGTCTGAAAAAGCAACATTGGGGGGAAAAAGGCTTTTGCACTGGCAAAATTTTACTGCTACATGCCGAAGGGAGCAGAGTGATGTGTGAGCAAGGCCCAGGAAGAGGGCAGAACTACAAGTCCTTCTCTACCCATGCTTACAGCTGAGGCTTGTAGCATAAGACTAGAAGGGGTTAACATCTGCTACAGAGCCCATTTAACAGTGTTGAAATGGTGACATCTCAGTCCCTGAAGTCATCAGCTGAGTCTTCCACCTCACTGTCTACTTCTTCTGCCCAAAATTAGCCCACTCCATGAGCAGGCTGGTCAAATGGCTACAGAGGCACAACAAGGGTGCAGGGGGAAACCATATTCCTCAACACTCCCAGACTGATGCAAGGTAGGAAACATGCAGATTCACTCCAAGAACTGTGAGGTCCTTCACACAGTGGTGGGGTGCAGTTCACCTCACTGCCCAGCTTACAGCAAGTCCTGTTGAAGTGCTAAAGCTCTTTCTACAGCAACTTCAGCTGGATTTGTTTTCAGCCCTCATGGCTTGCAAGAGATTTCAAGTGGCAAGTCTCACACTACCCCTTCGCACAGGACTGAATTTCTTTTATGAGAGATGAAGAACAACAGAGCTGGCATGTATATCACAGGCACACTCAGAATCTGTTTTGCTACGCATGGGCATAAAGGTGCCAGCACTCATTAAGTCATGTCAGCCATTACTTGGGACAAGCAGTCCGCTTCCACCCTGCACCAGTTAGCTACCAATACCCAGCTGGCTTGGAAAGAGGGGACAGTAAGATCATGTTTACCAAAAACTTTGAGGTGAATGGTGGCATCCTGCTCGCCAGCCTTGTTCTCAGCAATGCAGATGTACTCCGCCTCGTCGCTCTTGTCCACCTTCTTGATGATCAGCTCAGAGCCGTCATAGTTGAAACTGTATTTCTCTTCGTTATCCTCCTGCTCTATTGGCTCTCCATCCCTGCAGGGCACAAAGCACATAGGCTGTTTTGGGGAGGAGAGGCAAAAGCTATTTATTTTAGATATTATGTTAATGCTAAAACTTAACTACACTGACGTGCCTACGTGTGGAAAGCACCTCCACCCTTGCCCTTCTGTAGGGCTACAAGGCTTGCATCTGAGTCTGTTCCTCATCTCTCCTGCCAAAGGGCTCTGCACTGTAAAACCTTTCATCAGGCAAGAGCTATAAACGCCACGAGAGGTGGCTTCTGTCCTTTCATCTTAAGGCAGTACTACAAGTTCGCTGCCAGCTTTTTCCACATTACAGAGGGTCCTTCACCAAAGGTTACGCAAGCTGCAGAATCCAGATATCAGAGGTCTGCTCCACTGACTGAGAGTCAAATTTTGAGCCCATGAAATAAAGGGAAAGCCTTTGGATCAGAATCTCCTGGCATGACAAAGGCAAGCTACAGCATCCACTCCTACCTCATTGTCCCCACCTGTGCAACATGACAATAAATCGACCCATGGGACAAGTCTGGTCATCATGAAGTTTCATCTCTATTTGCAGCTTGGTGAAGGATGTAATGGGATAGTGAAGAATTGCTCTTGTTACCGTTATTGCTCCTGTTTTTTTCTAGGAAGCTAACACTGAATATACTGCAATTCCCCTCTTGTGAGGCCATCGCTTCTCTTGGGGGATAAAGGAATGAACAGTATTCCAGTTAAAACGTTGCTGTCCCTTCTGCATGGCTTTTCAGGGCCTTGGTGAAAACATCCATGCTCACATATAATCAGGACTCTGCACACAGCATCTTACTTTGTCCACGTCATGGTTGGCTCAGGAAAGCCATCAGCATCACATGCTAAGGTGACAGACTGGCTGAGGTTGGCAGTGGCATTCATAGTACTCTGTCTGGCACGCACAGAAGGAGGCACTAGAAGAGAAGGAATTCACATTAAGAATAGTAAAGGGGACAGAAGATGTGAGCAAGAATGAGCCCTGGAAGGCTCACTGTAATCTCAGCAGTACACAGAGACGTCCTTAGAGATTCAAGCTCTGACCTGCAGGCTTGCAGCAACAGGTTTGATGCATGGGCTCTCCAAAGCAAAAGGTGGGGAAAGGAAGGGCCAGAAGGTGGCAGGGGGAGAGCCACAGAAAATTGGTATTATGGACAAAACTGCTTGCAAGTTTAACAATGTCAATACCTCACTCTGAGTCATGAGACACTTGAGCTTTCTCTTGACAGGATAATTTCCTGCAAACATCTTGTAAACGCTCAGTCAATTTCATGGGTATTTTTATTTAACCCAGCACAGAAAGATTAAACAACTGATGGTATTTCATGAGTGTGAATCTATAGTCACATTTCTATCAGTAGCCAAGAGCATAGGTGGTACAGACCCTTGCCCCTCACTAGTCTTATTCCAGGCTGCTCACCATTTACAATGACCTGAATATCTTTGAAGTTGATCTCCCCACGAGCCAAGATCCGGCCCTCGCAACGGTACGTTCCTTCATCCGTTTTCTTGATTCCACGGATCTGCAGGTAGTTGTTGGACAGGACTATAAATCGGACTAGAAGAGACAAAAGGAAGGTTCATCCAAGGATCCTCAGGAAAGCTCACTGCAGGTAACAGGTACTTCTCTCCTTGCCCATTCTGGGTTAGAGATGAGGCCTAATGTAATGAAACCTCCCTTTCCATCATGCTAATGGAGATGCTGCTGCTGCTATCAGATATGACACTGCCAAGAAAGAAACTGGACAAGGGAGGAGACATAAACCACTATGCTATTTCATACTGTGCAAATATACACAGAGATAGATATATACAGGCAGACGTAAACACGTTTACATTTAATCACTATCAGACAACATCCAGTGAGCAACTTGAAACTTGTCCCTCTTTCCCAAGGGGAGGCAGAGTTCAAGTCTTACGACAGTTCCCTCGTGCCTGCAACAAACAGACGTAGAAAATACTGCCGGAGCTTTAGTGCTCAACTGGCGGAGTCAAGGCTCTGGAGTTCCCTCTGCCAGTAAAATACTGAGCACGAAAGCCTGTAGCATCTTCAAAGAAAGGAAAAGGTTCTTGCCATGAGCTTTAACCTCTTTTTCTTAGGAAGACTGAAGAGCGTCACCACATGAGGCTTTTCTATCTGACGGCACCTTTCATCTGAAAAGATTTCTAGCATTCTCTAGCCTATTGAGGTATCAAGTCGCTGCCATCTCTGTGAGAACACTACTGCCTTGCCATTGCCAAATCACAGCACCTCACTGTTATGTACATATTGCCCCCTCCTCCCTTGTGCCTGCCACCATTTTGCTCTCCTGAAACCTTTGCATCAGCCTGATTTGGAGCTCTCATGGCAGATGGCACATTTGACCCTTGAATGGGCAAGTGCCAAGACCTCTTGTGCCTTACCATCTTTTTTTAGGATAACATCCCTGCCTTTGTGCTTCCAGATGATGGTGGGAGGCAGTGAACTGACCACATCACACACAATCACAGCATCGTCCCCTTCTTTGAATTCCTGAGGGGTGGGAGCATTCTTGAACATTAGCTTTTCTGAAAGCAATGGAAGAAGAAGAAGATCACTGCAGCTTTCTCAGCAAATCTCAAGCTCTGCCCCTGATTCAAGCCCGAGCAAAGCAATGAAATCCCAGAGAGCATGTTCCACACACCAACCTGTAGTTCCCAGAGTGGAGGAGACAGGTGCTCCTGACTCAATACACTGCACTGTGACACAGGAGCCCCATTTTCCAGGAACCCTTACCTCCCAGGCATATCAATAGGCTGAATCAACACTCTACTGAGCCCACAGATTCGCGCACACTGGGAAGAAGAAACGGGAATGCAGAACTGCCCAGCTTCCTGAAAGGAGGGGAAGGAGCAGCTATCGCAGCTCTGCTGGAGAAGATGCTAATGGCTAATTATAAGCCTCCTAAACGCGCAGCCCTCTTTACTGGTCTTATTTTGTAAGATGTTTGCCGCCCGCAAAGTACGTTCTGCTCACTCCTTCCAGACATTCACGATGCACAGGAATCTTCTGCTTCTGCCCCTTGCTCTCCTGCTTTTCAGAGGAATTTAAGTAGTAGACAAGCTAGTAATCCCCTGACAGAGGGGCAGAGGTCCCAGTTTCCACTTTTCCCTCAAACCCAAGAAAGAAGGCTGCATCTTCTTAACATTCCCCCCCCCCCCTTTCTTGCTACCTTCTTTCTTCCTATTTGGAAATAGCCTTTCCTAGGAAAGTAAAGTGGTTGCCTCAACAATCTTGCCTCATGCACGTGCAAGGCAGACCAGAAAGTCTCAGAGTTGCTCTCTTACGGAAAATTTTCACATTGACGGTGGCCTCAGAGTCTCCCTCTTCCGCACTGCTGACGACACACTTGTAGATACCAGCATCATCGATGTTGGCGTTGTAGATGGTGAGAGTGGAAGAGAAGTCATCATTCCGCACCACTGAGATGCGCTGTTGGTTGGGTGTCAGCTTCTCACCGTTAGGGGAAAACCAGGAAATGTCTTTGTATTTGGCTTCCCCTGCCACTAGGGACGATAAAAGAGAATAAAGCACATTGAACCGGGTTCCCAACACATGTGCACAGAGAGAATTAAATACAACCAGTAGCACTATGCAGAAGGCTAGGCTAGGGGAAGGGCTTCCAGTACCTGAGAAGCAAACAATGAAAATTCTCTTTCACAGCAATGTAATGGTCAGCTGCTCTCCTGCAAAAATGATTAGGCTGGTTTTATAATCTAAAAGGGGAACAATCCCTATTTCAGCCCAGAATGGCCTTCTATGCATCCTGGGATCCTATATCCCAGTTCCTCCACTGTACAGAACACCTTGAGAATTAAGAAACTTTTCCTCCTCCAGTCCTATCATATTTTCAATAAATAACCCTACTTGCAACCTGTGCTGCCTTGCATACCAAGGTGGTGAAACTGCTGTAGCAGCAGCTCCGGCATTTATCAGCTTAAACCTGCTGCTGCAAATAAAAATTGCTGCTAAGTGGTTCCAGGCAGCTCACTTCTCTACATTCCCCAACGCGGCTTGGTTATTTAGGACAAATTGCTATTATTGGAGGGGATTTAACTGATCCCACTTCTCTGAATCAGTGTCACCGCAACAGCACTTACTCCAAGTGCACTTCCATTTTCAAAGCACTAACAGATTACACTGCATCTGAGCCTTCCTGGATCAGACAACCTCGTTACTTGTCCCAGTTGACATGCTCCTGAGGAACTGCGGTCCTCTGAAAGCACTTTGCTCCCGCCAACTTATTACAGCGCCAATTTGCTGTGTCATGCTCTAGGATGCTATCACATCAGTGTCCCAACATAACAATTCCTCCCATTAGAAAACCAGGCCAGCTGCTTTCAGCAGAACCCTGATGACCGTATGAGGATGCTGGCTGATCTGGAAAATGCCATAAAACTGCAGGATCCACATTGGGGCACATGGAATGAATCAGCACTGCACTGCATTGTGCAGGACAACAGACTGGGCATTCACTCTCAACCCAGTGGGTGGATCAAACAATAAACTGTGTCGTGAGCAACGCAGGTTTTCAGAAGCATTAAAACCCTTAGCTACAGTGGTAACTGTTCTCAGGACACACCTGACACCTAGCTTCTCAGCTCCCCTTTACTGCTATTAACAAATGATTAGAGAAATTATCTGGCAAAACCCAAGCTTAATTCTAAATTCAAAAGACCAAGGATCTATTGCTCAAGTTTAGAGATAGCACTTCAGTACGTGTTTTCCATTTAAAAAGTTGTTGGTTGGAGCTGCTTTCTACTGACAACTCTCAAGGGAGTTTGCATTTCCTGTCCCCAATAAACAGTATATGTTGCCTTTGCTATTCAGTCTGATAAAATATAAGGAAAAAAACAACTGTAGGGAAAATATAGGAGAGAAAAACAACTGGAAAAACTGTGTTCGATGTTCCTAGCTCACATAACTTTGTGATCAAGCAAAAGATCCTGCAGCTATACCCAGCACTAAAGCTTTTATGACAGACTTAACACGTTGACTGGCCTTCCCAACAAACCCAGATGAAGGTACCTGATGCCAGAAACGATCTCTCACCTTGACATAAGAAGAACTTGGATTCTCCAACGCTGATCTCCCCCTGACTTGGAACAATATCCACTTGCAGAGAAGCTGGAAAAGAAATGAGCGCACAGAAGAGGGTTAGACAACAGGAGCTGCCTCCAGTAAAAAAGCTTCACCAACCTTCCAGCCCTTGTGGCTGCTTCTATTCATCCCATAGAAAAGTGTAAGGTAGAGTGTTCTTGGCTTCATACTCATTGCTCCTAATCAGTATTAATATTTGAGCGTTCATTGCCACAGATCCCTGAGGACCCGAAGGAACTTGCTAACGTTCATTTAGGGTCCCTTCCAACCCATTACAAAACCACAGAGAATGACACAGAAAGGGCCAATTTACTTCGAAATCTCTAGCACATTGCAACACAGAACGGGGAGGGCAGGCACACGAGAATATCAAGCAGCCTGTAAGGACACCTTTGAACGTAAACTGGAACTGGCTCAAAGGCATATTCTGGCAGTGCTGCATGCAAGCTATTTTTGCTTTGGTGACTTTTTTTTTTTTTTTTTCCCCTCTGTGTGATATCATATTCCCAGTTACCAATCACCACAAATCTACACTCGGAATTACTGGTGTACTCTGGGTCCTGGCAGCACCCTATCAGTCAGAAACCTGGTTCAAGCAGCCAACAAATCCAAGATATTTATGGCAACCAGAGCATTCTTGGATTAGGAAAGAGATTTCCTCTAGGTCATGCTGACAAGGACTATGAGGACGAGGTTGTTAGTGATTTTGGCCTTCACAGTATCAGCTAAGACTTGCTTCCAAGGTCATCGAGGCACATTTCACTTAACACCATCTTATTGCCGGGACTAAAACATTAGCAACACTTGGATCTCTTCTGCTGTCTTCCCATGGAATAATATAAGTTCTGTGGCTCTTATGTTAAGCTTTTTTTTTTTTTTCCTTCTTCCTGTTTTTTTTTTTTTTAAATAACAAACTGAAGGTGGTTGGGGATAAGAGATGACGTAGATGTTCCACAGACCTTTCCGAATGAAGGACCTATTAAATGCTTGCCTGGAATTGAAGGAGTCTGGAGTCGGTGAAAGAAGTTTTACCTTCTATGCTCCTCACAAATACACCCAGTCCAGTCTCAAAAGAATCATTTAAAAACAATACAAGTTAGAACATAATTGCATAGAGAATATTTGAGGATCATGGTGCTGCGAGAATTCAAAATTGTCTCCAGACCTTTCAAATCTCCCTTTGGAGATCTATATTTCACTCACGTGTCTTGTCTGAGGTTGCTCTCTCATCTTCCTGTTTTCAATGAAGTACAACCTTTTAGCTACTGCATTCAGCCTATTTTATTTCTGTGTAATCTAATTCCTTTCCACCATACTACTTTAATATAACTCACTCCCCAGCAAAACTGTAAGTATAAAGCACCAAACATAATCAAAGGCTAAACATTTATTTGATTTAGTGCAGTGAGAACGAAATAGCCTGCTTCTACAAGCTCAGTTTTTCCTGATCTTCCTCTTTTTCTATAAATCCTTCCGACATCCGAATTTTACATCCTGAAACATATTCTCAGCTGCTCTTCCTGGGAAGGTCTCTGCTGCAGGGAATGAGTGCACAGGTATTACAAAGAGATCTTAATGTCTGAAATATCAACCACTGAATTTCTTCAGACCAGATTTCTGTTTTGCAGCCCAAACCTCTGAAGAGGTTTATCCTTCTGCTTTACAATGGAACTAGATGTAAGCACAGGCACCATTACAGATTCAATGAATGCCACTCGGCAGCAACTGCAGCAGTATGCAGTGATACAGTTACCCCACAATGACATTACAGCCATTTCCAACAGGAATACTCTGGAAGCTGGGGGCATCAGCAGGAGACAGTTTTTAATAAAAATGTCTTTTTAAGGGGTTTTCAAATTATCAATCAAACTGTCTTTTATGATTTTATCTTCAGAGTCTGAGTGATGGCTCCTGTTTAGAAATGAAATTTACAGAACCAAGAATCCTCAGTATCACCCAAGAGAGAACAATTTACTAAGGAACATTTAGTGAATAGTGAATTGTCTGTTAAAGTTTAGAGACCCCAATAATTTCTGCTGCAGAAGCTATCTTGCCTTCTCTCAGAAAGTCAAAAAGACACAAAGGCCAATGGTGACAACAGGCAAACAACCTCTGTAAGCTGCTTTTTAAAAAGCAGGTCAAGTCTCCTGTCTCAATACCTAAGCACAACTTAAGAGCTTAGATGTGGAGTCCCATTACTGAAAAACCTAGATTTTTTTTTTCTTTTTAAGGAAATGAAATCAGCCTCACTGGATCCAAAAGCAAAAAAACAAAAAGGCTGAGTTTGCTGAAACAAACCCGTTTTAGTACAGTAAGGTGAGAGTCAAGATTCAAATGAAAGCACATTAAAAAGTCAAGAAAAAAGAAAAACAATTTTCTGGCCAATGTTGTGTATAGTCCAGCACGAGTGCATATTTTCCCAGCTGAATTACACTAGGACTATACAAGCAAGAAAGGAAACCATACCTCCCCATTTTTATGTTTTAGATGCAATCAGCGTTCTACAGAAGATATCCAAGGACAACCTATGCCCTTTTCCCCCCAGCAACCTCACAGCCTTTGTCAAAGCATAAATCATGAACCATTAGGCATAAACTGTAATTGGATTCTGGCTTTCCTCCAGCTAAAGCCTAATGCTACAGCAGCTCTGTGATCTAAGACTACCAGGTCAAGTAAGAATTTCAGGAGGCCAAAACTAATGAGCTTTATTCCTAAACTGCAGCCATTAGCTTGCAGAAAATAGTCATCTTAATTGAACTACTCCTGTGTCCTCTGTAGCCAGAGCACCTCTCATCACCTCTTCTGCAAAAGTTTCATCTGTCATTCTCAGTGTTTTCATGCTGTGGTGCCCATGCCCTTCTCCTGGAGCAACTAACTTTACTGCCAGACCACAGACACTAGCTTTGGCTGCCAACCTTCTTTTTTTTGTTTTTGTTTTTTTAAAAGAAAACCCACACTGCTTCAGATACGAACAAATGTCTTATGCCAAATGCGTCATTCCTTAACGTACTTCGGAAACAGACATCTGCACTGTGGGGTTCAAATGTTAAGTACATAGACATACACAGAATGAAGGGCCACTGTCTTCCACCATGGAGGAGAGAAAAAAGTACATACTCCAGTACATACTGTGGATAGGACAATGTGGGTGAGTGCACTTCTTTGGCTGATAACCACTCTGACACAGCATTTCTCTTCCTTCAAAGGGCCGTGAACAAATCTGGAGCTATTAATTGGAGCCAGTGGAGCTCCACAGAGGATAAAAACTGTCTACGGTCCAATCACTTCCTAGTTTTACTCTCTGCAGATTTCAGCAAGGTAGACTGATAAATGCTAGTACTTCATTTGAAAAAAGTGGGATACAGCAGTAAAGAAAAAAATCCATACAGTGAAGATGCATTTGAAACCAGAGCTTTCAAGTTCCCATGTCCCAGGTACGGCTAACATTTGCATGCTGTATGTCTTGCCTAACCAAGAGATTTTCAAGTAGGAGGAAATATCAAAGCACCCTTTCACCTCTTGAGTAAAGGCAAGAGGCTTATTACAGTTCCTCTTGGCCTATCCGGATTACAAGACCCTCTTCGGAGCCCATGTACTTTCTATCAGCTGAGAACACACCAAAGTTGTGATTGGATTCCCCCACAGCGCTGCCTTGGAATACCAGATGAGCTCTAAGGGAGGGCTTTTAGTCATCAGCTTGCTTCCTGCTCAGGGGAGACCTGCTAGAAAACAGGGGGGTGCTGGTAAAATGGTTTTGACCTGCTTTCCCAGAAGCTAGTTAGAGATTTAATATAAATCCACACCTCTCTTCTGCTACCTTACAAGATATAATGTATCAAGGGACTGCTTCTACACTTTCCAGAACTGCTGCAAGCTGGGGAGGCAGTGACAAGGGCTAGTATTATTAGTCTCTCATTCCATTAGCAGGTGTTTTCTATTACAGCTAGAAATGGAAAAAAAAGGCTTTATGAAGAGCACTGAACTTTTCATCACCCCAGAATTCAGTTTTACATCTGTCCTCTACCCGCTTACACCCTTTTCTATACATGTTTGTGCTACAGGAGACATAAAGCACGTGAATCCGTTTGCATCATGACCCTGCTTGCCAAATTCATGGAAAAAGCATACTGTAAACACAGCCAAAAAAGGCCAGGCAAGAGTTCAGAGTTGGAGGCAACACAGACCAGTTCTCAACATTTTCCTGTATTTTTCAAAGGACTCAAGTCGTTCTGTGCAGTTAAGTGACGGGCAGGTTTTTGAGAAATTGTAACCTAGAAACTACTGTTGGGACACAGAAAGGGAAGACATTCTGGAGTTCTAGAAAACAGAAGGAAGGACATCCTTGTTTACGCCTCATTTAGTCAGTGTTACTAAGAGGCCAAGAATTCCTCCATCCCCCCAACCTCCATCAGCTGCGAAGTTACCATTAAATCCCCTAATTACTGACATAAGGAGTGACAATTTTGGAGACAATTTTGGTCTCGTCCCTTCCACCAAGACAGGATGGAGGCGGAGAGGAAACTTGCTATTATTACTAACTCTGGAAACACACTCCTAACACAAACCTAGCAAGCGCCACGACACAGCAACTGAGTCCTAGCAAGTAAAGTACATTAACAAACTCACTTCATGCGATGCATCAATTTCTTTAATCTAAAACCAGAAACAAGGTGCTGAAGTAACCTTTGAAAGAATCGGGTAACTCAGATGCACGCTGTGTACCTTCCGACTTGTCTTAAAGGATACTGCTGAAACACATAGCATTATTAATATATCTGCATCACTGGCAGCTTAAGGCCTAATTAATCCCTTCTACAAGGAAATACTAGAAAGAAATACCTAGAAATCTTCTCATCAAACAACAGATACTTCTTGCTAATCAGGCTTCATGAGCTGAGTTGAACAGGTTACATCACACAAATCTGTGGCAAAAGCAGGAAATCAGTGTGCTTGCTGCCTCCTTTACTAAACACAGTAATTTCATTATTGTCTTGTTCACCCACTAGCAAATCTATGCACTGTTACATACACTGTTACATACAGTCCCTGAGACTGTTACATACAGTCTCATCATAGTCAAAGCACATTATCTCTGTGTGCAGCATATAACACGATGGGGATGCCCCTCAAGCACATCTTTTCTAGGGGTTCAACAATGTAGAGTATTTCACCTACCTCTGTACCCATTTACACCTTCAAAACATTTCTAAGGTTCCCATTATTTGAATAAAATCATCAGAAATCAGGGATCGACTGCATATTAGGAAAGTGAACCGATTTAGAAGGTGCCCATGGGTAGCTGCGTGGCAAATAACGTGCTGTAAGCTTACACCCTAACGGTACTTTGCTCACATTCTGGGTCACTATCATGCTGCTGGGATTACCTGCATGTTCCTATTTTAAGGAGCTTTGCCTTCAATTCTCTTCGAATACCTATTTACTTCCTTCAGAGGACAAGCTGAGGGGGAGGGGGAATTGAGCGAAGCTCTCCTCAAACACTTATTCAAAGAGAGAAAGTGCTGACACACATGAATCCACTCCCTTTACTCTCGATTTACCTTACCTCAGAAAAACCGCCTGACACCAGTGTCATTCTTATAAACAAACGGTTTCTGTCATGTCAGAAACACTGATTTGGCCTTTAAAAAAAATCAGTGTCTTGTTGAATGCTGCTATTAAATAATGACAGCTTGACAACAAAGTCACTGGTGGATGGTGCTATCGTATTAAGTGGCTGAGAAAATAGTGCAGAATACTAGTGGCGATGCTAGGCTGGCCCTCTCTTCTTTCAGTCTCTTTGTGTTTTCTTATAGTGCCAGTTCTCTGTAGGAGCCAACATAACGGACTGGATAGGCTGTGGGTCTGATCCAGTCTGGAACCTGCCCTAGCTTTTGTTCTGTGTGTGTTTGCGAAAAAAAAAAAAAATTGAGTCTTTCTCCTACAAATTGAGTTAATAAAGGGCTAGGAAGGAGACACCCTGGGGATGAGATCAGGCAGCAGAAAGCTCAGTCGTGTTTGCCCATGAACCTTCAGTCAGGGAAGCCAAAGACACCTTGTGGAAATTAGGTATCATCTGAGAAGAAATGTTCCTCTGAATTATTAGCATCAAGCTCGACCCCATTTGACTCTTGATTTTACACTAGGGAGAATTCAATCGTAATTGTTCACTGACAAAGGCAGGTTGAAACAGTTTGCTGGCATCATAATCTGGATGAACAGGTTATGATGAACTATGCATTAAATTATACAAACAATTGTTCCCTACCTGCTAAGCTTTATTGCTTACTATATGATCAGGCTAACAAACCCAGCCCTGCAATGGATTTTAATCACTAGTTAATCATTATTTTTGCTTTGCAGTTCAGGGAAACAGAGACCGTTTTTTCCGCTTTTCATTTAATAGACACTGTGAGCCTGTTTGTATTCTGCTTCCAAGTTCAAGCAATAAAGGCTTTTTTAGCATCACATAATAAATGCATTAAAAGGCCTCTTCATAATCACACAATAACACTCTTCATAGCTCTGCCCTTTCTTGTATCTTTCATCTGGTTACAAAGGTCCCCAGCTTCCAAATAATGCTGAATAATTCCCCTTTGATTTGAAAAACTCCACTAATGCAACTTCAAGTTCATTTGTGATTAAATATAATTAGTTTTGCATTTCAACACAAGAAATGAGCTCAAAGTACCCCGTGATTTTGCTAAGAAGTAGGGAGGACGCCTCCCTGCTGGGCTAAGATTAAGGTTAGCACAGCAGACTTTACCTGCAAAGTAAATAACATGCCACTTTAAGCGGAGGAAAATGTGTTAATTGCTGGGTATTGGCTCCCTATCTGTCTAAATTCACAATGACTCAAGCGAAACAGCGCATATTATGAACTGCAGTGGGCTGTAGTCACCCTTCTACAAAGCAGGAAGTTTAGTTATGCGTGCTGCCCTAGTAAACCTATCTTGGGCCCCTCAAATAGAGGGTCTCAGAATACTAAATATTCTAACTGTAGATTTACATCAATGCAAAATTACTATGGAGTTCTGCTCATCATGGTTCCTCAGGAAGAATACACGTTCACCCCATCACATCTCTGCCTTCTCATAAAGCTATGACTCCTTTAGCCTTCCACTATTTTGCCAATGGCCCTCAAGTTTCAGATTTAAACTTCTGAATTAAATAAGCATCTAAATCCTTTTGACTTGACATCATGAATTGGCATCATTTTCAGCACATGCTACATGGCAAATCTTCAATGTTTGTCTGCATCTTAAAGAACTGGCCAGGGACTTATAGCATGAGACACATGCACAAGCAAGGTAGCCTGTCCTTCTCTCCATATTTGTGGAGAGGTCATTGCCAAATTTTGCTGGAAAAATTGCATACATTTGTACTTGCTTTTGGAAAAGATGCAAGCCCTCTGGCTTCAGGAGAGCCAATTTCAAGCAGAGACAGGAGGCATCAGCAGCAAGCTGGAACCTGGCTAAGTCAGTTTTTGCAGAATTTTTCATCTTCCTTTTACAGACCTTGTTCGCCTGTCTTTTAGGCAAAATCCTGGGCTGAAGAACATAGATCTGGCTACCCGTTTTATCCATCTGTCACCTTTGTCACATCAGAATTTGTCCATGGGCTTAGACAAAAAATAATCTAGAAATTACTCTTTGGTAGTATATCTAAACGACTAACCCCTGCAACAAACACTGACAGATTCTCCAAGAGTTTTCTATCTTTTTTTTTCTATTAACCTCAAAAACACCACCTGTTGAACACACAATCCAGCTTAAGGGTGGTGAAAAAAGGGAAAAGGAATCTTCTCAGGTTCCCTGTTCATGTTCACTCTACTAACCTCCCATTCTTTCAGCATAATAATAATAATACAGACAGAAACACTACCTGACTCACAGCTGATTCCAACCTGCTCTGCAATGTCTCTGCTTATTAACATTTCAAGTCTCACATTAAGCCAGGGATGGGCTTCAATTCACCCAAAACTCGCTCTCAATACATGCTGACAGCTGGGTTTTCAGAGCTCACCATCTGCCCGACACTTTTCTCACAGTATTTGTCACAGGGGGGAGAATACAAACCCTGGACGCTCCAGACACCTTTCAGATTTCCACATGCAGCTTTTAATTCACTCTGACCAATGCAGGTACGGACAATCAAGCCACGGCAGAATCGTGAAACAGTGCGAAGGTTCACTTATACTGCAGGTGCAATTATCCCTTTAAGCATGAGGTACAAGATTTTACATGTGAGCACAGGGCTTCCCTACTTCTCTCCTGTATTGCTGTCCCCTATTTTTGCTCAGCAGGCTACTCACAAACCGAACACAGGGGTCTCCACACTGCTCTACAAGAGCTAGACATCCAGCTGGATCTTTCCTACATAGTCCCAGTGCTCTCAGGGGCTGCTCCTGTTCTCCCCGATTGGGGGCATCTCTGCACTGTCCTATTATGCTCTCCTTGGTCCTTTTAAGATTGTTCCATCCAAACTGGGAATAATCTAATTAATGGACTTAGTTTCCTAGGCAGACACTTGGCATTCTTTACCCACTGCAGTCCAAGCAATCAGACAGTTTTATAACATTCAATCGCACTACATTGTTAAGTACGCTATCCTTCTGACAGGAGGGCATGCAGATCCCTCCACAGCAATCAGTGGGAGCTTGACTAGTATCTGGGAGCAGAGCTGTGTTAGAGCCACCAAGCAATTAAAAACTCCAAGCTATTCCATAAATCCTTCAGCTACAAAAGTCATCTTCCCCCTTGTATGACAGCTCAATATAGGAACAATATCCCTTAATTCACAGTCCTTGTAGAAACACAGTACAATTCAGCTAATCTTTGAGATCTCAGGCTAAGATAATTCCGTCTCTCAAACTTGAGTCTCTTTGGCCAATAAGGAAAATACCATACGAATAGGTATGCGAAGAAAAAGAGGAGGAGGAGGAAGAAGAAGAAGAGGAGGAGGAGGAGGAGGAAGAAGAAGAAGAGGAGGAGGAGAAGGAGGAAGAAGAAGAAGAGGAGGAGAAGGAGGAAGAGGAGGAGGAGGAGGAGGAGGAGGAAGAAGAAGAAGAATTTAAGTTGGCAATGAAATCCAGACCCAGGAAAATCTCTGAATTGAGACAGTGTTCACAATGACGTGGTTTAAGTGATCAAAATTCTGTAGGGCTTGAGATTGGGGAGGGGGGATATAGTACATAATCATCAGATGCCCTCAAAGCAAAACAATGCACACAGCATTCATCAATTCAATGTGTCTCTCAGCAGAGAAGCAGGGCACTTGCTGTAGTGACGAACACATTTTTCATACCACTTCTGATATCTCACAATGAGCAGTGACCAAGTGCTCTCTGTACTGTGAGCTGTGTGCCACTTCAAATGACTGAAAATTGCAGAGTGACAGCACAGCTAACCAACAACGTCCTATTTCCATTCAACGACATTAATTCTCTTACATCCCTCTGCAAATGCACACTTCCCAGATATAAATTAAAAGTCCATTCCGACATTCCTAGGTTGGAGATGAATTTGACTTTTTAGGACTCAGTGCTGACTGCATCTGTCCTCCTTTTGCATCCTAAAGTCATCTGTATTGCACAAACCCTTGTGACTCCAGTGTTTCAGAAGAGTAGGCACATCTGAAAGCCTGCTCAAAGGTCAGCATATTCTTAATATGTTTTCTAGCTTCTGCCAGCAGATTTATGACCTATTGCACCAGTGTGGTGCTTCCACAAGCTCTTCTGTTATCAGGACAATCTTGAATAACAAAGGCAGAGCAATACCAGCCCCTAAAGAGAAACTAACAAATGAAAAATAGGATGCCAATCTCTGAAAAAGGGGCACAATTGAAACTTTCATACGATCCGAGTACAGTCTCCAAGTGCTATCTTAGGCATAGAATACTGACTCCTTCAGCAGATCGATTTCTCAGGTGAGAATCCTCTTGACTTCACAGGAGGAACCAGACAGTTTGTCTGGTCCAGACCTGAGAGTAGTGCAGGTATAGCTGGTTAGGGGGAAAGGAAAAGCCAGTTCTAAAAACGGCTGGGGTAGATATGTAACATCACAAGAGAGTGGTTCCCATCCCGATCATACCACAGCTGCAAATAGATCTCTCAGAGCAGGCTGGGCTAGTACCAACAAGCCCCCCGGAAACAAGCAGCAATGAATTTCAGAAGTGCTCATCTGTAATGGCAAGATGTGTCTCAACCACAGGAAGAGATGCAACATTGCGCTTGAGGTATTACATGGTCAGGACCTGATCAGAACAGAAGACGTGACAGGCTCTGACAAACACTGAAACAAGACAGTAGTAGCCCCTGATCTACCTGCCTGGTACAATGTGAGACATGGGTACCATAATATGGAGGGAAAAAAAAGCATAGGAAAGGAGGGGCTAGTATTCACTGACAAACACAGACTGTCACATGGTAAATGGTTGTCTCCTCGTTGCTTGAAGGGATGCTCTCTTCCTATGTTTTGCAGGGCGTCAGACTAACTGTCTTCACAACAATCCACGTCAACATCAGATGTCGATGTCCTTATATCAAAGCCCTGCAAATGCTGTGTAATCCTGGTGACATATCCCTTTACACAGCAACATTTCACTGCGGGGTAATCTGACACTGAACAGATTGGCCTGTGGCAGTACAACACCTTTCACACAGAGGCCCCTGCTTACAGTAAAGGTCTGTTTTGAGCAAAGGCCAAGGTTTCACATAGTAATCCCTCCCCATACACCCTTCATTTCATTCCTGACAAACATATCACCTGCCTAAGTGCTTGCTCCCTCATTCACACCTGCTGAGACAGGGCTCATGCTTGCTCCTGAACATTAGCTTGGGCAGAGATGCTCTGTCCAGCAGAAGAGTATTGCTTTTGAGACAATTCCAGCTCCTGATTCCTTGCTCTGCAGCTAAAGCCTGAACATGGGACTCAAGATACACAGCTGCAGTTCAATGGCTCAGACAGCTTGGAAATAACCATTGCGGAAGCCCATCTGTAATACTTGCTCCTCACTACTGACCAGCCTCACCAGCAAGGGGAAGTAGTGATCCACCACCAGCCTGAGGTAGCTGTGCAACAGCCAGAGTTACCACACAGAGCAGTGAGATGAACCCTTATATGCATTTTTCTACTTATTTATGATTCAGTTGCCCCATAACTCATTATCCTCCTTTTATATGTCGAAATAGCTGGTCACTCTGTAACCACATGGGCATACCTCTGCACCTCCACCAACAGAATCCATGTGAAGAAAGCCACCCCATGCTCAAAGCTGCGAGTCTATTTGGCCACTGAGGTGGCAAACTGAAATACTAGTGAGAACATAATCCCGCTGCCTCAGCCCCTAGTTCCACAGATGCTGGCTCTGTGAGCATCACAGAACATCAACCAGAACTAGCCTTGCTTTTCCTTCAGTGCGCTGCAGCTCAAACATGCTCTTGCAACAACCAGTTACCTCATAAATGGTCTGTCATTTTATCCAGGATGAATACGCATCCTCAGGACATGGTGAGAGAGAAAGGATGGACTTCCCTTATTCTCCAGTATCGTCCACTGTGCCAGCAACTCACTAGAATAGTGCACACAGGAAGCAATACGGTTTCTTTTCCTCCTCCTTTCCATCCCTGAATAGCTATCTTAGTTGCTTATTATTTCTGTGTTTCCACATCAATATTGCAGTCAGCTCCAAAAGACTAAGCTGTCTTCACAGTGACAAGACAGGAGGACTTTCCTTGTACAGGCAGGAAGGAAAGCAGGGACAAAGACAGAAGTCACAGCTCTGAAAGGGAGGGGGAGGGGGTAAGGTATGTTTAGCCATGTTTCCAATGATTCTGGGCTCTTGCACTGATACGGTCTGAGAGCAACCCTACCTCCTGTCCTCCACAAGGCAGAGAGCAGCACACAAAATCAAGCACATAGCACCTAGAAGCAAACTCAACACGGCATCATGCCTGGCACAGCAATTATTTGCCTTTTTCTTCTATATACTGCAACTATCCTGAATGAAGTTCTATTTCTTCTGCAAGTACAGCTTTTGAGGAGGAAAAGCCTGTAGACTCCATAAATACTGCAATTTTTTTTCCATTTTCACCTGGAACACACTTGCATACAAATGTATACAGCCTCCTGAGAAAGGAGGCCAAAGACAGGAAAGCATAGCTTTAATCCATAAAACAGTCCCAACTTCTAAACACCTGGCTCTTACACATGGCTTCAGGCTACTGGATTCAAGAGGGAAAACAACACATTCCAATATTCTAGTGGCGAAGTAGCTTACAAGTGGGCAAATATATAACAGATGCTCTCTACAAGCAGCACCTTTCCCTGTTGCACAGACTAAATCCACAGTTGTTCTTTTTGGTCTTTTTTTTATTTTTTTTAGCGGCTACCATCCCATGGCACTGGAAAACAGAAAAGCTTATTTACAGTGAAGCAAGACAGACATGATATTCCTACGAAATGATTTAGCACAATTTGAAGAACAAAAGAAAATAGACTTTCAGCCTGAAGAACAACTGTAATCCAACAGAAGTAGAAGAAGGTAATGCTCTTAAGCTCAAAGAAAAGGTATACCTAACACCAGAGAAATGCTTCAGTTTTTTATTTAGACCTCACTTGAGCCCATGACCAATTCCTGTGCTGTGAGAAAGAAGCAAGGTAACAGCACACGGTGAGAATTCAGATATCTGTACAATACTTCCATGTTTTTACCAACGCTCAAAAACTGAAGGAAGAGAAACAGATGCTGTGTTTCCCTGCCAAGGTACTGCTTTCCTCAGCAGCGTTTATTTGCTTCTTCATAGTGTTCTAGGGCTAAGTACACTATAAAGATTGGGGTGTGCACCTAATGCTACAGTAATGGCACCTTCAGGATATTAAATAAACAGGAATCAGGCAACATCATCTATAATATGGAAGAGCACCAAGGAGTGTAATAAAGTTAAAAAAAAAAAAAAAAGGAAAGAAAAAAGGAAGAGCTACACAAAACAGAAAAAGGAGGAAAATAAGAAAAAAATAGTAAAGCTACATTTACTACAAGGTGTAAAACTTGCAATAGAAAAAGGGAAGGGGAAGGCAGCTACGCTACTCAACATATGATGGTCTCAGGTACTCTAGCAATAACAGTCATTGAAGAACCTTGACAGAGAGCTACCTATATCAATACTTGAAAGCATTTCATCATTTGTTTACCTTTTAAGTCCCCATTAATAGCTGAACTTCCCAGTTCTCAATGCTCTTTCTGAAGTGCAATGCTTTTGACTCTCTGTATACAGTTGGTCAACTTGGAGAGTATTTTCCTCCGAGTCCAGGCTAGCTACAAACAGCAGTTACCTAGAGGGCTATTAATTCACAACATGAAGGAGCTTTGACTTATACCTGAAGGGCAAATAAACGGGTATCACCAAACACAGTACTGACTAGGTTTCAAATAAATCCTTGTGCAAGATTAGTACCTTGCTACCATGTCTGCCTTTGAAAATTTAACATTTACTCTTCACTTACAAATGAAAGGATTAACAATGTCTTCATATATAGAGAGATAATATATGCATATGTAAAAAGAGAGGGACAGAGAGTATTGTCTATGGTCTGAGTCAAATAATTCAAGTTTCTAGACTATCCACAAGTCCAGCTAATTTCACATCAAACATGTGGCAGCTTCTTTACAGGAGCTACAATATGCTAGCAGCTAATATTCCACCTCTTCTTGCCTGCATCGAGTGCAACCACCTGCAATAGGAAAAGCAACAGTTTTCCTGTCATTGACATAGGACAACTGTTACAACAAAGCAAGTGGTTTTTCACAAGATGTACACCGTTTACCGCCACTACAGCATAAGAGGAACCACAGCAAAACATAGCCTTGCTTTAATTAAACTGGAGAGATTTGGGCTGGGTTAGCAGAATGCAGATGGGGACCCACATACAAAACAATTTGCCTCTCTTTGAACAGATGTGTTAGGAAGCAGCTTGGAGCTCCAATAGTTGTTCAGAACTTTTACAGGGTTAAGCAAGCTCTGGAGTTTGCCTTCCCAGCTATCAAACAGAAATTAACTCAAATATGGAGCCATTTGCTGGTTACACTCTTTCTGAGCGGGGAGAAGATAAAGAACACTGCAAAAGAAGAAGCCATTTTCATAGAAGATATTTTCACATCTCACAGCTATGGCCTACATGATCAGCGCCTTCATTTTTGAATCACAGAGGAAAACATCCCTGAAATTTTCTAAAAACGGAATAAGGCCATAAATCTGAGAATCACATCAATTGCTTCCATGACAGCAAGCACTGAACAACAAACTGCCACTGCCAAACCCTTGCCATGGATTCTGCTTTTACTCCCACAGATAAAGAATTATTGTGATCAGCTGGATCTAAATGGTTTTCAACATCTTCAAGCTTGATGAGACAATTCTCTAAAAGCTTGGGATGTTAATCTGCCTTGGTGCAGCAACTCTCACAATAGCCCAATAAAGCAAACTGACAGGGCACTACTACTTTGTATTTAAAAGAGTCACTCTGGCCTCAGCAAGCACAAAGGCTGAAGCAGATAGACATGAGCAGATACAGAAAGCTAGATTCATCCTTTAAACAAACACAGCAGGCAGGATTGCAAAGGACAAGCCTGGAACTGTGGAATGGTGATACAAATAAAACTGTCATTTGTAAGACTCGGCCACTCATGCTCTTTCACTGGGGGTCAGCCACTTCTTAATGTCCCCAGGAAGCACCACCAAAAGCAGGTAAGCTAGCAGCTGTGACTATTTAGAAGAAAATAACCTTGTATAAAAGACTACCAAAAATACTTTTCACAACACAGTCCTTACCTTCACACAGCTTTCTCAAAAACAATCTTCAAAAATTAAAATATATTAAATATGAGTGAATTTTTAAAAGGAAGACCTAGGGGAGAAGAAAGGTAAATACAGAATAATAAGTAACAGCCAACCCAAAGCTATTTCAAGCTGTCTGAATTCACTGCTCCACCTCCACACTCATCCTGCAACAGAATAGCTGACAGAAGTCCGACTGCAGCAGCACCAGAAGCATGTCTTAGAGCATGGACTCAGTGCAAAAGAACAGGTTGAATTTCTGAGGCCTGGCGATCACAGTATGCAGTCTTCTGGCTTTAAGATTGCAGAATGTGCCAATTATGCACCTATTTTTTTTTTTTTATTTAAAGATAACCCTAAGTACGCGCATCTAGAACTGGGTACAGAAAGATGCAGCATCCATTCAGGCACTGATACAAGCAGGGATTTTTCAAAGGCACTCATCCTGCCGGCTGACATGGTATCGACAACTTGGAATCAAATGGATTTTATGGAAATTACTGGCAAAAAAACATGGACTAAAGTTAAAATCTAGTAAACCAAGTACTAAACCAACTAACAGCACAAACGTTCAGTCTTATGTTTAGACTACGTTTTTCTGCAACACATACAAGTGAAGCTAAGAGAAAAAAGCATCAGCTTTTGGCAACCAGCAGTAAGGATGAAATGAGTTCTAACGGCAGGCAGCAAGGGTAAAAAGGCTCATCTGACTGATGTGGTCTACGGGCTTTGGGCTTTAGAATAACAAATTCTTATGACTGGTACGGCAGTAAAGGTATAAGCTCTAGTGGCAAAAAGGATTTCACCACGTTCATGAACAGACAGTAACTACCACTGCTGCACAAAGAACCTGACAATTTAGTCACAGAACAAGACGTCACATGAGGCTCGGGCAACATGGCTTACCTTCCCAGTCATCTTAGCAATCTGTTTTGGTGGCACCTGATAAATCACCTTATCTTTCTGTGCCTGCTTCCACTCCTCTGTCCTTTGCCTGTTTTGTCTATGTAGCTGTGTGGTTTTGGGGGTCAGAGACTATTTCTCCATCTTGCCTACATTTGAGCTCATTACCTTCAGCAACCTTCATAACCAACAGACAGAAGCAGTCACTCTAACAAATATGATTTCTCTGACCTATTTTAGACGTCTACAGTAGGATTAGATAAATCTGGACACAGTGTCTGACTAAGAAGAGATTCCAGAATGCAAAATTCCACATGTATATCTGAAATTGGGGGGGGGGGGAGGGGAGAATGGGACAATTTCCCCTTTCCTATCTGGATGTATGGCATATTGCACAGTAACTCCAGTCATACTTAAGACTATCAGAATAATGCTAGAGTAATATAAATTGATATGCCAGCACTCAGCTGAAGGACGAAACTGATCCACTGTTCACAGTGCAAGGGTAAGGATGTTCCCTTGATACTCTAAGTTCAATTCTTAAAGACCATACCTTTCATTTGGTCTATTTCTAGCAACAGTTCCCCAGATTAACTTTGAAGTGCCCCAGAAATTCCAGGAATAAACAAAACCAATCTGAAAAGAAAATGCTATCTACTGAGTCTAATGCATACAGCTCTTTGAGTAAGGGCAGCAGTTGTAAGGCTTGTGAGTTTGGCATATGACGGCAGAAGCATTCAGGATTTAATATACAACAAAGGCGCAATAAGACAAAGACATGCATCCCGTATAGCGTCTCTTTATTAAAAATATGCTGACTGCTCAGGACTGGGAGGCAGGCAGGCAGCCAGGATTGATCTCAGCTGGTGCCCTGATCCAATTCGTTCCCCAGTCACCATGGTAACCGCTCAGTAATTCTGCAATGAATTGTAGGAGGGGACTGTTGATACCTTTGGGGAATAGCAGAACAAAGGTTCATAGGAGAAGTGAGAAGCAGTTTACCATGACAAAACACAAAGAGAAAGAAATAGCCAAAGCAACATCTGGGGAAGAGCTGTCTGAAAAACACAAGCTATTAGTCAAGGGGCGACCTGCAACTGGCACTTGGAAGGCACTTAGTTCATCCTGATGCTAAACAGCCCATACTGCGGTATACACAAACAGGAAGCACTACATGCTGCGCAGAGGGCAGATCCCCTGTCCACCAGAAAGGGCTACGGTATCCCACTCCCAGTTAAGTAGTGCTTTTGATCACAAGGGTTTTGAAAGGACTAGGACAACCATGTCTCTTGCATAACTGGAAAAGAGCAGGTACAGCTCTGACCCTGGGCAGTCTCTGGGGCTGCAGATCCTCTTCCAGTCAGCCCCAGTACTAGACCGAAGCTTCCTGCAGCCTCTGGCAATGAGACTGGACCCAGCATGGTAAAGTGGTAGCCCTCAGTAGGTCCAGGGTAGCTTTTTTGCAGAAAAACACCATTTCCAAAATGACTTGTTGGCTGGGAGGTGGAGGGAGGCTGTCTAAATTGGTGCTTTAATAAGAAAACCAGCTGGTGTCTTCTTTAAGACATATGTGCTTTGAATTGTTATATAAAATAGTATAACCTTCCTATTTAAAAAACTACCTACCTACCTATCTGGGTGGAGGCTCACAATATGCTGTTACAAGGGACAAAGCTGCTTCTCTAAGCCAAATATCTTATGCAGATGCCCATCTGCCACCCTGCAATTATCTGAGAAGAATTTAAAACCACACCCTGATGAAGAAAGATACACTTGACTAAGCAGCTAAAAAAAATCAATAAGCCAGTCCGTTTGTGTAACCACGAACACACAAACAAGGACGGATTTCGTCAAACTTCAATTTAGGTCAAAATTATTTTGATTCTGGACAAAGTGACCGCCCAAGCCAATACAGGTACTTTGTTGCAGAGAAGGAGGAAGAATTCAGACTCACCATGTCCAAATCCCTCGCCCAGTTGGTGCCCCTGTCCTTTGGATGTACAGGATCTTTTCCAAGTTTGCTCAGAAATGATTTTCGTTTTTGAAGCGACCACAAGATACACAAAAAACCATGACAGCACTAACACCTTTTCCTGTAGGAACTTAGGAAACACAGTAAAGCTTCTTCAAGATATCAGTAACTTTATATGGAATATAGTTTTATGACTCTTCTGATGATCTTGATAAAATATTTTTATTGCTATGAGGTGAGATCATAAAACTAATAGCCCTGCTATTTGTCACAGCAAATATTTTCATTCACCTGAGGCAGAGTAAGCCAAGAAGCTTTATAGAGCCATTAAATCAGAGGATGGACAATTTTAATTAAAAACTATGGTAGCTGCAATCTTCTACTGCAAAAGAAATGTAGTGGGTAACACTGCATAGTGGGTATATATAAGAATCCAGAGAGGACGAGAAAAATGCAATTTGTAAAATCTCTCACGATGCAAGTGTAATCTTGCTGCAGATACTTCATCTCGGTATTTCTGCTGAGCAGCACGCACACATGTGCATTAATCACCAGAAAGCTGGATTCCTCTGTGGAACGTAACTATTGTTTCACTTGCAATGCAGCAGTAGCTAGCAAACCTGCAAGAAATGAAGCTCTAAGGATGCCAGCGTCACTACTAAAATGAAGCACTTCCTATATCCTAACAACCTCATTTTCCCTTGTGGTCTACCATTGTTTCAACTTAGTGGAACTGTACTTCAGCACCTAGATGAAGTGAAACTAAAGCAACACTGTTGGCATGAGATTTGATTTTTTTCAGTCTTGGAAGAGAACTCTTTCTTTACCCTTTTAAATATGGTGGTTTGGTTTTGGGAGATATTTTTTAATTAAGCATCAATAACTGAACTTGGATTAGCTGACATGTTTGAAATTAAGCATTTACTTGATAGAAATGATCAACTTCAGCATGATGTTCTATGTTACCAGATTCATTCTCGGAAGCTGTAGTCTAGGTCACTTGCGCCTCAGCCCTTCCTTCCATGCGTGGGCTGCAGCTCCCATGCTGTATCACAATTCCTCCCTTTCCCTGACCTATCACAGGTTACCCCTGGAATTTCCCATGAGGAAAACAACATTTATTTTTTTTTTAATTATTATTACTTCAGTTAAAACAGAAGGAAAATATGACATGTTTTCTCTCTTCTGTGTTCCCAAAGAGATCAATTACAGACAGAAGCAAAGCACTCTGCTTCTTAAACGTCTATTTATGAAATGCCACTGGGTGTAAAAGCACTGGTGCATTTTGGTCTGCCTGATCAAGCTGAAGTTGTTGGTAAAGTTACCAACATTTTTTTCCCCTGCTTGCTCCCAGGCTCAGTAACTTCTAATTAAGTACTGTACCTCTTCCTTAAGTTTTTAGATATCAAGATGACACGAGCCATACTGTCCTCATCAAACAACCTGATATGATAGATCATGCATCTTTTCTACTCTCTGCTATAGACTATATGTGCTTTTCCTACAGCTCAATTCAGCAGAGAATTAATGAGTGGAGTGGCTGTTACAATAGGTGAAAGACCATGTCAAAATCAATTCCATCACTTGGGCAGCATTGCTACATTGCTATAAATCAAGCAATCCCACAGATACAGTAGCTCTCATTTGCTGACAGCAGCCTGGAACACTAGCTGTGCACACAGCCATTGCTAACCCATGGGTCATAAATCTATTATCTCTGAATCTTTCCTTTGCCAGCTCAGGTGAAAACAAAGGAAATCTGAGTGTTGAAGGGAGGAGACAAAGAATCCAGGTTTTTCAAAAGCAAGAAGCAATTTGAAGGGTCTTCATTTCTAGATGCCTCTTCTAAGTTGCTTCAAGGAACTCAACTATTCAGAGACAGGTATTCTGCACTCAAAAACACCAGGATCCTCAGAAGTTTCTTTCAAGTGGGCATCCAAATCCAAGGCAGCCTTAGACTACCAACCTGAGTTTAAGGTAGTCTTATTTCCCTAGGAAGTCCTTTTCCTTAGGAAAGCGACCCAACTTCAATACTGTCTCTGCCGTGTGAAGCTTGTCTCTTACCCCCGAACATCAGCAAGGGGAGTCACAAGTTTGCCCCAGCTGTGTCAGTGCCATAGAGCTCTTGAGGAAAATCATGTTAGTAGAAGATGAATGGAAATAAGTGGCTGGAAAGCAGAGAGAAACCCTACTACTGCCACTTTGAAGAACAGGCTGCAAGGTAAGCTCACTAAACACTAGAGAACTAGCAAAGACAACAGGCAGCATCTGGGGTAAAAGTGCTGGTCAGAGCTCACCGTCAACCTTGAGACAGGATACCACACTTGATGAGTCATGGCCCTCTATATCTGGTTCCCATGCTCCACGGACAGAGGCTTCTGCTCTTTGGCAAACCCTGCTTTATGCAGATTCTCACACACAGAATGCTCTACTCTGTCACCTGCCCCTTGTATGCTGCTCACGAGTTCTAGCACCTGGGTGCCCAATCCCAGAACGCTCCTAGTCCTAACTTTTCTGCTCTAGTTCGACACAATAAATCATTTACATACGGCAATCGCTGATTAACAACTGCCTATAAGTGCCCTCTATTTTTCATTGCCTTTATGGATAAGACTGCTATTCTTTTTTTAAGTCACACTTATTAAAGAGGAAATGTGAAAAGCTGCTCTACCAAATGCCCAACTCCAGCAGTGCAGTCCAAATTATCGCATTTAATCGGAGATGATTAATCAATTATTTACTTACTAGGCAATGACTTCTCATCCTCTAAATCATATTTAATGTCACTCTATTATTTTCTATTATCAGCATGGAGTCAAAGCCCATTGTGTTGTTTTGCTAGGAGTGTGAAATCCTAGACAAGTCCTTAAATGTTCCACACACGTTTCAGAGATATACTGCCTCTCATAAATTGTGGCTCACAAACACGCTTTGGAGAGAGAGTATTATACATTTTAATAGTTTAAACTCATATCCACAGCCATTTTTTGGCAAGTACAAAGTGCCAGAAATCAACAGTCTATTTAACTTTTAATTTTATCTTTCATATCCAGTGGGACTTGAGAATTCTTTGGTAGTTGAATATTACTATACATAACTGCCTATTTGAAAGAAAACCAGCTAAAGAGTAACTTCTAAATGACAGATCAGTTAGGAAAGAGCTAAAAATGACAGACTTAAAAAAAATGTAAATAACACTTACCAAATTTTAATAGTAATAAATACGTAGTTACTAATACTCAACAAATGCAAAGGGAAAAAATCCAAATTACAGTTGAGCGTTTCGGCATGACTCTCTGAAGATGAAATATCCTACTTTTAGATTATCATCACTCAGAGCTGCACAGCTGAAAGAAAATAATCATGTTGTGTCCTACTACACATGAAAGGAGTAAGTCATCTATATATACACCCCTAGAAAATCAATTTGTCTGGTGCTGTTCAAATATAAAATAAAATGCACAGCTCTCAGAATCTACAGTCTGATGAACACATGTAGAGGGATTACTTGAACATGTGATACATCATGTCTGAACAAAGACTTTTAAGAGGTTTGGCCTATTCAGCAGCCTCTTCAGGAAAAAAAAACACACACACACACACACACACACACACACAGAGTACTCAAATCTAGCAGATGCCCTTGGCAACAAAGAAGCTTTTAGGGAGACATGAAGCGATGCCTTCCCATGAAACGTGGTTTTCAACAGCAGAAGGAACTGGGAGGAGGAAAACATGGCCCAACAGACTGCCCACTCTTCAATTCAAAGATCTTAAAATAAACTCTGTAGTTTTTTGCTCATATTATTCAAAAGCTGTTACACGTGCTATATTTGGGGTAGTCCTTATGCAACAAAGATGAAGATCAGCATCAGCTGCCACAGACAGAACTATTCTTAGGCAGACTGTCAGGAAGCTGCTCAGTAAGAGCGATAGATATTAGGACAACCAACAACCCTGTCTCAGTATAGCCCCTGGGAATTCTTTGCACTCAGCTCTCTATCCATACACAAAACAGTAAAGTAACTCCAGCTATATGATTATCTTTGATAATCCTGTCATTCACTCACGAGACACACTTAACTTTAGGCAAACAGCACTTTCCAGGGCTTACACCTTTGTTCTCTCTTTTGTGTGCTTTCATAAGCAAGATAGGTTTGCCAGCACAGACATCAAGACTGATAAATACTTCCTGGAGAAAAACACAGCTGAAAGATTCATCAGGTTTTGCTCCTAATGAAACAGCTACAGCTTTGTGGATTTTTTGGTCTGAAGTGACTGTCTGCTCCTGCTCCGCCTTTCAGTATAGTGTTTGAAGAGTCTTCCACTGCAAGTATACAGTAAAGCAAAGGATGCTACAAGTAAGATTGTATTTGTCTGACATTCCAGCATGCACTGTTCACCATATATTGTTTTGTACATTCTGGCAGCTTTTCTTATTCCAGAGCGATTGTCAAGAGTTCTGTCTAGAAGTTTTTTTTGTCTTTATGGAAACAGACAGTAAGATTAGGAAGCATTTAAAACAAACCAAAACCAGCTTGTGGAAAGTCAGAGTTTACAAAATTTCTGTCCTTCCAAACTGTAGACACCATATACACACATACATCAGTCAAGACGACAGGGAAAACATGAGTGGCACTGCACACAATGAAAATATCCAGTTGGAGCTGGCTCATTATTGATTTTGCAAGGTACTTTGAGTATAAGCTCAACATTTTTCTCTGTGGAAGGCATTACAGTGAAAACCAGTTCATGGGACTTACTCTCTAAGTAAAGATAGATAATTTTGGGGTGCAGCTGCTTTCCAGCACCAGAACAAACTGCTGGAGAAACTGTGTAAGCTTTAGATGATGGCTGTGAGAATCAGCTACGCAATGTTTGGAAACCCTTCCAGTCAAGGGCAAGTATCTAGAGTGGCAATAAGACGAGCTATACAAAAATTATTCCTATGTTTTACAACACTTTCTCCTTTAACAAAAGATTAAGCCACAGGACCTCAAAATTTGCTATCACTCTATAAGGGTAACAAAGCATTAAGGTGCTGATCTGAAAAACACTGAAAAATTTCAGTGCTAGGTGACGACCCGACACCCCCCCTTGACACTTTTTAAGCTTAATTCAAGGTTGCTTGTCTTTGGAGAGCCTTGATTAATGTGGCTCAATTATTCAGGCCACACCAGGAATCTGCACAGCTTGGGGGGCAGCTGAAGGTCTGGCCTCTTTGTTGACATGTTTTTGCAATCTTCTTGGCACCTGGAATACACAATGTTTCTCTGAGCAGCTCCTTCCAGAAGAACATTCCCTTTACCCCCAAGTCAGAGCTGGCATAAGAAGCTAAGGAGATGTGTGAGCCTGTGTTTCTTTTCTTTTGGCTGCTTAACAAAACAGGGATGTTTGATTTGCATATTCTCTCCTGCACATTCTCCCCAGCTTCCTTGCCACTTGGCTCTGTTGCTTACAAGACACAAAAGAACGATGCAATCTGCAAGCTGCCCAGCTCTGCCCTGTTGACAGCATACATGTATTTTTTCAAGTGCTTCATTTGTTGCACAGCGGCCTTTTTATCAAAGCAGCACTTTGGATTGAGGCTTTTTTTTTTTTTTTTTAAAGTTTAATTTCCTTACTATGATTTCCTTTAGAGTTCTAATTACTTGCATAAATTAATGAAATCTGTAAACAAGCACGCTTCATTAAAAGCTTTTTGAGGTGCAGATGGGCTGAATTATGGATTCTACCACCCTCCTCTATGCTGTTTAAATGAAGGGTTTTTATAAAAGGCGTCACCATTTTCCTTCTCAGGCCGATAAGTCAGTATTTTGTGCTTAATGGTAATAAAATATCAAGCTAACTATCAGTTAGGGTCTGTAAGTTCTAACAGCTCTTGTTATCAGAGGACAGGAGAAGCTAAATGCCACCTCCTGCAGAAAAGCTGCCACAGAAATGCAACTTACAGTAATATTAATTAGAAAACAGTCCATCGCTTCTGGTTATTTAACTGTGTTCTTCAATAGTCAGCAAACGGTTAGTTTTGCAGATAATTTTGCAGCTACCCCAGACAAAAGTTATGCTAATTTTCTTCTTTGCTGGGATTCACAGTAACAGACACAAAGCATGGCAGGGTCTTTTGTTTGGTCCTACACATTCTGAATACTTAGGCTACTTGCCAGACTGCTCAGGGTGGCCAGATGACTGCCTCACCCCTCTGAACGGAGAGTCTCTCAACTAAATCCCTCTGGTGGTGGAACGGACTGTGGATCCTTCAGTGGTACCTTGGGAACTATCCCCCACCACTACAAATTAGTAATGTTTCCTGGTTTCACTCTTCTGAGACAAATGTCAGCTTTTCAACAACAGAACACAAAACCCTACCAGGCTCATTATCTGCCAATGAGCAAAACTGCTTCTGTTTGCCCATGTGTACGGACAGTGAACTGGCACTCCCACACCCTTCCCAAGATCATATCTGAAATTAAGACCTCACTGACATCACAAATCCATACATACTGTAGGAATTCAAGCAGAAAGGTTTCTTTGGGTGTGCATTTTTAAACATTATTTAAGATAAGTTATTGCTTCTGGTTACTATCCATCTAAATAAAAATGTAACCTAAATTCATGCAGACTGACCTGAGAGATAATGCTGTAATCTGGCCCTTCATATTCAAAGGGAGTATAAGGCTCAACTCCTTGAATGTCCTGGGCCAAAATATTTTGCATCAGCTCAGAAACGAGTCAAATTTTTTCTGCCAGGCAGATAGCTCCCAGTATCTGTCAAACAACGACAAGAACACTCCCTTTCCCAGGCCCAGCATAAAACAAGCAAGAGCTCCAATGGAAAGATACTGTATAGACTGCATTTGACATCAAAACACACTCCTGCCAGACCCGAGAAGTTTTGAAATTAAATTCCACTTTCTCACATAAATACAAACATTTACACTCAGGAGCTCCCAAGCCATTATATATGGAAGACTGTCTGCATTTAAACAATACATTTCCATCTTTTCCTGGCTTACATCCTCTGGCAGAAGTTTCAGAAATTAGTCTCAGTTAGTACCTACTGCCCATTAACACAGCTGCTGGAAAACCAAACAAAAGACTGCAATCAGGAGTCACATGGGATCACTGATTTTGTACGATACCATTTAAAACAGCCTGTTCATTACCCTTATCTGTGCTTCCCAAACAGACATTTTTCGTCTTGGTAGAAAAACAGAAGACATCTTCTGCTCAAACTTTTCTACTTACCACAGTGAGAAGGATGCTTCAAGTACCCGCTCAGGCCCTGATTTAGGTCACAGTTACACAGAACATAATCAAAGCCAAGTCTAAGAACAAAGGAGGAGGGCATAATAGACTACATACTATTTCAAGAGAAAGATATCCAGTCAAGCCTTGTACAGTGCCACAGGGCCAACTAAGTTCTAGTGTAACATGAATGAAGTCAGCGATATCACACTAGGATTTCCTCACGTTTGTGAGGAAAACTACATTAATGTCGGCTGATTTATGCAGAAGTATCACAAAAATGTGAACAAAGACATGTCTCATAATTATTACACAGATTTCTGGCATTAACCACTTGCATTTTGTGGGCATTAAGGGCGAGGACTTTGCACATGAGGAGCCTCAGCTTTCAACACTGTAGAAATGTGCCTGAGGGGACACTAGTTCCTTTTAATTCCACCTCTCAGGCCTCTGCATTGCAATGCACAATGCCCTGAATTGCCACAAGGCATGAACTACGACAACACACAAGATGTCTAACAGAGTTCTGATTCTCTTTTTTTTTTTTTTTTAACCATTTGCCATCATTTTTACATTAGGTTTCTTCATCATATGGTTTACCTTACCACAGTTTATTTTTGATACCTTAACAGGGCAGCTGTGAAGGGGGATTTGCAGTACTAGACACTGTATGCAAAGGTTACGTCCACTCTCAAACTCAGAGTAAGAACCACTGTTCTATCAATCTACTGCTACGTTCAGTTAATCTTCCAAATTCAGAAGACGAGCCTCTTCACTCGCAGGAAGTAGCCTGCAAAAAAGTCAGTATCAGCTACCTTCCACCACACGCTAGCCCCTCCATAAACGATACAGTTATTAGCATTCTAGAAGGCATCCCAAGAGAAATCACAACCTGAAACCATGGAAAATAAGCTTCCTAACAGGCTCTGCAAAATGGTAGCATCTCAGCATAGCTGGTTCTCAAGAGGAAGATTTAGGCAAATACTGGGTGACTTTCTGAGCAGGGAGAAAAGGGAGTTGGATTCCAATTCACAGGATTTCAGAAGGGAAACTATGCCTGCAGTGAGGAAGGAAAGCAGCATTGTACACCTGAGAGACCAGCATTGCCACTAACCTGCTGCATGAACTCAGGCAAGTCACTTAAAATCTCTACTCAGCTACCCCACAGGTGAGTCAAGAGACATGACTGAAAGCACCTGTAATATTACGCAGTAAAGCAGCTGCAAGAAAAACAGACGAGAAGAAGGGTAAAAAAAAGAGTGCGTATGTAGGGAAATACCATCATTTTCAGATTAAAAGAGGAAAGTGCTAGCAGCATTTCAGGTGCTCATGCAGAACCCAGCATAAATGCTGGGGCAGCTGCCTGATGGTTACATTAGAAAGAAGCAAACTCAAAGTAGCTGCGCGTCCCTGAAACCTGGAAGTCACTGTGTACTCCTGTCCCTTGAGGATATTTCCTGCGACCTGCTAAGACTACCACAGTACTGTGCAACACTGCAAAGCCAGAGAGAGGCATTTACAAATTTGGATTTACAACAGAAAAGGCAAAACACTAAGAGTGAAGTGCACAAACAGACTGGAACCAGCACTGGATATTTCTAGGGATTCCTTCATCTATCCTCCTTTCAAATTTTCAGCCTGTAAAGGTAGCTTTTGGCTTTTATAGCTCCTGTAGAAAACTAGGTGCAAATACGACATGGCTTGCAGCTTTGAGAGAGACTTGTATAAAGCAAGATGGTCAGAAAAATCTGGGTTTGGAATAGCTTTTAGGGTTATTCCAAGCCCTCTGGCATTTGGCCTCCTTGTACAATTGCAGTTTTCAGTTTCCTTATTGGTTCTTCCTGCCCAGAGACAAAAGACCCAAGCAAATGATCGAAGTAAGTGAGCACTTAACTGATGAGACTGGAGACACCACAGAATTGCTCAGAAACAAACTCAGGCAGCACAGATTTTGCTCTTCAGCTCCTCCAGTTACAGCGTTCTACTAACATACCGGTGCAAGCTGGAGCACTACTTTCAATGTGAGCAGAACTAGGTTACCACTGAACATACTTGAAAACCCTCACCCTACTAATTTTTTGTACAAGCTCTGATTGTGGTGAAAAGGCCAGCCTAAATCCTTTCTCTCACAGGTCACCACTTAAACATCGGAGACCAGAGCACTGTCACAGGGTGGAGTATTAGATATTTCTGGGGATTTGGTGACTCAGTAAATACACTAGTGCCTACAGAAATACCACTGTAATTTGTGGGCAACGTGATAACATTTTAATTCGTGTGTTACCTAGAAGACCTTCTGCAACTGTCATGTGAATGTACTTCCAGAATTTTCAGAAAACTGTTAGGACTATTAGCATCATTAAGACATCTTTGCCTTGAATAAAACCTAAATCATTAATATAATGAAAACAGAAGCCAAAAGAATTAGGCAGAATAATATGCTAACACATTGCCCTATTTGCCTAACAAGCATAGGAACGAAAAGTGCCTTCA
The DNA here is from genome assembly GCF_040807025.1 of Struthio camelus. Taxonomy (NCBI): domain Eukaryota; kingdom Metazoa; phylum Chordata; class Aves; order Struthioniformes; family Struthionidae; genus Struthio; species Struthio camelus. The sequence goes on from NC_090963.1 coordinate 2,176,084, forward strand.
GGCAAGAGTGAAATGCATTTGTTTATTGCCTCTTCTGTCTGCTGCTGCATTGCTATTTCGACTGTGTATTCGAGTCAGAGTAATGTTTCAAGTCACAGGCTATATAACCACTGGCCCTTCTCACCCAGGCACTAAAACATATAGAAGTCAAATTTAGAAGTCCTTTACTAATGAAAAGCTTAAAAAAAAGGAGTGGTCCTGGGGGAAGGGGGAAGAGGGTACCACCACTCCCACTCCTCTACTCCCCCCCCCCCCCCCCCCCCAAAGAATACTCAAACTTGTCTTGGTATCAGCTGTGACTGATAGGATAAACGGTAACCAAATTGCCAGGAGCCAGATAATGCAGTACACATTCTCCTCTAGAAAATTTCCTGGAAACCAAGGAGGAATTCACCTCAGCAAATATAACACCCCTAATTCCTGTTTGAGGACAGGACACAGTGGTACAGTTCTTCTCCAGATAAAGAACTAATGCAGAAGGTGAATCAATTACATTCACATTCCAGTAATTTTTCATACAGAAAACTCCAGAATGCCTGAGTACCTCTACTGTACTTTGCCAGAGGCAATAGTTTCTGAGTAAGAATAGCTTACGCTATTCTAATTACACTGATTAGCAAATATGCAAAGAAATATTCGGTATCTCCACTGAATCATCCACACCTGTCCTAAAGTAGGTTCAGGGTCTGTACCTGCCTGTTTGCAGAAAGGAGATAATTTACTAAATTCATATGGCAAGAAAGCATCCAAACTTCTTGATGAGCTCAGAACTTGATTCTCCAGATTTTACCAATGACTTAAGCATAAACTCCACCCTAGAGGTCACTCACATTAAGGTCTCATTCCTATGCAGTGAACTAGCAAAGCTGCAACAGCTAGCGCCCACTGCCTTCCTGCCTGCTACAGAGGGGCACTTTCTGGGGGTTTTGTCTAGCTCAGTTTCTAAAAGGATCTAAATGGTTCTCCCCAGCACTCTATTCTGTGCTGAACAGCAGTTCAATATTTCATGCAAAATGGGGATCTGCAGCAAGGAGAGCAGTACAGTGCCAGACTTACTGTGTGTCACTCCTACATCTTCAGAAGTCAAAAGCTGGCTCTCCCTTGTTGTAAAACCAGCTCATCAGCTTTTGAATCTATCTGCTTGAAGAGATGGTCCCAGCAAAACAACAGCAGACTCATCAGAATTCTCCTCAAAGGGTTTCACATTCATCAACAGGATCTTGTGCATATCAGTCAAAAAAAAAATGCTGATTTGTTCCAGGCTGGAAGCAAATCAAGGAATAACCATCCATTCTTACATGTCTGGAAAATGCATGGCACAAAGGGTACTTCTCCAGGAAAAAAGTCCTGATAAAACGATCACAGTTTCTAGAACTGGCTGTTGTCAGGGATCAAGAACAGGAAGTCAGAGTTGTCCAAACGTTGGCTTCAAACTGGATTCTGAACCATTCAGCTCCTCCTGCAAAACAGTCCTTCCAGCTGCGTTTGAGTCTTGCATTCCCAAATACTGCAATCAATTTGCAATCAACCGACTCATCTGCCACAAAGTTTCATTCTCCGTTATTATTGATAATTAGTCAGCACTAGGTAGCTTGGAGTATTTTCCACAGTTATCTCAGTTTTAAAAATACACAGCACCCAGCTTTATTTTTACTGGAAAATTACATCTGGTAAGGGGGTTATAGGTGGCATCATCAGCCAGCTAATATGACTGAGTGCTGATGCTGTTCATCCCAGATATCCACAATCCTTGTCTTGCTAAATTTCTTCTTTGAATCTCCGCAACTTGTAAATTATGCAAGTCAGCAAAGAACATTTTAGCTGAACATTTGTATTTCAAAATCTAAGTGAAGTGGTAGAGTTCAGGACTGAACTCGGGGGGTTCCTGAATTCTCTTGCTTACTACAAGCAATGCACAGTGCTCCTTACAATGAGATCAGCTTTGGGAAAGAGAGAGAGAGAGAGAGATGGGGTCCTCTTTTCTCACCTATTCATTCTTGGGCCAGATTGTGTATTCATCTTGCAATGCCTGCTCTGTGTTCTACGCATCAAATCAGATGGGATAAAGCAGAGCTCTCCAACTCACATCCCACCTTCTGAAACCTAGGCCCAGATTGAGTAACTTTTCGTGAGCAATCTACCGGAATAAAACCTCTTGCCATTACTTCTTCCTTCTATCTTTTCTAGCCTGTCGTGAACTCAGATACCCCAACATTTTATCTTATTTAAATGCCAATAGCAGATCACGGTCACCAGTCATCAGATAGTGGAACTACAGACGCATCAAGCCTGGGCCGAGTAAATGGATTCTGCTAGTAGGTGACAAATGATGTAAAAGGGAGATGCAGGTCTTTCCCTTCCCTCTTCTCCAACATGAATCTTACTGGTTACAAATAGGACTAAGTATCTTGAAATTGACTGTCACAAACAGAAAAAAGCATCTTTAATTTTCTTAATGAGCATATGATTTAAGGTTTCTATTTCAAAACAGATAAGCAACGTCACAACAAAACACTAGATATGGATTAATTCCAGGATCTCAGGCAAGCATAATTCATATAAGACAGCTCCTTAGAAGAACAGCTGAATAAAAGCCTCAGAGTTGGCTGGTTAAGAATAAAGTCGTTTGTTTATTTTTCCTTGGGGGGATGTGGAACATTAGAGGAAGAAAATAAGACCGAGAATTTAAACAGTTGAAACATTCTAAACAATTTATTTTTGCATCCATATAAGTAGCCTGATGGCAAGATCCATCTTCCCCCTCCTAGAAAACAGATTCTTGTCTATCTCTATAACAACTGTAATACGCAAACACCAACTGAAATTCAAAAGGCTAGCTGCCTCATGTCCTTCCAATATTCAAAGGATAAAGTGTGCACAGGTTATGCTCTAATACAGGTATGAAGACCCTAGATTTAACAGCAGGACTGTGTCTGGAAGACGCTGAACTCCTGCTACCCTTCTGCTTCCCAGAGACCATCAGTGAGCATAGCCAGAGGCTATACAAATTAACACTGGAGCGTGGAACCACATGCACAAACATGAATGTCGAAAGTGCCAAAGCATTTTAGTTTAAAATGCTTTCTCTTTCACTCTTCCCAATCCAATTACAGGAAAGAATCCTGTAAAGGCCAAAAATCTTTATGCTGACCAGCATCTGTACCACCATCAGATGATGTGCTTACCATGTGACTGCTGTTACTATCTGCACAGCCTTTAAGTTCTGAGGAACAGCTCCTGTAAGATGAACCTGACATACAAAATCAGGTCTACTTTTGAAACCCTAGCCTGCAGTTTTTCCCTCAGAAAAGGATCTGCTGCACTACCAAATCACCTCTTCTCAGACATGGTACTAAGGATACAAAGCTATCCTCTGTATATATAGACAGAGATTAAAATACAAATGCTCAAGGGTTGGAATATTCCTGCTCGTAGCTTCAGTGGCTGAGAGACTGGATAAAGCAAATACAGCAAATATGGGTCACTTTAAACTGTGTATCCAAGATGAAGAAAGGGAGGGAGTAAAAGTATGCAGGCAGCTCCTAACCAAAGCTATAGCTATTCTGCATGCCACCTCTATGCACTGTGCAAAGGAAAATACTCCTGACTCAAAAGCATCACTGGGCTTCTCAATCAAGTCCCAGCAGAGGTAGTGGAGTCCCTGCTGAGCAGCCCTCAGATCACTGCCATAATTGGTTGTATCCAAGATTTCCGAGGCTCAAACCTTGAAGAGCAGCAAACATATTCCGGACAGACAGGAATCCAAATTGACTTCTGTATAAATGGAGCCCTTGAACCAAGAGACCTTAATGATATGGCGTGATTCTCTCTTGTCCTGTATCTTCCCTGGTTATCTACTCCAGATGAGTGTCAAGAATGCCTTTGGTGCAGTCTAACATCCTCTAACACCTCTCCCTGTGCAGTCAAGCACAGGATGACAGGCAATTAGGCTCATGCTGCTGATGCTGACTGGTTATACGACACAGCGTTTTTGGAACAACCCCATTTAAAAAACAAAACAAAACATCGCACACACACAAAGATTCATCTTCTGACCCTACTGTGAATAAACTTCTCTATACAGATCTTAACACATTAGGCACAAACACAAATCAGAATTAGTTACATTTACTCATTTAGTACTAGACTTTGATTCACATACCCTCAGAACACTCGTCTCTCTGGATGGGGTTAGAACGACTTAAGTCGTAGTATTAGATTCAGGCATCAAGCGTTCAGCATGTATAATTTATACTGCACACATACTATAACCCATACCATAGAGACTCTTTGCTACAGCAGTTTTGATGGGAAAGAAATTAAAGGTGAAGATTGTAAATTATGAAAACTGAGCCTAAGCCATAGCTAATCACCAAGACCAAAGAGTCAGCCTTATATTAAAACCATAATGATTTCGTGAAACAGGAAATACCTGATCTGTGCCTAAAACCTCTGCAACCCTACCAAGGTACCTGATCAGAATTTAAGCCCAAATTGATTATCCTACGGAAGCAAAAACAGCCTGGTCAAGCCATGCACATTTATCTACCGTTTATTTCTTCTAGCTTTGCACTCAGCTACACTCGCATTTTTTGTTCTGTCTCACTCTGTCCCCTCCAGAACTGCTCTTTACAGGAGGATAATATCTAAGCAATTTGGCACGTGAAGTTCACTGCCTGTCACAAACAATGAGGTCCTTCTGCGTTCTATAGAAAACTCCCGCACAACACCAGTATGCTTCTCTCCCCATTCTCCCTCTCTGAAGTAGGCTATTGTTATTCTCTGTGCTACTCCAAGTCTTTTCTAGGATGCAATGTTTGTTTCCATAGTAATGTCAGTTGCTTACCCTCCTTCTTCATCGATTTTGACCAAGGAATGGCTCTGCCTTGGCTAAATTTTATCTCCTCAGCATAATAAAATCAGCATGAGAAGCAACTCTGCAAGCGTCTTGATTACTGAAATGATGCAAGAGGCCTATGGTGTTCTTAATGAGGCTGGCTTATAGTTTTATTTAGCAGCTGATTACTACATTTGAATAAAGACAGTGAGAATCCAGCTTAACGTTTTCATAAGGTAGAGAATTTGCTTTCAAATAGCTATGCCTTACCTGTAGAAAAGGAAAGAACAGTTAGCAGATACCTTCCAATAACTCATGAAAATTCAGTTCAGTTCCAGCAGCAATTGCTGCCCAGTCTGATAGCAAAAGCTTGAAATTAGTGGTAACATACTTCAATGTAAAGAGTAAAATATACCAGAGCAACAACCAAGATTTTCAGAACACAGGGGCTTAAATAAAGGCTCACAGGCAGGAATTCTCTAAGGAAGCTTTCCTCCTTCAGGCTCCGTGGAAAATTTAAAACCCTGAATCCTTATTTAGTTTGCAAAGGGGCCTGATTTTTCACTGATTTAGCACTGAGCACCCAATGTCAAGATATATTTGATGTCTGCTCTGCACTTCCAAAAAAATCAGATCTTTTAATAGAGATGTGTTCCCTATATAGGAAAATAGGAACTGTCACAAAGGATTACACAGACTAGAGCTGCAGCTAAGCTCTTTAGGGCAGGGACTGTTCTTTTGTTCCACATTTAAAGAACACTTAGTCAAACAGTATCCTGGTCCATAGTTGTGGCCCTTGTGCTCTATGAAAATATGGATGACAGTCAGGTCCAGTAGCTGGCCTCTAATGGTAGACAGCACCAGCTTTTGAAGTGCAAGTAGGCAAGGTTAATCCCTAGGATAACGCGTATCCAGCGGAAGACTCCTCCTGACCCCTGTTTGCTAATGACTGGAGTATGCCCCGAAGCATGAGGATTTATCAGTCTTCCAGAACTCCTCTGGAAGTGTGTATTAATTTCCATATTAATTCTATTAAACTCTCACTGGTATTACTTTTGCTAAGAGGTCTACAAGTTCCAAAATCCATATTTGATTCTTGAACACAGACATATGTCTTTTTATTTAAAAAATAGTATGCTTTGACTTGGGAAACCAATGAATGTTAATACCACTGGACAACTGAAAGAGCACTTTCAATTCAATACTTCTGCAAAACCCTGAAATCTAACTAAGCCTTAAAGCCAAAACAGTAAATGAAAATGTTTCTCTAACCATAACAGTTTCCTACTTAAACTATCCTTTTCCCTGCCCTTGGGTTACAACTACACTTTTTATCATCAAAAATGTGAAGGACTATTAATGCAACCAGTCCTGGCACAGGGACTGTAAATCTTCAATGCTAACATCAATAAAAATCTGTTTATTGCTATTGTATTAGAACAGTGCTTTACAGGACATTTTCTGTGAGGCAGACAGAGATGACACTTCAAACTTACTGACATTTAGCTAAAAGAAATTTTAATAGAATCTGCTTCCTGTCTGCTCAGCCAGCTCAAGGAAGAAAATGCCAACCAAATGAATCCCAGGCGAAGAATTCATTTCAGCTTATGTCATATTAATATTGCTTCTCCAACCAAGGTTAACACCTGCATTAGTCTTAATAACGCAAATTCTCCCAACCCACTTTTTTCTTCAAAACCTGACATAACTGGCAAACATCCCTACAGTATGCTGACGTTTTTCAGCGGGGCAGGTGAGCCAGTAAGATGTTATTGCAGATTAACAGTTCCGTAGGAACAACGTAAATTCAGTATCAACATAAATTCAATACGCTCTTTGTATTTTGTAACTAGAAATGAAAAAGACAAAGGAAATGCATTTCTGACTAGTACAGAGTGAAAAACAATCAGCCAGCCAATTCCACACAACATTTATTTGAGTGTATAGCAACTGCTTATTCATCTTGCTGTCCTAGGATGTCCACTGCCAGCATACTGGGGAGTACACCAGACATCTCAGTCTGCGCTAATTCCTTCCAACCTCTGCATGTACAGCTTTGAGGTAATCATTCACAGCCAGATTAACTCTTGACCATTCCAGTGTCTCACTGAAATCAACAAGAACAGATGCCAGAGCAATAAAGACTTTATCACCTGGCTTTCATCTATTTCAACTCTCTGACTGTAAAACGGAGACTGCACTTTTTCTTAGCTTGTCTTGCCTGTTTAGACCGTAAATGGGGACTGTCTTTCCATATACATATATATATATGTGTGTGTGCATGTGTGTGTGTGTGTGCGTGTGCATATATATATATATATATATATATATGTATGTATGTATATGCACACGCACACACACACACACATCTAGCACACAGCAGTCAGGGGCTGATGTATTTTGATTGACCACATCTTGCTTCTACTATGTTTGCACTGCAACTGTAAGACAGGAACTACACAGTGAAAGAAAGGAGGGAGGGAGGGCTGAAGGAGATTGCTGAAAAGGAGCATTTTGACCCAGACGGCCACACTGATCTGTGTGGGAACAGATCTTTGGACCACCTGAGGATTCTCCACTGAATAGCTTTCCTCTCCTGCCCTACCTTCCAGGACATGAAGCAGTAGCGTAAGAAAAAATGCCATTTCAGGGCATGAAATAATAACATAAGAAAAACACCACTGTCATAAGATACATAGCAGCAGAAAAGCAAATGCAGAAGGAATTGAGAGTGCAAGAAGAATGGAAATAGCCTCAAATTGGAAGGAAGAAGGAGTTAAAAAAAAAAAAAAGAGGAGGGTGGAGGGATATAAAGATACACACACATACACACACAGAGACACCAAGCTAATCAATACAAAGGGTGACTGAAAGAGTAAACCTAAGTATGATTGCACTGCCATGATTAAAAATAGCAAAGGATAACATACCACTAGAAGACATTTTAGACTCACCATTACCGTTATTAATTGCTCTTCACTACAAAATGTCCCCAGGGAACAGTGAGATGGGGCACAGGCATATGTCAGAGACTACCCTTTTATCTCCATCTCCAAGAGCGAGTATTTGTTTTTGCAACCAAAGTCCCAGTACTTCATTTCCTAACTGTACCCAGATCCACAGCTATGCAAATAATCACTAGCAACATTAGTCATAGATTCACACAGGTCAGTTTCTACCCAGCCATCAGTTGTATTCAGTTCAGACTGTGGAACAGCTGTTGAAAGAGCCTTCCAGAGAGCATAGGAATGAGGGGTTTATTCCTCTCTCTGCCAAGGCTTTGAGGATGATGTACTATGTAAAAACTAAACGGGCACAATAAAGTTGTCACAGGGGACCAACGATTTCCATTACCAATCTCCCTTTAAAGCCACAATGGCAGCAGCTAACACCAGTGGGTGGCTAGCTGAGTCCTCCCTGCAATAAAGCCAGGTCTTGGGGTTCAAAGAGTTTCAATTCCCCCCCCCAAAACTATGTCACATGACCTAAATGTCTCCACAGACGTTTCCTGTGATTGATGGAGAGAGAAGGGACTATTTTACGGAGGGAGCTGTGAGGAGATACACATATATGGAAGCAAGTATTCCATCATGAAAATGAGGGGAGATAAATAACTAAAGCATGGGAGATCTTTATGCAGGAGATGTATTTCACCATATATCCACTTCATATCTAGCAGTAACAGGCCTTTTGATCTACTATATTAACCAAAAAAAAAAAAAAATCCTATTAGCTGCAAAGGATGGACAGAAATCCTGCACAAAGGACTGACCTGTACCATTGCAACATCAGAAAAAGACATGCTGGAGTTCTTTGCTAGGGATCCTACATTAATTGCTTTATTCTACACCTAAGTCTTTACGCTAATTGCTGGAGTAGAAATAGGGAAACATCAGAAGTCTTAATTCTGCGGCTCATGAAGCTTTTTTTTTTTTTTTTTTTTTAAAAAAAGTAAAGTCAAATAGGAGTAAATCTACTTTAAAGTTAAGAGGTAAAGATTTGCCTTCTGTTGTAAGTTAAAGCAGATATATCTGGCTCTGAGACTTGGACTAACATAATGCAAGTATCATACCTGAAGATTAAACAACAATGTAAGCTCCACATTTCTCAAGTGTTGCATTCTAGCCCTTGAGAAGTCCTTAAAAAGCAGGAGGATGTTGCGAAGACTGATTAACTACAGCATGCATGTTTCATCCTTAAGCAATGCAGCACATTTACAATAATAACGCTCAGATCATGGAGCTACAAACTAGCAGTAGTTCCTAACTCTGAAAGCAGTCCACCTGGAACCAAATGAAAAAGATACTATTCCAAGGAAAAAACAGAGTGCAGTACGGTCCACATCTTTTATTTTTCTGATTATAAACTTCCAGAGCCACGCAGCAATGGCTGACATCTTTGCTAAGAATATATTTTGCTCAGTTCTCTACTATGGGCAAGGATCTTCTGGGCAGCTAGTGCAGTAGCGGCCTCCTGCTGAGAGTCTGAATTAGGTCGCCACTGCACGCATACAACCAGCCAGTAAGGATGAAACAACAATTTCTTTGGAAAGGCCTTCAGAAACATGTAGCATATAACATGCATTTCATAGCGGGCAACCTAGAAATTATTTTAGTGGATACCAAAGAAATGGTTTTACCACTTTCTGTCCAGGGCAGAAATAATATCTACTTAGCTTGTTTGTTTGACTGAACAATAAAACACTTATTAGGGATTTTTTTAATGCAAAACTGACAGTGGTATATAATTACATCTACTAAAGCTCACTCACTACTGAAAGGCTGTGTGCTTATCAATGGGTGCCACTGTGTGACGAAAACTGTGTTACTGACTGGCTGTATGACACTACTACGGAAAGAGGAGCGTTACTCTGCAATACGTAGCACTATCCAGAATAAGCCACGAGAGGGAGTGTGCAACCTATGGCACAGGAGAGAGCAGAGCCTGCTATATGGACTGCTGAGAAAGACATGGGCAGGATTTGCTAGAACTGAAGGCCCCATAACAGGACTGAGGAGAACAGCGGGGCAAGGGAAAGCCAGAAAGGAGCTAGAAAGCAGCAAGAACAAATCTAGGTCGAAGGAGAATCAAGCTCTCGACAGGATGCGCGATGAACCAAATGTTCTTCAGTGGTAACAGATGGGAGAGCTGAACATTCCTCAGGGCGAGGCAAGTCCCTGTCCATTCAGTTCCTCAGACAGTACCCATCATTGCAGCCCCCAAAATCAACTGCAATCCACCTCGCTACCACCTGCTGGAGGTGACTTGTTCCTTGAACATAGGTCTTCAGCTTCAATAAAAACATCTCATCCCTCATGTCCACTGATGCTCCTATGTGATAGACTACCTAGAACCTAGCAAATAACACTAAAAGTGTCCCAATTTTTCTGTTTTAAATGTGTCTGGACTTTTCTGTTTTAAAATGAGTCCTCAACATCACACTATCTGGCCTGTCACATCTGTGACGACAATGTAAGCTCCACAAACCCTACCGAACCAAGAACTACAGTAACATTTGCATAAAGAGAGTGAAATGTACAGTGCTCCCAAAGGCTCTGAAATCAACTCACCTAGCTTATTAGCACTACAATTTGACATTTTGTGCTTCCCATGAAGTATTTTTAATTAAATGTCAGTTGTAAAGAACAGGTTTTCAGAGACTTAGCAGACCACTACTAAAGAAACATCAGTGCTAATCACGTAAATCAAGGAAAGACATCTCAGAAAGGAAAAGGTGTATTCAGATGTCCTCCCTTCACCACTACCAACCAAAACTAGGACTTGAGCCAATTTCCTGGTTGGCACCTAGAAAGGTTATACATCAGATTTTTTCTTCCTAAATGCTTAAGTTTTAAGGACAGAAAGGAATACCTCCTTTGACTGATCTGAGAAGCAGAGAAGGCAAAAATCTGCCTGGAACGGCTTAGTTCAGCCAAAGCGCTATTAATCGTGGCTAGTTCTGCACCTAACATATAAAAGGTACAGTAATCTCATCCCTAGGCTGCAATCAGCAATTATCAGGATACTCATGGACCAAAGGAAAAGGAAAACAAATCCGAAAGCTGCACATCCCCTTGATTATCAGAAAAGTCAAACACTTTAGAGAGGGGAACACTGTTAACGTCACTTCCACAAATAACTGTTTTCCAGCACAGCTCTTTTTTTTTTTTGGGGGGGGGAGGGGGGGGATGGTGCTTCAGCCAGCTTTTTCTCATGCAGGTCCCTAGTTCCCACAGACACCAGGACACCTGGGTGATATGTTATAAAACACTTGGAGACAATGGCAGGCTTGCTGCCATTTCATTTTGCACATAGAAGCCACCTGCTCACAGATGATGCCGTTATGCAACCAGCATACAGTTTTCTTTCGCTTCTGTGCATCACTGTTTCATCCAATCACACTTGTAAAACTAAACTTGGAACAAAGCCTGGACAGATTCTTCTACTGAAAGGCCTCTGGAGAGCTTCCAAAATACTCTCTGCTTCCTAAGTGACATGCGTCAGCAGCTAAGGCTGTGTCTGTTATGCTTCATTTAAATAATGAAGCTTTAGATTCTAGGTCATCAGTACACAGGTGAGGAAGCAATCGGAACCTCGTCTTCCCAAACAGCAACATGACAACCTCACCAATATTTCATTTAGATTGCTTGTCATTTGGGGAAAGGCATATGCTTCAAATGCATTTCTGCACTTCCTCTTAATATCTCCTCATCCTAGAGGAGTCTCTTCAACTTCCAGGGTGTTTCCAGCCACTGTATTCGTTACTATCTTCTCACTTCCTCTCAATCCGTTTCAATCCTGCTCTCTTTTGCCCTGACAGAAGTTAAGTTCTCCAAAAGCATCACCCTTATTGTTCTTGCTACATGTTCACTCAAGACTTCATACACTGAGACCCTAATCTTTGCATGATATTTGTAAGCACAGTCAAAGCTCAGAGACGATAACAGTTTTGAACAGATGATAACAGGTTCTCCCGGGAACCTATCAAGTACACTATAGATGATCAATTACAAACACATATCAAGGCTTTATCACTTCAGTCAAGGACAAGCACATACCATTATCCACTATAATTCAGACAGAAGTTTGTCTCAGTGAGACAGCAGAAGATCAATAGCCAAGGAATGGCAAAAAAAGGCCTTATGTTCCCATTTTCTACCATCTCAAAATCCCTTCATGTGGAAGGATAAACTGACATCAAAGCTAAGCCAGTATAATGGAGAAGTAATAGTAACTTGCTCCCATTGAAAGTAACAGGTTCTAGATGTCTACTGCCATCAGACCGCTTTAAGGATTTCAGAGTAAGACAGCAGGGTCTGCAAGCTTTCTGGCTCAATTGCCTCTGCCAAAGCCTAAATACAGCACTATCTACCACAAGCCATTCTTCAAACTGTGCTTAGAATTCCACTGTTAAATATAGCTCCACCAACAGGATGGCAAATCATCCATGGACCTCAATTTCAAAAAAGCTTTTTCTATGTAATCCATTACTATTGCTCCTCTTTGTACTCCAAACAGCAAACTCCTATGATTTTAACCATTTGAATTCTGGATTTTTAACACTGACTTCTGTAATCCAGTGATTAAAAAAAAAAAAAAAAAAACTGTTTGCCTTCCTCCCCCTGCCTTTAGATATATTTTTATCCTTCATGATTTCTTTGCAAGAAGACTTGAAAACATGACTTAACTGTACCCTACAGGAAACACAAGACAGCTAAAAAGAGCACAGAATTAATGCCACTATCACATGTCACAAACTAATCATGATGCCTGGGATCTGACACATGAACTTCGGAGCTCCTAGGGCTATCAATATGCCAGTTTTGTAAAATCTTGTCCTCCCTGTCACCAGCTCTGCTTTAGTAAATACATTATTTTTAGGATTCTTGTTATCTTTGCAACATTAGTAACTAAAGGCAGGCTTCCCAGCTATCCCTCCCCTTCTAATCCCATTTGAGACAAGATTCCCCTATGATTAATCACACCAATATTATGGGTTCTGTGTTATAAATCTGGAAAAATTGAAAAAACAAGTTATTGTTCACGCACCACTGTGTCCAACCTGTGACTTTCATATGAAAGCAAGACTAAAAAGAGTTTTGAATTTTTCCTGACTAAAACAATTTCATTGTCTGATGCCTTAAATGATACAGCTTAATTTTTGACTCTTGTATTGGTGAAAAAGGTTCCTTCAAAGGAAAAGGTTCCTTTAAAACTCTCACCTGACCTGCTACGACTGAGAATTTTAAAAATTTCAGTAGCAGACAACTGATCTACACTGTTCATCTGCAGAAACCAGACTGAGCCTGTGCTAAAGGCTACTGCACTGAATGTTACAGAACTTCTTTACTGCTTCATTTCCCAGGACAGCAGTTATGCAGTGTCATACCCTACAGCTCCGTTTTCAAACAGTGTCCAGAGCACAAGTAACAAGGACCATTCTCTGCAGAAAAAGGAAAGGGAGAGGAAAAACTACTGTTATCTCTCCTCCCTCCTTAGAAGCTCACTTCTCATCCTAATTATGGTACTTACAAAAATACAGAAGAAGAGAGAGAGGGGAATTCGGCAGCAGACAACTGCTGGGACTGGCCTCCCCAACCTGCACCACACAACTGCTCCTGCCTGCCACTTCTGCATTTTTTTCCTACATGTTTTATTAGAAACAGATGGGTCCCCTGGCTAGTATATTATCAAGTCCCCTCTACACAGCTGCACAACTCTGAAATTGCAGAAATAGCAATCTCCTGAATAAATTTCTCCCGCCACTAACAACTGCTTTCTTTTCTGTAACGAAGACCACAGCGGGTCTGCAAAGCATTCTTCCAGTGTCAAGAGCCATGGCTGGATTTAGTTTGAGCCACAATGTATTTCTGTATTCTGCAATGAAATTCTATGGACCTGTGCCAGACGACTTCCCCTCACGCTCAGAAGTCACAGGGAAAAGCAGCTAGCATACAGTCTGCAAGGAACAGGAAGATGATGGGCTCAGAAGCAGATCAGAGAAGTAAAGTAAGAAGCACTTCTTATCTGGTAGTCACTTGAGTGACATGAAAAACATGTCCAATAATCCTAAATTGCTTCTGTTCTGCTTGGGTCAATCAAATAAGGGATATATACCCAGCAGCAGCAGTTTCAAGAACAGGAGTTGAAGCTGCAGTGCTTTGTGCCCTTAAAGCAAATCAGCAAGCGCTCTCTGCTCAATAGCTTTATCTTGCACATGGTAATTCCTAACAGTACTGGAACAGATCTTTCCTGAGAACTGAAAACACTGATCTGTATTTGCAACATAACAAGAAAATACCTGGTGGACCTAGAGCAACCCGTTCACTGCTGTATCTGCTTGTTAATTGTTTTTTGCTGTGTTCATAAACAAAGGCATCTACTATACTGCCCTATATGCATGGCCCTATTCAGGTCTACAAACATCTTTATGAAGCTGGCACTCCGCAATTCTTCCCCATCTAGCACTGGGAAACTAACTTCACATCATTCTGGCACCTTTGAACAAAAATTACTCTATGAGGGCCTAATCCTAAAACAGAATTTGCTAGAAAAACTCCCACTATCTTCAGTGGCCTCTAGATAACTACTTACGGGTAGCTATTATTATTGGTTAACAGAATGTGTCAGTTATCCGGGAGGTATCCCTATAGGTCTCATTCCCCTTTTTGATAGTCTGATACAAGTCAAGATTCTGTCTAGAAAATTCCACTACATGGCATTTCCTTGGAAGCAGGAGGTAGGCAAGTTGATAACACGTACAAAGGAAAACAGGGATTAATCTCACTCATTATCAGCTGGGACCATATTTCAATCCAGGTGTAGGAGGAAAACCAAACTCCCATAACCAAACACACCAAATTCAACAGCAGAGTCAAGAACAGAGACCAGATCCTCAATTTCTGTTCTTACAGTCTATTCATCAAGACAGACTGCATGCCAGGAAAAAGAGGCAATCTATGTCAGACTGAAAACACAGCAATGCAAAAAGCTACACCACAGAAATAGCAGTGCCTATACAAAGAGGTCTGAGAAATACCAAAGATTTATTATAATGCAGCATTCAAGACCTTTCATCTGAGAACAATCCTTTCACAGGACCTCAGGGGTGGGAAAATTTACTCTTACTTGCTGACTGAACATCAAAAGTGCTTCACAAATGTCACATGTTTCTGCCAGAGCAACAGCACTTTCTTCATCTTCACCTTGGAGCAAATAGACCCCTTAAGGCAGAAATTAGATAAAGGCTGATTTTAAACATAGGACAGTGCTCTGGAACAAGGGTTTCAGGGGTTGTATTTATCTGAGAAAGCAGAGGAGTAGCTGATGAGAGCTCCAAACAGGCCAGTTCATGAGCTCCAGACAGAAAAAGTGATTTATAGCTTCGTCTCTTGCTCTGCACCATTTGCTAGGCTGAGTGAAGCTTAAAAGTTTAAATCTCCCTCCTCCCTCTGTTGTCCTTTTGGTTCCCATTACATTCAAGCTGAATCCCACACTGGTAAATCATTTTGCAATAATGCAAAAGCTCCTCCACTAAGGAAGTGCTAATTTAGGAATCAATTTCCTACAGAGGCAATGCCCCACTTGTTTCCATTCTCACCAGGCCAGGGAGCTTTTTCAGCTTCAGAGAAGCAGAAATGGAAGAAAAGGCACAGCTAAAATTGTAATTCAGCAGATGAAGATGAAAATATATCCAAACGTTTTAAAGCAAGCAGTTCTGTGAGGAGTGGAAAAAAAGCCTCGCTGTCAGCAGATTATGTTTCAATCCTACATGGATTTTCTGATATACAAAATAAGGAGCAAGCACAGCTTTTCTCTCAATGGGGAGAGTAACAGTCTCTCCTTCGCATAAAGGTCATCAGAACGCTATATCTGAGATGTTTATCCCCTCATCAGACCTGGTTAAAAAGAGGTCAGCATGTTAAAAAGTGACTGGAGGGAACAGGCACAAGCATCCAAGTGCATTACCTCTGTAGGAAACAAGGCTAAAAAGCCCACAGGGATGCAGAAGATTCAAGGCACAAACCAAAAACTTGCATTACTGTATTTGTACACTGTGTACATTTTAAGAGGGCTCCTCACAGAAAGAGTCAATATTACTTGATTTGATGCAGAATCAAGGGTTCAGGCAACACATCTCAAAGGAGGAACCAAGAATAAGGTGGTGAGCAGCAACCTGTCAGTGAAAATACTAACTGCTAATGCTGCTAATGAAATCGCCAAGAAAAGTTGTTCAGCTCACTCCCCAAATGTTCCAAAGCTCATCTAGTACATAAACATTTCTCTTTGACACTATTTTTAAATGAATGTCTCATTACAAGAATTAAAGCCAGTTCTCTGTCCTCTTGCACAAAACGCATGCTGCACATACTGCACTGAGGCTTGGCCAAATAACTATGATGTTCACAGCTGAGCTCTCTCTCAGACTCATGTCAAAGACTTTAATCATTGTCCTTCCCTAGCTAGCAATCAACTACAGAACTAAGAGTGAGCCACTAATAGCTCAAGACTTCATCGGATCATTTACCCTGTGACACTTCAAGGAACAAAAGAGAAAAAAATTCCCCGTGAAACAACTGATGGATATTTTGCCCATATTCACCCATGCTTGCAAAGGTGCTGAAAAGATTTTCCTGTGATCAAAATGATTCCACTTCTCAATTTTCCTCTTTAATTAGTGCTATTCGATTACAGTGCAATAGCCAAGGGGGAAGGTGGGGGGACAGTAACTCATAAAGAGACATAAATGGAGAAATTAAAAGAAACATTTCCCAGTAAGGTTGTTCTGCAGTCTAAAGCCCTGTGTGTCCTGAGGAGTATCTAAAGATTCTCAGTCTCCCTAAAAGACCTATACTGATTCTGCCCTTTATTCACCTCTGTCTGATCCTGCTACAGCTTGTCTCTATTCCACCTCAGAAACCTGAAGCACTGGCCTTCCTTGAGGTAGAATCATCTTACCCTTAAAACCTGGAAGACGTTTCACCTTCAGAGCGGTGGCCCCTGTATATGAACAGCTAGAACACCTCTTTGTATAAATTCGTGCACTCATATTGACTTGAGCAGAGCTGCTTCAACTTATGACAGCAGAAAATAAGCCCACTGCCACGTTAGCTTGTACTCTGAAACTGGCTGGTCAAGCTATCCTTTACTTGAAAAAAGCAAGAGCACGAGAGTCAGCTTCCTGTGGCTACTCTGTTCCCCTGCGTTCATCTCACCTGGCTCTCCTCTTAACCAGGCTGCTCTCTCAAACCTTTTGCATCTTTTTTGCACTCCTGAAAGCAAATCTAAGCCCTGGAACCATACAGGAGACTGGGCATACCTCCTCGTGACAGGTCCCAGTGTGCTTCACTAAGGCTCAGGGTCTGTAATGCTGCAAGAGTGGTGGAAGGCACCATACCTCTTGATACTCAATTCTTTTTGAGCCTGCACAGAAAGAAAAACACAGGAGGCTGGCCCAACTAGGCAGCTGAGTCATACGTGCGACTTGCACTCACAGTAGTCTTTTTGTTTGCTTGTTTTAAATTTAACCACGTCTCCACTAGCTGTTACGGTTCTGAACAGAAATAAATACACAAGCAAGCTAAGGCCTGCAACAAGTCTAGGAACATGGAGGAAAAAAAATGTGTTCTCCTCTGCCTCTGAATCATCACTAATATACTCAAGAGAAGTAGAAGCAGCAAGATAATGCCATGGACAGTGTGCACTATGTCACCTGGCTGATCTATATCTGCATGCTAGCAGGCTTTGTATGGCAGCTCAGCCAGCTGGTGTCTTAGTAGACAAGTGCTTAGCCAGAGGCACAGCAAGTTGTCTCGAACAGCAGGATGTCCAACGCCAGCAGGGTCCTTGTTTTGCTGACAGCAACACAGATTTCAATCCTAAGAACAAACCTTCTTTGCCTGTGTTTACGGGTAGCATATTTTCGATATATGTAAATTATTACCATAAGTCCCTGGAGCCTACTTGTTCTCTTCCCCACCCCACTAAATCACATATAAAACAATGCTTTGATAGGGCCTCCTGGAAATTACCTGGTTTCACACAGCAGAAATCAGTAATACCCAGCAATCAAGTTCTGAAAGTGAACGGACTGTGTAAACTATATATGTGCAACTAAAGCTGAGTTGCCTTACGTTCACTGCAAATCTGTCTCCTGCATTTTGAAAGTGCTTTGAGGCCCCAGATTCAAGCTGGTTACTAAACTTTAGCTTTTCAGAAATACTCACAGAATCATTTCTCATTTTTGCCTTTTTTCTCACGTAAGTGTTTCCATAATATTTCACGTCTAAGGAGGAGAGGGAGTGAGCAGAAATCTGTTAACTATCTGATGCTCAAAGCAATTCCACAGTAACAACCAAACAACCTTAAAATAGCAAGCCAGTATGTGTAAACAATAGGGGAAGGGAGCAAGGAAATTCTCACAAAAAAACATCAGTTAGGAGCTTACAAATGGAAAGATGTCTGAAACCAATGACACAAAACCTTTACAGGATCCTCTTAAGGCTAATGACAGCTAGCATTCTTAAGGATATTACTGTATCCAATTATTTATAGATCTGTGTGTGCCAGAAGTGCTAATTCAAACTGAAACCACAAAATGACTAACTGTGATTTGCTTTGGGGGGGGGGGAGGAGAGGGAGGCAGAGGCAGGGCCCTTTATTCCTTTCACAATGCACAACAAAAGCAGTAAAGCAAGCCATGCTTCATGCAAATACATAGTAAACCAGAGACTACGGTAACCAAATGAATTGTCCTATGGAAAAAGCCCGCAAAAGAAAGAGGTTTCATTAGGATGTTAATGAATGCAGCATCATTAACGCTAAATTGCTGGCCGCAGAAGTTAGACTATAAGTAGACTTTGAAGCAAATCAAGCAAGCTAATGGTTGCATCAAACAACAAGGTCAACCATTCTCCTGTCCCAATGATTAAACTGAGAACTCTTGTTGTTATAGAACACCATTAGGAGGAACCTACTGGCACTTATATGTTTTACATCACTCTTAGAACTCTACAGTTATTCAAACTATTTGGCATGCTGAGTTTACAGCAACAAGGGAACTTTTGTTTCTGGTAAAACAAAGGGCAAGACAAACAGACAAGGACAGATAAAAATGAGAGGAAGAGAAAGAGACAGAAGACGACAAAGCAATGTAACTGTCATGCTGCACTGAAGGGATTACCTCACTGGATGTTTGAGCGCAAACACTTCTTAAAACAACGGCAAGCAACACCGACTTGATGCACAAAACAAAAGAACTACATTGCCAAAGGTAATTCCATTACTTTTCAGCACAGTCAACTTCATACCATATGCCAAGCATAATGAATAAAAACAAGACTGAAAGATATTTTCAGACAGACCCTCTCTGTTGTCTGAGCTGCACTACCACACTATGATTTATTTACAACTATGCTCTGCAAAAGGCTGCTTTTCTCTGTTTTACTTCTAGACTAATCTAGCTATAGGCTGGACAATATTTCAGAAAAATAGCTTGACTGTCAAGGTTGGGAGCTGGATCCAGTATAAACCTGGTTAAAGGAAAGAAAGAAGGAAAAAACTGCTTGTATTTTGTATTTTTACTGTGCAAATGCCTTTAATTTATTAACATTGATTTGTACAATTCTGCAATTAAATGACTTCCATAAGAGGTACCATGCAATTTCTTACAAACAGACTAATCAATAAAGACAGTCACCAATCACCCAAACAAAGTCCAACTGGAATCTCTACTGAATTCTCACTGGACTCTGGTAGCCAGTTCAGCCTTTCTCCAGCACCCACATCACCACAAACGCAGACATCCCCTCGCTTCCCAAAATGACTCCAAAATGGGAAGTGAGTTCCAAAGACCTTAATGGCAAATAGTCTGCCAGTTGTACCCTCCTCTTATTACCACCCATGGTTAGGAATGTGACAAGTTTACCACAATGGTCACCTTGAATATGGATGTCATTCATGATGGCAGATTAGTTTATGCAGACCATCACATGCTTCCTGTGGCAGTTCATGGATGAGATCCACGTTCACTCTGCTGCCCCTGAGCTCTAAATATTTCCAAGAGGGAAACTCAAAGGGATAGGAAAAGCTTACTATGCTAAGCTTACAGCACTAGCTGTCTCATTCTCCTTGCAATGAGCAGTAGTATCATGTTTCACGTGAAAAACATTCCTGGGCTTTCACAAATAATCACCTGTTAGAAGAAACATTCTGAGAGGGAGAGGGAGCATTCAAAGTGCAAGAAGTCCCATACTGTGCAACGCTCACAAGCTTCATGCCAAATCCCCCTGTAAGATGTCTTCGCTGCAAGTCCAGCAGGACCCCAGCACATGTTCTAGTTCGCAGTCTTACAGAATAAACCTGACCTCATGATATAGTCCATGCATTAAGGCACCAGCTGCATTGCAGGGATTTTTGTGGTTAACACACAGTCTCCTCAGGAAAAATAAAACCTTAAGGGGGTTGGCATGTTGAGCATAACAAAACAAAAAAAACAAAAAAAAAAGAGGCTTTTCAATTAAAAGGAATTATCTATGAAACAGCACCCTAAACATCACTTGTTAAAAAAACAACCTCCAGCTACAAAGAAAAATTTGCAATACTTTCTATTTAGGTCTACCACTAAATGCCACAAGGTTACGTATAAAATTGCAGCACAGGCATGGACAGCACAGGTGCATGTCAAAAATAGTGTGTGGGGGGGGGGTAGGGGTGTCAGATGTAGACGTGAGATGGGGGAACTGAGATCCATCACCTTGTCTTGGCAGAAAAAGTCTCATAAGTAGCTCTGTACTCTTGAATATTTTTCCCAGGGTACCAGAAATGGCTTGAGCAACTAAAGTTAAAACATATGTCCTTAATTTTGGGAACAAAAATGATACACCTCTAAGAAAGCAGAGCAAGAAGTTGTGATTGTTATTTCAGAACCTGTTCATGAGCTTCTGATGCTGACCAGCCCTTTCCACCATCATTTGAGATCTCTCTTCACATAAGAAAATGTAAGATTAGCCTACGTAATATCAAAAAAAAAAAAAGTCCCCTCTCCTCACTCAATGGAAAGCAAAAGACGTCAGTAGCTAGGGAGAGAGAAAAAGAAAAAACGGGGAAAGCAAAAATACCTACTTCTCGTTTAATTCCACCCAGTAACCCCACTAACCATCACTCTGAGCTATGTGACACCAGCCTATCCCTCATATACACCATGGTATGTTAGCATAACTAAAGCACCCAAAGAATGAGGCATGAAAAAAGAAGCTATAAACAAGAGCACTCAGGTCACTGCAGTAAATCACAGCCCTTAATTTCATGTGAAAGAAGGGAATGCTAGACTAACACAGGACCTTCAAAGGGTCCTTTGTTAGGGTGGAGGCCTGGGCATAAATAAGTTTCCAAAGCCCAGAGAAAGGAGGTTAAGAAACGAAAATGCCTCCAGATTGTTTGCCTTATTTTAATCACCTTTAAGAGAGTAAAGAAACTTATAAGCAAGCAGTGATAAAATTGACAACCTTCCCCCTTAGCACACATGAGTATCCACTATATTTGCACTATTTCAGTAGCAAAAAGCCACTCCAAAGAATCCTGTTATACCTTTAAAATCACAAGAACATAGGAGAATTACATTTAAAGAGGCCTTTCTACCTGTATTAATAGTGCAGATCATATGATTACCAGTCATATACCAGTCAGTTTGAAACCTCTGCTGTGCTACTCCACCAGGTAAATCCCTAATTAGGCAAAAATCAGACAAGGGTTGCATACTGCACTTCTAGAGTATTTCAGGTTGCTGGTTATTCCCCTCCCCACAGCACTGTTTATCTTGTCTTGCATAAGAATTACCAGCCCTAGAAAGCTTAGTTCAAAAACCTCTATGTGAATGCCTATGATAAATTGGGGAATGCTACCAAAGATCTCCAGACAGCACTGTTGGTGAAAGTGACTTATCTCTTGATACTTGATCATGAGCTTCCCATTACTGAACTGAGAATGCCCTGAAAGGTCATTTTTGACCAAAGAGTAACCCAAGCAGCACAGCTGGAATTTCCCCAACATCAGTGCTATGTTCTCCACTGAACCACAGCTACTGAAGTATGCCTGAGAAATAGCCTTCAGACCAAAACAGTCAAAAAGCCAAGGGTATTAAGAGCGGAACTGAAAGAAATTATTTAAAAAGCCACAGCAAAACACCACATCAAAAATTAGTGGAGGGACCATTACAGCAAATGGTTTATTTTTACAGTTGATTAATGCAAGCAGTGGAGAGGGGAAAACATATTTCCTTTCCTGGGTGATAATTATGCTGCACACAGAATTGATACATGTTTTTCTTCTATCAAGAATCATGACAAAGACAGCAATATGTACTGTCCCCAATGCACTCTTCCAAAATGGATTTTACACCTGGTAGCTTTTTTCTTTTTTTCCTTAAAAAGGAATATTTGTGTGGGAATGGGAACATTTCTAATAAGAAACGAATTACCCTATTCTCTGGTAGAACGTGCTGATGTCTATAATTAAAGACTTTCAAAATGGATGCAGCAGTTTTCTAAAACTGAATCTCACATTAATTATACCCTCACAAGCAGATACTGCATTGTTATGTATTATAAATGGAACAGTTATCAGGCACATGATGTGACTGGTCATTAAACCACGTGGGAGAAAAGTAGCTGCACTTGTATTCCATATGCGCCATGCTCTGTCCTTCTTCAAGAAAGGAAAGAGAGCATGCTCAGATACTAGTCATCAGTCTATTAAACACTATTTAATCATGAGATTAGATTGTTTGTGAATGGACGTGTTAGACTGCAAATCAACCCCCTAGGATATGTTCAGCTACTCTTCAGCCTCTGTCAGACATGCTGCCAAATGCTAGTGTTAGCAGTTTGATACAGCAATGCTTTCCCTTAAGCTACCATAACTGCCTGCTGCTTCAGGAATGAATTCCATTGTCAAGCCTTAAGACTGATACCATAAAGTTAAACAAATGTCTGCTCTGTTACAGTGGTATCATCTGCAGATGACAAGCAGCCTCCTTCCAAATTTCCACCATTTCCCTACTTGCCCAAAGACAGCAACAAAATGGTGGTACAGAAGTAAAAATGCATTTAAGTCCTCAATAAGCACCTCAGATGTACCCAGGCCCTTTTCTCAGTCACACTTCCCCCACTGCAATTCCTTTTCTCTTTAGGAAGGAGGCCAGGATTAACACACAAAGCATTAAGCCACCGTGCTTATCATCTCTACAGAATCAAGGAAGTCCCTTTGCTTCAATAACGATTGCAGTCCTAGAAGACTATCTCCAATTCAGGGTTAATTCCTCAGAGCAGGTGCCAGGGAGTTTCACTAGTATGAGTTTCTTGGCATGGTGGGGTGGGGAGTAAAATCTTCTAGAAGAGCACATTAAAAACAGGATTGCTGTGATGGTAGTGTATGGCCCTGAGGCAGAAAGTAAAGAGAAAGGCTGACCTGATTCAGACTGCAGGTCCCAGGCAAACTCTGGAACACTCCCCTCTGGAAGACAGATCAGAGTTGCAGAGCTGCTAGACTGTATTTTCCGCAGTAACATTTGTGCAGAGAATAAGTAAACCACATACTCTCCCATTTAAAAAAAAAAAAGTTATTTGTACAAATATGAATGCTACAATTTATGCTTCCACATGCCTCCTCATGACAGCAGATGTAGGGGGAAAAAATTTCTTCATTAGAAATCACTCCTCTGTGAATTTCACTCTTTTTTTTTTTTTTTTTTGTTAAATCTACAAATATTTCCCCATCACCACTGTGGCTGCATCCAGCCCGAGAGCTGGGCAGAGAGCTGAGGAGAGACATGCAGTCTACCTATAGAACATGGCTACACTACAGTGAAAATGCCTGACTGCAGCACTGTAAGTGAACTGTTTCCACATCAGATTTCCATAACAGAGAACAGCAGCAGCAGAGGTACAGCAGCACAGGAGCTGTTCTTGGATACAGTATCTAGGCTAGCGCCTGAAAAGGAAGCCTGGTAAATGACCCCATTTTTCACAAAGAGTATGAGCTGAACCATCTATGGCGTACTTATTAATTCATCAGTTCACAAGGCAAACCACAAGCAGGGAGAGTTTCAGAAGCCTTCACAGTATATGAACTATACATAAGAGCATGGAAGAGTATTTGTGCCTGGACTGAGGAAAGGAAGCGTGTTCTCCCCTTAAGAAAAAACGTGAGCACCAAACCTTCTTGTGGTAGGTGTGTGGGGTTTTTTTTGTTTTTAAAAAGAGAAATCTAAACCATTCTACTGCTTATCTAAGGAAACCTCCCCTCTGTTATCAACTCCGTAGCAAAATAGTTTCACAGTAAAAACAACTGAATCCCCCATTATATGAGATAAATAAAAGAATGCAAGCCACGCTTCTACTGTTTGTTGAAAGAAGGAACGCAGCAGTGTATATCCAGTTGGAATGTGTTTGCGGCAAAGAAAAGAAATGGATGTTTAAATAGAGAGATCACCAGGTTACATATACCAAGAGATTAGTAAACATTTAACTCTAGGATGGAAATAGAAATAGCAAGCTGCACATTTAAACTGCTACCTGCTCCAAATCCTCTATTTGCTTAACACTTCTCATTGTCTTCACACCTCCCCTTCCTCCCCCTCAGAACAGAAAGTATAAACTAGAGAAAAAACTCCCATTTCATCAGCTCTCTTGAATGATCCTTTACAAGATTTCCTTCATTAACTTCAATGCAATGCTTCTGATACGAAGGCAAATTTCCATGAAATAAGGTACTGAATGGCATTACCATAGTTAGATATTATGATCAAAGCAATGTTAACCTAATTCTGCTCCTCCACAGATGCAGCATCATCATATATTTCTTTGCTTTCCATTTCACATAGAAAGGACAAAGCTTCAGGGACCTAGGAGAAGAACAGGTGCAGGCCGCCTTTCTAATCACTACACAAATTCTTTGTCATTATGCTAAAACTCAGAGGTTGAACTGAAAAATCCAAGCAGAAGAAATTTAAATTGAGACTGCCTGAATCACTGAGACTTGCCTTGGAAAGAAAATGCACAGAGAGCTTATGAAAACAAGACAGCCAAAATAAATGTTTCTGTGCAAGTGGCTGAGAACAGCAAACAGGACATTGAAATTGTTTAACACAGATTCCTTAACAGTCCTGCAGAAATCATTAAAATCAAAAGGTTATGCCATTCATATCACTAGAAACACATGCTAAAGGGCTGTGACACACAATAAAGGCACTCAGTCTTAATGAATTGATGTATGCAATAATAGTGTGCATATGCCGTTAGCCCACATATTAGCTAAAATACCCATCACCAAGGTTTCTCATGCACCTTCAACAAACTAAAGGGCACAAACATGCCAATTAAAACGGCTTCAAACATAGCCCACAGCAACTGGGTCATGGTAGAGCCAAAAGTTAAGAGGATTTCTGTTTGCTTGTTGTTTACTTGCTATCAGATTGTATAAGACAGTGAATTTAAATCTGTATGCTGACTGACTGTGTACTGCATGCAGTTGTTAAGAGGAGAAACAAATTTACTGGTGACAGTCTTTCAATCTGGGTTACATCTTTCTAAGATCAGTTATCAAGTTACCCTAACGCATCATAGGCTTCAAATCAATAGGAAGTCATATAGACCACATACTTCCATCTAAATAATTACCCAGCAATGCCCTTGCTTTGGAAGAGGACGTAATTCATCCCTTTGTTATTACTGAGCTTCATTACAAGCATTTAGCCAATCAAATGTGTCAGCTAAGTGCTCTCATTTCCAAATGTGGAGAGAAGAACTTGCAAATTTCATTAAAAAAAAAAAAACAAAAACTGAAAACATACTGTGATGCCCTTTTCATTCATAAGAAGAGACCGCCTCCATATTTATCATTCTTATGCAGTTTATGATCAGCTATGTCAAAGTTAATCAAAGCTAGAGCATAGGATATAATAAACAGTGAATCACGACATTTGTGTTGAATTATCAACAACTGCGTTTCACAACAGAACACTGACTAGACTTTCATGATCAAATAAGCCTTTGAAGATGTTAACTCAGAATTAAGCAGCATGATGAAAAGCTTCATTTTGAAATATCAACAATACACATTAAATGTATTTGTTATAAATAGTTCTCAGTTCAGTGGATATTATGCAACGCTACTACAGTCGCTATTTAAGGCTACAAAGAACGTTTTTTAGTTAATACAGACAGAGGAAGAACGCCTTGCACTGCAACATAGTTCAGTGCATCCAGAACTCACTTCTTACCTGTAGCACAAAGTAACAGTCTGCTGTTGTTGTAATAAGGCATCACAAATTTGTGGGGCCCCTAATTGGTCAAATTCCCACTAGAGGCCAATTCAGTGACATGAAGTCATGGGCCTTTATACTACATTTTAATAAGCACAATCACCCTTAAAAAGCGCTAGAATTAGAAAACAAGCAGTACCTTAATGTAAACAAAGTGAATTGGCAGAAATAGGAGAGTTGGGACGTGAACGGCTGGCCTATTTAAACAACAAAATGGAACAAACACTATTATCAACAAGCAGTCCGAATCAACTCTGCAGTACATATTCTTGCTGTACAGACTGCTCACAATTGATTTTGCCACAGGGGACAAGCCAAACATGATTGTGTCTCATCTACCCTCAATCACACAAAAACAATCAAGAAATCTGCATGTTAAATGACAGCCAACTCTTGTAAACAAGGGACTAGAACTGGCATAATCCCAGATCAAAAATTGTGCATTCAATAAGAGGTAGAATTAAAAAGCAACTGTTGGGTACACAGAAGAGTTAGAACTGGGACAAGTCCATTATCAAGGAACTAAAACAATACTTATTTTACAAAAATTACAAAAATCCTGTTCCTCCTAAACATCCAGAGGGACAGCTCAAAAGACAGTCTGGAACATATTCTCTCGGAAGTCCACAGGGAACAGATTATACATGGCTTAAGCATCCAGTCCATTTTAATTTCTACAGGTCCATATAAAAAAGGCTAAAAAAGTATGTTAAATGAAAGTCCCATGAAATTTTCACATAAGACAATATCCAGTTACATAAATAAACATTCTTCTAAATGAAACCATTTCACAAGCAGCAAATTTCACAAAGCCAGAGAGAGTGTTTTAAAGAGAAATTGTAGAATAACCTCAGCTAAAGAGCATGAGCACAGATGGCAATTTCTACATAAACAAGCGTTCAGACATGCAGACCTCCGCACTTACATTGCCGTCAATTTTTTATACCTGCGTTACAAGAGTCTATAAGCAGAAGGGAAAGAGACAAGTGGGGGGACGTGGACTTCCCGCTGCAAGAGGAAATAATGCTGAGTAGGTAAACAATTCCAGGAGAAACAAAAAAAAAAAAAAAAAAGAAAAAGGATGACTGGCAGATTAAACAAGTCAAGCCAGCACAGATTTCAAGGTAAATCAGAACTATATTATGCCTCCTCTGACTTCTAACATATTTTACCAAAGTCTACCATACGACAGAAAAGTTTTGAACTACTGTAGTTAACTGATTACTAATTCACAAGACCCAATTCAGTAATAAAAATCTGAATATGAAAGCAAAAAGAAAAATGAATACCAAGATTCCACCACTTCCAGTCTCAGCCTGAACAGCCCTTTTACTCTGCCTGCATTCCCAAATGAACACAATCGGTCTGCAGAAAATTGTTCATTTAAGGTAACTGCTGTATGTTACAGACAGATTTCTTTGGGACTGGCTACTGAAAGTAGCAAAGTCTGTTTAAAACTGTTTAAAACAAATGACAGTGAAGAAAACCACCCGTTTAAATGCAAAAGGTTGAAAAAAAACACTCTAGTGAATTCAGAAGCTGTGCCTGGGATTCCACTATGAGCGTGACTAAATTTGTAATTAAACCACTCCACCGTTATTAGAAACACTATTTCCAGTACTTCTCTTCTAGTATGTTCTATACTGAACCTACACTGAACTGAATAGTTTTTACATTTTAAGAACTGATGCAGAAGCTGACTTATGCCTCTCAGAAAACAGATACCTCTTGGAAGTATCTGAAGATAACATGATAGTACAATGGCTATTTCTGTGGGAAACAGTACAAAATAGTACAATATGAGGCTATTGAGAACTTTGCCACTGACCTTCCACGTTAACTATGGCAAAACACTACACATCTGTCTCTCTCCTATGATTCTTTAGCTTGACTCATTTTATCTATCCATTATGTTAGTGACCGGTCAACAGGGCATCAGTCTTGCCAGAATATTGGGCTTTATTGTCATACAAGTAATTATAATAATAATTACCAATAAATGGAGAGATATCACAGTGACATGAAAAATCCTACACCTATCGGTTCTCAAATGCACCTCTACACACTGCCATTCCCTTGAATATAGAGGCAAACACACAAAACCTACGCAATCTTGCTGCATTTCTGACAGGGCATCAATAAAAATCAAATTTACTTGCATGAAAGTCATGAAGAATTTATAAACACATAGAAGCAACTGTCAAAGGGCTGTGTGCTGGCACTGTTTAAAAACTAAGAGGCAAAAATAGATTTTGCCACATGGTATTGCAGAAGACTAGAAAAAAAACTAATCTTCATCTGGCACGTGGTATAACTCAGTTTTCTTTTTAGGGCTCATTTATTTGCTATGAGGGTATCCAAGTGTATCAGTAGAGAGAAGAACCACATAAATATTAATAGTATTAATGCTTTATATTTTCTACGCCTTCTCTTTTGATATACCAGGTTAAATATTTAGATATTAAACTCGTCAGCATTTGCTTTCCAGTGCCTTCTCTACCATTATCTGCGTATAGACACAGCCAGAGCTTGCTTCCACATATACAAAAATAAACGGTGTAACTACTTACCTCTTAAAACGGAAGAGGAGAATGGTCTTTCATCCTGGGCCAGCACTGAACTTACATGAAAGCTTTTAATCGTTTCCTCAATTTTTAATAACCTTTAGTAAACCCTACCACCTTTATCTGTGTAGAACGCTGAGATCAGAGTCTGGAGCCCCATGGAAACAAAGGCCGTGCAAGAATCAAATGCTGGCATGTTGCTGTCCCGGGACATCTCATATTCCCAGGAGGATAGTGGGCCTATGAAAAGGTAAATACACTTCTCTCAAAAATACATTATATTGCTAACATTATAGGAGGGGTTAAAACAAGTACAAGACCCTTTTTAACATGTCACTGAAGAATTTCTACTGATTTATTTGTGCTACTTCTCTCTCCCACTCAGGGCAATAGTTTCATGCATCACTTACCAGTACCTCTTACCAGCAAATAACAAGCCACATTGAACTGAAGAAAAGACTAGCGTCCCTCAGTCCTCCTTACCCCGAAGATTGCTTTCTTCTTTACTGCTTTGCTTAGATTAACAGAGGTATTTAGGGTCTACCCTGACAGCAGCAGACAGCTGCACGCTAAGTCCAGGGTGCGCTTCCAGCCAGCAGGGTGCTGGGATGACATTGCCCTTGCTACAGCAAGGGTGAAAGAAGGGTCTTTCGCATGAAAGCTCTGCATGTATATTAGTGTGGATCTGAATCCAGGCTAACTGGTCTATTTCAGAGACATATTACAGCAAGCAGCACAGAGCCCTTCCATGTCAGAATCTGTCGGTGACTATACTTCACGCCATACTAGGCCAGAGCAGAGCACAGCAGAAGTGATGGCGATCCAGACTGCTGAGGTTAACTGCCAGCAGGTTAACTGGAAATCCAATTCTCTACCCAAAACTGAGGTCCACATATCTGTGACCTCTCCAGCCCAACAAACCAGAAAAGTCAAAAGATCCCACCTAAAGCCCCACCCCCCAAAAAACCCCAGTGATGGTGAAGCCCTATGATGCATAATATGGTGATGAAAAGACTCAGTAAGAACAATCCCCCGAGCTAGCATTATGGCCTGACACATTTCATTATTTCCCAGCCACCCCTGAAAAACAGGTCTCTCAAGTCAATCTCTGCTATTTCTTGCAGTCTATCCCAACGCCTAACCATTTCAAAAAGAATAACTCAGCAGTTTACAGCACTGGCTCTGCTTCAATAACACAATAGGTCTTGGATGCCAACTACACAGTGCCCAGGAATGCTCAGTGAACTGGATCACTTTACTGGTTGAACATGCTATCATCTTTTTTTTTTTTTTTTTCTTAATTTTTAGGAAGTAGATCATATAGTGGAGTCAAAATTTCATTATTGTAAGGAAATAATCTTTTCTCTCAAAACTGATCATCTGCTGTGGTGAGAGGGCAGTGAGAAACGCATTAAAAATAAAATCTTTTTATCTTCAGCTCATCATCATTTGTAATTCTTAGTAGTCTAGAAAAAAAATTGTTCCCAAGGAATTAAATACTTGACAGAAAGTAAACTGATGTCAATCTATATAGATTAGAAAATGTCTATCCGTTCCTTGTCTTTTTGACAGAACTGATCTATCTCTACGCTCAGTTCACTTCTTCTAGGGTACCACCCACCTCCAAGAGGTCAACAGACTATCGTACGCAGTTCCACATGCAAGCATCAGTAGAAGATACATGCCCATGGAAGTGTTTCCATCATTACTGTATCTAAAAAAAACAAAGCAAGCTGTATTTCTTTTGGCGTACAGCAATTGATTCACAGATTTTACACATAAACGTGCAGATTAGGAAGTTGTTCTGCACCATGTTTTACAACCTCTAAGCCTAAATCAGATGTAGGATTTAACTACTGACAGACCCATTTTTCTCTCTGTTCCCCATTACTATGGGAAGCCTTTAAGTCTCTCCTATGGCAACATCATACCAGCCTGCAGTAGAAGGCAATGCTATCGATCCCCTGCTGCCACTAGTACAACTTTAAGGATCTACTTTAGATGGAATTCTACACTGCGATCTCTTTTTCATAGTACTCACTTTCTTCAATAGGCTCACAGTTTCAGGTTCCACAGCATAAAATCATAATTAAGAGGAACTTTAGGGAGAAAAGTTAAACGATACGCTTTAAGGTCAGTCTCTATTAACAGATCTCAGTCAGCCCGGGAACTTCACTTACAGTGAGGTCAAATCAAGTCCTTAAAAAGGACAGAACCAGGGAAATGAAATGTAACAAGGTGAGGAAGGAAATTTACAAGTTCTTTTCCCAAGTGATTCCTACTAAGAGCTGTTGAGAAGTAACACAGGCATTCTTTTCTTTTACTCCCTCTCACATAGGCTGATACTATTTTTCATTCAGCTGGTCCAGACCACATGAGCCAGATGTGTAAGAGGACAAGGACTACAGAAATGATTATTTCCAATAGGCAGCAAGGGTGGAGTCGAGCAAGGAAATGCCACAAGTTATCTCTCATCTTCATTCAGAGTCCACAGTCTGCATTTTTGATACCACTGCCATTTAAGCACCCTATGCTTGAAAACAAATCATTGGGTAATGCACACACAGAACAGAGATCAGGAAGGAGCTCTAGGATAAAATCCCTTGTATTACTACGCAAAACACATAGCCTGCCCTACCACTGAACAGGACTGGGGGAAGGGGTTTTTCTTTTACAGATAACTGACAGGCTATGTACAGCAAAACATGGCATTTCTTCCAACACTTCACGAAAAGAGAATTTAAATCCAGCATTCATCATCTCTCAATTTAGTTTTTTCCTCAGGAAATGCTTTACTGAAAATTATGTAGTACCAAGTACATACGAAGTTTAGACTGTACCTATCTTTCTTTAATCAGTGTTGAATGTTCCATACAGATCAATCATTTTATTAGCAGCAGACAGTAATATGAATATTTTAAAGGGAGTTCAGATGCTGTTTACTGAAAAGGATCATGTGTTCTAGAAAATATTAAGCTACAAATATCAAGGATCTTCCTTTAAAAGGAAAGAGCAGTATGTGTTAGATGCTTTATATTTTAGTTATTTTTGTAATTTCCAGTCAGGAAATTACAGGAACACAAGGAAGATGAAAAAACACAAACATACATTTGATTAGCCTTTTGTTCACTACATTACATCAGATTCTATTGAGAAAAAGCTTAGAAAGAAATGAATGCATCAGGAAATTTTTACTGCTTATCAATTCAGCAAACGGAAATCACAAAGGGAGCAGATAATTTTTTTTTTCCCCTCTGACAGGCAAAATAATTGTACTAAACTGTTTATTTTAAACTATTTACTTTAAATAGGGAAACAGAATGGAGAAAAAAAAAAGGCTGCGGTATGAAAACAAGAAGCAAAAATGTAAGGAAGCAATAATCCATGCAGGAATTTGCTTTCAGTTGTTGATAAAATTTGATTCTTCCTGATGCCACAAATGTTTTTCATATTTCGCTCTTTCAAGCTGATTCTGTAACATTTACACAAATAGCCTGCTATATTTAATTTTCCAAAATTCAACAACAAAAGCTTATATAAAGCTTATATAAAATGACCTTTAGGTTGCAAGGAAACCCTGTCTATAGGAAACAAAAATGCTTGAAAAAAATATACATTCTCACTGGTTTCATCAGATAGTCAAATATGGTACAGATTTCCATCTGCAGCAAGCAGGCAGCTGCACATACATAAATGTTTAAAAAGATGGCAACATCCATAACAGAAGATCTCTCTTACAGCATTTCAGCGGGCATGAGCACAGCATTCTAAATCCAACATAAAACAGATTTCTGACAGACTCGTCTGAGAATTAGAACGCAGTTTCAAAAGTACTTTAAACTGACATATATACCACCACTGGAAAGCTGAAGGCATCCTTATGCAAAGTATCACGTATAGTGCTTTCATAAATGAAGAAGGCTTTGGGAAATAAGACAGTCACCTAGTTTTCAGGAGGATTAGCAGTAGAGGCACAGGAGTAATACAGAGGAGGGACCTGGAGGCATTCCCAGTCTTGCCTCCCACCTTCTCAGTGACCTTTACTTTTTTACACCTCTGATCCTCTTCCCATCTTTTGCAGGTCCTGGCCATCTTAGTCTGTTGCCTTTTCAGGAAAGGCTCCAACTGCTATATGTTTGCACATGCCTTAATCTTATCAGCGTCATGGTTTCCTTCACTTCCTGTTCTTAATGGTACGTCACTTGCTTTGTTCCTACAAGCTGCAACATGCAGCTATGCAAACCTGTTCCAGAAGGGTGGACCAAACAAACACAAATGACATTATCTCAGAAGTAATTCCTTAAAATCTCCTACTACAAAGTAGACTATCAACCTTACTGACACATACCTACACTGGAGAAAACAGGCTTTCCTTTTTGAAATGTTTCCTTTTAGCTACCAGCAGTAGTAAAACTAACTAGATTTAGGGGTGCAGGTAACCGTATCAGCAGGGTCTGCAGAGAACTCTCAGCTGCTGTAAGGCAGTAAACGTAAGCAACATCAGTTAAGTTATCCACTGTAAAAAAGAGGATAACTATCTTAGGATATGAAAGGATACTCTATGCCTGTACCACTCCAAGTCCAGTGTGACAGCCCTTAGATCTCTATCTGCAGGAAGAGTACCACCGAGTGTTGCTTCTCTTTTAAACACATCCTTTCCTTTTCTCTGAGGTCAGATGGAACTGTAAAGCTTCAACACTGCACAAGTTACCCAATTTGTCTCTCACAAATATCCTTCCACCACTTCATTTTGCTGTGAGTGTTCATCCCTCTACACTTCTTTCCCTGTTTGCTGACAGTTCATTTACATCCCTTGTCAACGGTCCCTAATTTTTCCTTAATGAATCTATTCAATGACAAACAGTAATAAACACTTAAGATGCTGAAGCGATCTCTAAAACAAGCTTTCTCTATGGATTGTTTTTGGGGCACTTTTTATTCATTACGTTTCATAGTAAATAATACGTATAGTGAAGTCTGTTTTCCAATGAATCCTATTAAAATTCATTTCAGAAAGCATGTTTTTCATAGAGAAGCCATAATCGTACAATACAGCAGCTGTACATTGACATACTAAATTGAATGAAGAGAGGAAAATACATTTCTTCTTTTTTAATACTGCAATAGAACCACAATTAGCAAAAGATGGCAAATTTCCAAACAGCACTAGATGTGCTGCAAAACCTTCAGCTTCAAGCCTCATGGCTCTATGAGGTTTC
Source organism: Struthio camelus (assembly GCF_040807025.1). Classification (NCBI taxonomy): domain Eukaryota; kingdom Metazoa; phylum Chordata; class Aves; order Struthioniformes; family Struthionidae; genus Struthio; species Struthio camelus. The sequence goes on from NC_090963.1 coordinate 2,210,023, forward strand.
CTCACACATCTTGAAGACAAGCCAACTATTCTCTGGCTGGGTTGTTCAGAACTCTTAACAACTTCAGATCATTTGATATTCAGCAGACAATAAAACCGATTGCTTTGAGTGTTAGATGCTTTATCACTTTGAAAACAAAAACACCTGTTTCTGAACCATCTCAATAACGTAAACCAAAGGTTTGTTCCACCAACTCTACAGGACTTGCAAAGAAAGGAGGAGAGACTAGTTCCTGAGCTCAATAGCAACAGAAGTTGTGACATGTCCCAGGAAAAAACTATCACCAGTCCTCTGCTCGTTCCCTTTGAAAGCCTACCTCAACTAGTATCACTGCACAGGAGCTAATCCAATGAAACCAGGACTCCAAGTCCTTTAACAATATAGATATCAATATATAAAATGATGCATACGTACATACATCCACCCCTGTATTTCTGCTTTAGAAAAATTTCAGTAGCGTTGTACAGGATAGACAGCAGCACACAGAACTGTTCTTTAGTTCACTACAGTTCATCAGCCTAGTTTCCTCCAGAAAAGCGTATTTCATCTTCTAAACTTGAACACTGAAACTCTTTAATTTAAGCAACTTTTAATTTCAAATAATAAACCAGTCTTTTCACGTGTGGATGTGAATGATGCTATCCCAACAGAAGCAGGCATCAGCAGAGCCTCAAAAGCATACAGTATTTGACTCTGAATCCCTTTTTATTCTCTTATCTTTCTTCTCAGCTATTGCTGTACCAGCTTGCATGCCTTCTACTTTGGCAGTGAGAATGCAAGATTCCTCTTAACTTCTTCTGACATATTATCAGATACAGTAAACCTACATCCTTCCATTATACTAAGCATCTGCTGGCATTAAGCATCTGCTTTAACCTAAAACCTCAAACTATATCTTCATCTGGTTTTATGTAGGTCCATGCTTGTGTGTATGTGGGACGGATACATCGGTACTGAACTAATTTCATAAAAGGAAGGATGTTCTTGCAATTGAGGCATTCTACAGGGACTCAGGAGTTTGCTCTTAGTTCCTGGCTCTTCTACAGGTACTGCATATTTTTGTGGAAGTCGTTCATCTTCACTTAGGTCAGTACGTCCTCAGAGCAACCAGCATGATAACATTCTTTCTCCCAACTTCTAAAACGCAAGATCTTAAATCCCTTAGTATGTCTAAATATAACGCTTGCTATAATACAGTTTTGTAATACTGAAGCATGTAATATACAAATACATTACATTCTTTAAAAATATATGTTATGTATGTCTTTGGAGTGACCTAAAAAAGGAAGAGTATGTATGCTTTCCCATTTCCCGGATGGCAAATTAAGAAAAAGTCAGACATATCAAATACATTTTGAGAGAAGAAGTGGTATCAGTATGAGTTTGTTTTCCATATTTGCTCCTTAAGAAAATTATAATAAAGAATAGCTCTCTTGTTCATTCTGTGGCGTCATGAAGCACAAGCTTCAAGCCAAATCCTTCAAACTACGGAAGCTTCAATTGAGATGGAACAACAAAGAAACAGGGTTTTTCTTGTACCACACTGTCCCCTTCATTAGAGGCACAGTTAACAGTACTGCTACTAATTACAGGTTTCAGAACTCCCAACAAAATGAACTCAAGTAAGTTCCCCTTCCGAGCAGATGTGCAAAAAAACTAGTCCCCAAGTAGAACATTTTGTATAGCTACACTTACTAAAAAGAAAAACTACAGAGATTAGTATGAATGACTTGAGAATTATAATAGTATTTATACCTAAATAATACAATCTGTACTTCTAAAAACTGAGTGAGATAATGACAAGTCTCATTGACAGTACCACCAGTGTGGAGAACTCCCTTTAATGTCAATCCCTATGACACATGCTAAACTAATGATACTATACTCATCCTGAAAGAAAGAAAAGAATCTTTTGCATGACACTAAATCAAGTAAGAACAAAGAAATCAACTGGGAATGCTAATGACATGGTAAAAACCAAAAAAGACATTTGAAATACAACAAAAAGCCTAAAAGTATTCCATATGGACACACAAGGGCACAGGCTATAGCAATTATATATAAAAAAAACACAAACAAACAAACAAACAAAAATCCCAGAAAACCAAACACTTCAGCTACTCACTGGGAACAAACACGTTCCCTTCCTTAAATAGGATCCTTTCTTCCCTTAAAAGTCAGTGGTTATTTTCATTCTACAGTCATCATTTCAAAACTTCAATTTACACATTTGTCTCTGGCAGACTTCAGGCATCAAAGAAAGGCTGTGTGGACTCCCCCACACCTCACAGCCAAACAACTTCTTCCAGGACTACACTAGCCTTGCTTCACTCCCTTGAGGCTGCAAACAATACCCAGCCACAGAATAGAGAAAATACAGCTTCCAGTAACTTTAATGACCATCTAACCATGCAAGAATGTGCCTTTCAGGACAGCAAACTGGATAGAATCAGCTGCTCTCCCAATTATAAGATCCTCCAAGTCTCTCTATTGTCACAACAGAGACATCCCCAAGCTTCCCGGAAGCAAGCTACAAAACTCGAAATATGCTGCTGTGCTCTTTCCCAGAATCAGAGAGGCTGGAAGCGGTATTCTTACTCCAGGAGACTCATTGGCCTCCCCATTTTACTCATTAGAGCAAAGCCAGCAACCTTTGTCAGTTTTATTTTAAGAGAACTATATTTTCCCAACCCCTTCACTATACCATTTTGATTGTTTTTAAACAACAATATATTAGGTTTCTCTCTTCCACCCATGAAAAATCTGGTATCATCACACTGAGTAAAATTGTAGCAGTGGCAAAACCTTGTCCATGATTGAGAATTCAGGTGTTTTTAAGCTGCTCATATCAAGAAGAAAATATCTTGAAAAGTCTTAAAAAAAGGAAAATTTTGCCAAGATAGTTTTCAACAGGGGATTGTCATTTAAATGAATTGGTGGTGGTGGGGGAGGGAGAGGGGTGGAGGGAATCAAGCAACTGCTGCCAAGTTAAGTCTTGGCTCTAAACTTTTTCTGGAAGTGCTTTGTGGGTAGACAGATGAATGGATCACTATACAACTTGTGCTGCTGGCATTTAATTATTTCCGGTTTTCTGTTCTTTGGCTGCATATGATAGTTTTGCTTGCACAAGAAATGTCAGCCCTGTAAAAGGCAATCTGTACTGAACAGTGTTTTAACGTTCATTTCATATCAGCTGTGCACATTAAAAGCAAAGTCTTTTACTAAAGCTTCAATGTAACTGCAAGATGGACAAACCAAAAGTCTGGTAATAGACTTGAGGTTCCATAATGGGAAGGGTCTTTATTGACTTAACAGCTGGGGGCTTTCCAGAAGACCAATCTACTGCACTTAAATACGGTTACACAAAATGCTCTAGGTTGGGCCTCCAATCTAGAGGATACTTAGATCTCCAAACTGATTTTGAAGTACCACCTGAGGATGAAGAAATAAATACAAAGATAGCAACAGATACTCTGTTCTAACTAAATTATCTCTGGGGAGAAATGGCTGAGTTAAAGCTATGCAAACCATTATCTGACCTCCAGTTATCCAGAACTTTCTGCTGGGATATGAATAGCAAACATAAAATAACGTGAAATTAAGACCACTTTTCATGCAAAGGAATGATCTAACATCAAAACACCTTTCTTAAATTCTCTTGACTTGTCATATGGGCTATGGAACAGTGCACAAACATACAGGTGGTGATATACACCCACATCTTTTAACTGTCTTGCCTTTCCACAGTTTGATAGCACTTTTTTTGTGCCTTTGTCTAAAAGGCTCTTAATCTTCTTCCAAAGCGTATGGATATACGCACAGTTTGGCAAAAGTTATGCCGTGCGGAAATTTCTTAGCAAAATTCTATCTTTGTTAGAAACATGCTAGGCCCTCTGTGAAAATGGAAACTGGAAAAACTGCAGTTTCTAAACTTCACAGAAAATAATGTTTACAATAGAGAAAAACACTCTGTAGTCACGGAGCAAGAAAATTCTATTATGAATATCTGTGCATCTTCTAGTAACCTTCGGCAATCTCTAACTGGTCTCTAAAGCCAGTCTATGAAACGTAGGCAACGGGCAGCAAACACATAAATCTTTTGACACTGTGAGGCGAGGCCTGTCATCATCTTTGACGACGTATCAGATTACCAGGGCTGGTGACTTTAACAAATCCTACATCCATTTACAGCTATTCTGAATGAGATCTCAGTCTCTAGAAGAGGGATCTAATAGTCAGTGCTCAAGAGAGCTCTGGAGTTGAACTAGGAAGGCTGGATTTTAAATCGATTTCCTTTAGGAAAGCACAAAATCGTCTTTTGACACAGAGAGCCCATGAGGCATGACTCATCATTTGCTTTTTCCATTATGAAAAAATAATTATCTGTGTCTGCTGAAGATCACAGTAGTTCTCTTCAGAAAGGAACGTGTCCACGCATCATTTTGTTTTGTGCAATTTTAAGGTGCACCAGCAAAAAAGGACATTCCTTCCTGTGTTCCGTTATTTGAGTCAAATAACAGTAGCAATAGTTGGAAAAAAACAAAGCAAAATCTGTTGCTTTAAGGGTGACATAAAAGACATGACATTGTCTGATCTGGCTTTTATTTTGTTTTATAGGTAGCTGAGCGTTCTCCCATCTTGTTTCTCTAGTGAAATGAATGTGCAGCAAAATATTTAATAGTTCCTGCTACAAATTTTTGAAGTGATTACTAGCAAAACTTCTCTTTTAGAAACTTAAGAAATAAAATGACGAAGTTCTGTGTAGTTACAGCTATAGCAAGCAAACCCATACTGTTTATAAAGAATAAGATAAAATGATGACAGTAGCTTTCTCGTCAACAGTACACTCTCAATAGGAATAATGTGTTTAGTTCTTTCATTTTCTGTCAAATACATAGATAAGAAGTAACAGGATTCGGAAATGAAAATGGTTGGAGGCTTAGAGAAGTTTTGTCTGACAAAAGCTTGAGAAGACTAGGATTATTTGTTTTATGGTGAAGATGAGTAAGACAAGTGGAGCAATAAAAAAAAAAAAACATACAACACAGAGAAACTGGTAGATGCATCTGTTAGCCTTCTTTGTAGCAGCAGCAAAAAAGTATCAGAGCGTAGACAGAGGCAACACGTTTAATGCTGGTGAAATCACTGTTAGTATTACAACATCAGTCTTTGCATAAAAAAAAATTATGGAAGCCCAGAATGTAGTAAGTTGCAAAATATAATTACGCTTTTACAGCAATACTGATCTTCTACAAAATATTTTCAGTTCTGAACCATTTTTCAGAACAAAAAAACCCATCAAGAACAAGTAGAGGTAGAAATTGCCCCCAATAGCAAATCAGGCTTTTATCACCCAATTTAAGATGTCTCTTAGCTGTTGCCAGATACAGGACAGTGGACTAGATGGTCGATTTAGTTAGGCATACCAATTCATACAGGGCAAAATAAATTTATTTCTTTGCATCATACTGAATCAGCACAGACTGTGGCACTAGTGTATTTTCACACTTTAAGAAAAGGTTATTTTTTAAGAACTATACTTTTAAGTGTAGCCACTGTCAAGTATTTAATACCACTGATGCATAATAAGGATAGCAGGAGTACAGTATCCTTTCAATACCAGATCTTTGGTACACCATTACTGAAGATGAAGAGGAGAGTACTGAATAACACCGCAGTAAGCTGTTCTTGATCAGAATACTTTACAGCTCTTAGATGAAGGATGAGCACCTTATAAGCACATCAGCTAGGTATGTAAAAGCATCTTCTCCAAGAAACTACAGGGGAAAAAAAAAATCAGTCTCAACAGCTTTGTGTGTCTTTTCTTTGTTCAGCAGCTAATAAAATTCCAGACTGTATCACTTCAATATTGAGACCACCCGGTGATGAAATAACTATTTTCTTTCAAATAATTATACAGAGTGTTGGGGGGGTTTTTTTGTTTTTGTTTGTTTTTTTTTAACCAATACTTTTACTTATCACCTCTTGCACTTTACTAATGCTCAGTTTGTTCATATTACTACCAGCCAGGACTGTTTTCCCCAGACTGCAATAGGAGCTGTCACCGTTAGATTGGTTGCTTTCTTTTACTCATGCCTTTTCAACAGTTTAATGACACTCTGACAAATATTATTATTATCCTTAAGGCTAGTAAAGTGAAAACCAAAATAATCAGTAAGGGCACTATATACACAAGAACAGTAACAAAGATTTCTAATACCCTGCAGAATTACAATTTTCTTTAAACAAATGGATTAGCCAATGTATTTGGAGGTAAACAGATACATGCTCAAGCACAGCTGACACCATCTTACATTAAGCAGAACATCCAAATCTTCACTGATATGACACAATCATACATATGCTTATTTCCTACATATCTGGATATATGCTGACATATCAGCTATGTGAGAAGCATAAAACGAAGACTTTCCCGGCTGCTTTTCATTTAAGGTGGCAAAAATATGTGAATGAGATCATTCAATATTAGAATAAATTTATTACTGGTTTTGGATAAAAATCTGATGCTAAGGTAAGACAAAATGGGTACAGGTGTGTTGGAGGCGGAGGGTGGAGGCAGCATGTAGCCAGGATTTAAGGAGCCAGAAACTCCCCAACAGTCACCACATGGTTTAAGTGTACAGTTCTGACTTTACAGAAATGAACTGTTTTCCAGAGTTTACAAACAGAATTCCCAAAAATATCCCTCATGAGTTTCTGATCTATCTTTCTCGCCTCTGGTCTCTCCAAGAGGCATAATCGCTCACACAGGGCTACTCTGTAGCTAAGTGTCCTGTGCTCTGGTGATATGAGAGAGAAATACAGTAACTGCAAAAACAGCAAAAACAAGACACTAGAATAGTAAAAAGGGAGCATTTCAGAAGCAGGAAAATTCAGGATTAGAATTTTTCTGCACTCTCAATCTACCTATGTGTGCAAGAAAACCCTTTCCACAACTCTCAATTCATATGCTAGACACAGTAGTACAATATTGATATGAACTAGGATTTCATGTCAAAGGACAACAATCACTTTATGTCAAAGGACAACAACCGCTTAAGTTCTGTCAGAGTAGCATAAACAGCAAGCCTTTGACAGTCAGAAAGGCCGAGTATTTTACAGTGTAAATCAGAGTCATACTCAGCATAACAGGCACTACAGTAAAGGTACAAAGCAAAGTGTGAACATCACTGCATTTCAACCACAAGTCTGTATGTATACCACATTCACAAGTCTGTATGTATACCACACTCGCAGGGCCACGGATATTCAATTACCATGTTTTTCCTTCTGCCTCCACAGCTGAACACAGGAGTAATTTGTCAACAGAAGTGATGGACATCACCCAAAATATCAGACTTCCAAAAAAGTATGATGTGAAGAGCAAAGTTGTTCCTCGCCTTCCTCATTACTATTTTGGGCATAATATCTGTCTATTCTTTCAGTCAAGACAATTGGTCTTCTAACAGTGCAGTTTCCACCAACATTTTCTGCTAGAGAAAGTGCTATCTTGTGTCTCCAGATTGGTGCCGAGACCTAATTCCAAAATACCACTGGACTCAATAAGACGACTCACAGGAGAACGGCAAGGTACAATTAACTCTAATAAGTGACATGAGGAAGGCAGTCTAACTCTAGCCTGTATCCCATCTGTGCCATTCCTTGTCAAAAAATACTTCCTGCAAGACCAGCATGATGAATCAGCACCACATCCAATCTATCTAAATGAAAACATCAGAGATACAGAGGTTTAAAAAATATCATTAATGCACATAAAAACGCAGTATCCTTCATTAACATTACAAACCTAGAAGAGGTTTGTAGCAGCATAAAAAAATTGAAAAGACCAAAGCTGCAGCATCTTTGCTCATTATGAGCACACAGATTCCATAACTACACAGCATGCTTTGCTCAGCAAAACCTCACTTAATATTGAAGCTAACCCTACCGTTTTTAACAGCTTGCCACAATTCTCTTGCAGTCAACACACATCTCTCTCTCTTTTGGGATAGTAAAATAGCTGATGAAGTCAACTAGGAAAAGAACTGCTAACTGGTGTTTCAGTGACATTGGAGAAAAGGCAAAACCTCTTTTCCTCTAAGAGGACAATGACTGACTACTTGCTAAATTTCTTCAGAATTTCATTTCTTTTTGAAAATTTCTGACACCCATGAAAAACTTGTTTAAAATTTTTTTGCAATACTTACTTCTTCTTGGATTTAAAAATTACAAAGTAGAATGTTAAAGTTGTTGCGTGTGCTGATGGGGTATCTCTAAGAACTCTAAAGGAGAAATTCTGCCTGGCTCTTAGCTCCACTGCACTTCTCACAGCTTATCCTCCACACTTGGCCAGTTCATCCCACATTATCATCCTTATGTTCAATATCAGTCTCTTCAATTTACATCAAACATGTCTCTGACTCCTCAATACAGAGCTGTCTTCACGCTCACTCCAACAGGACTGTACCCATTCACCTTTCAGTAGATATATATATACAAAATAAAGAACTCCTTGCTTCCCCCGCCTCTTCCTTCTTGCATTCCCAGGCAGGACAAACAATTTAGATTTTGCTCGGTATAATACTGTTTTACACAACAGTACATGAGAAACACAAACAAGAACATTAAGACCAAGCACCCGCCGTGAACAATATTATTCAGGTCAGATCAATCTACTTTTACTGAAGATTTACTCACCGTTTCAATTTTGAACCACCTACACAGTGTAGATACAGGTGTACTGCACTGTGTGCACTACAGTTGTCAACACAGGACAACCTAAACCTGAACCCCAGAAACGTAAATCAAATCAAGTAACACTAACCTACCTAACCTTAACTTTTGGCGACAAATTATTCCATGTGCATACTCACTTAGGTGCCCACAAAATAAGGGGGAAAAATGATTTAGTAAGTCAGAGAATCTCAATCACAGGCAAAGTGTGTTACTTAAAGTGAATTACTTTCATAATCTGTAACAGCAGGAAAAAAAAAATCCCAAAGCTCACTAACTGAAAAAGTTGCTGAAATTTTAAGTTCCTGTGATTTTTTTAGTCTCCCATTAGAATTTAGGACAGAATTGGCTCTTCAGACATGAGAACTGTAGGCATGATATTCAGCTAATAGGAACAGCACTTAATGGAGCTACACCAAAATACTCCCACTGCTCATCTGACCCTAAGTGCCTTCTAAGTCTCGCTCCCCCCCACCAAGACTGTATATACCAGTGAAGGCAAACGTTAGTTGAGAGCATGTAGGCTGGTAGCTCTGTGCTCTAAATAAAGCCCTGGCTATAAGATCCTTTGGTATAACACTGGCCAACATCAAGCCAGTGTCATTTATATAAATAGAATATTATTCTCCCCTAATTGCATGTTTTTAGTAAATAAACAACATTTTTCAAGGGATTGCCTATCTGTATTCAAAAACAAAGCAACACCAAAAGTTACATGTGTTTCAATGAGTATACAAAAATATAAGAATTATAGTTGCAAGAGGAACCTGATAGTAAACATTGTATTTACAACACTTCTGTCTGCAATCATGCACTGGCAGCACAGAATGCAATAGTGCTGTTATAAATATTCAAAGTAACCAAACATCATTTAAACACTGCACCAATATGCAAGGACTTCGCTCCTGAATCAAGCCTATCCCCAAAAATCAGTATTGTCTTGTAAATGCCAGGATGTCTTGGGTGGGTTTTTTTTCTTTTTGAGAAGCATTTTCTTCTCTTGTAGGAAAAAGACTAAGATTTGTTTATACTTGTTTTGACTGTATTTCCTCAAAAGATTGATACAGGCTATCTTTGGAACTAACAGTAAACTGCAGGCTTTATACCATTAATACACCAAAAAATTAAACATGAACTTTAGTGATCAGTTATTTTTCTTTTTGCTTCCTATGGAAGAAAGAAAAGCCAAAACCAAACAACAATTACTGTAGTAAGCAAAAGACTCTGTGCAAACTGGGAATTCCACAATAGTACAGACTAGCAACTGTGTCCGTATAAAGAATAGTGTTCTTTCGACTACATAGCTTATGTAAGCTTATTAAACAGAATACATTCAGGAGGACTGTTTCCAAAACACAAGCAACACACAAGGTGATTTGTGATCAGTCATACCTCCTCAGACAATCTAGTCCTTCCTTCGTCAGAACAGAGATAAACAAACTGCAATTAAATAAACTTTTTTCTAAGAAAAAAACGACTAATTAATGACAGGTTACACATAGTAAGTGATCTACAGTTTTTGTATATAAAGTTGGAACACTTGTTTAATAAAAGCATCTTCTGAAAGAGGATGATGAACAGATTAAAATACCCGAACTAATGAATCATAGCATTCTCTCATCCTTACATTAAGAATGAAATGCATGCTATGCTTTGCATCTCTGAATCCCTTTAGAGTTTTACTCTTAATCATCTGTTCCATTTTCCCCTTTCCAAAATCCTTAGAAACCTGTAAAAACAAAGTATCAAAGTCTGGGTATGAGAAAAGCAGTACCTGATATATGCATATGAGCACAAGTTTAGTCAGTTCTGTCATGTAAAAAACAAAAAAGAACAACAACAAAAAAACCCACATCCACTCACCTGTGAGAACATGACTGACTGGCTTCAGTCTGAAATAATTTTTTGAAATTGAAAATTGAATATAAAGTGATATTGCATTATTAAGCTTCCTAGATGAAGCCTAATAGTCACATACAACTATCATATCCTATTAAAAAGTAAAATTATAATAAAGTAATGACAGCACTTCAAATCCCTAAGTAAGAAGATAATCACACAGTGGTCAAGGGTTGCCTTCTGAAGTTGCCTTCTTGCTACCCCATGTTTTACGTTCCATGCTTATTTCCTTTTTCAGAATTCAGCCACAGCCTACTTCACCAAACACAGTACCCAAACACCACCAGCAGAATCAGTTCCTCATACTGCCAGGTCTTGTACAAACACAATAAAGACAACCCTCACCTAGTATATAGATATTCCTCTACTGTTTTTAAATACAGGTAATGGTCATCTTTGCAAATATTGATGGGATATAAATCAAGACTTGGCTCATCAAGTCACTGTTTCTGAAAGTTGAGAGCCACTGTTACTTTCTGTCAAATTGCCTACCCAGACTTCAGCAGAAATCATCACCTTCTTCACTCTTTTTCCTTTTAGGCACTCATGAATGACAAAAACCTCTGAACCTCCCTTTGCTGACTCCAGCTTGAAGCACACATCTGTCACAATCTTGGACATATTAGGCAAATAAAGAGAGCATACAGCTAGAGAAGAAAAAGTCTTCTTTTACTGTTGTTTTACATCAACCTCAGAATGTAGCCAAAACCGCTATGATGGTGTCATTGTTACCCTCCCCACCCCACACGCTCCAGTTCCACTTACTCCCTCCTTCATATAAATACGCAAGTAACTGAAAGCTCATGAAGATTTGGTTCTTGTCTTTGTGCTGCTTTGTAAAGCACTAAACTCCCGGAGTGCAATAAGTAGCAGTCTTCTGCACACAGGGACCCTCCTGTCTTTAACAAAGCAGGAGTGAATTAGTTGAGTCTCTCCATGTATTCTGGCTTATCTAGTTCATCACATACCACAGAAAAACTCGTATCTACTCTCTGAAATACCAGACAGAAGGATTTTTTTTGACACAGCTAAATTTTGACAATGCACGGCGTCACTCCAGTTAGAACTCTTTCTGAAGCCTACCCCTCAGCTCTCTCCATCTGTACTGGAATTTTTTTCCTCCATCAAGTACACTGCCCTCTGAAGAAGCTGGATTTTTTCCCTTCAAGAAGGGCAACTTGCTTTCCGTTCATTTTCTCATTTATTTGTCAGCATTAAAAGTCTGCTGTTTCCAATGCATCTGTGCTAGAAATTTGACATAGTACTGAAGTTAAAAAGACAGAATTTCTAAGTGATTTTATTCTAAAGATTCATATTAAGTGCTCTTTTTGCATCTTATGCAATACACTACAGTCAGTGGTAAACAAAGAAAAGAGCAAGGAAAACCAATCTGAAGTTAAAACAGTGATCCACCTGTCCCTCCAAGACATCAAAGCACATCATGCAGCTGTCTGTAATGGGCAAGTACTCAAGGGAACACAGGAGCTTTGGTCTAAATTTGATTAGTTGGAAATGACATCATAATTTATAACACAATCTTCTAATTCTAAAGCATTAACCTGTAATGAAACAGACAAGGCTCACAGGAGACCTGCTTAGCTTTTAACTGGAAATAACTGCATTATTCCCTCCCTCTCCTTTTTTCAATTTTTTCTTTTTTCATGCGGGGGGGGGGAGGAAAAAGGAAAGAAAAAGAAAATGTGACCTCTCATGACAGAAAATGGAAAGAGCAAATCAGAGCTTGAGAGCTTAAAATCAACAACTATCAAATGATGAAAATACACTACAAAGAGGTATGATGGAGTGTAAGTGGTTTCTATCCAAGCTTTTCATTAATATGCACATGTATTCTAAATGCATGAAGACATGATTTCCCTGCTAAATCTATTGTTAACAGTCATGCTATGCTTGCTTCTTGCAAATTAGAAGGAAAAAAAAAAAAAAAAACCAAGAAATTGAGTTGCCTCCGAAGTTGTAAATTGTAATCTTCAGGTCAAATACATTCCTGATGTAATTCCGTGGGCCCAGGAATCAGGAGGGTTTTGGTACCATCTCCTCTATACCCACATGACCTTGTGGGAAGTTATTTAATCCCTCTAGGTGCTGTGATGGACCAGTTTGCCAAGCTGTACATTTAAAGAAGGTATTCACACCACCTAACATAGCTGCCCAAAGACTCCTTAGGCTTCCCAGATAGCGGAATGGGACAGGTGTCCTTTGTTAAGTAGAGAATCTGATTTCACGCTTCAAATTGCCTTTAAGGCTTTTACCTCTCTTTATTGATTCTGTAAGAGACACAGCCACTAGCTGAAGTGCTAACTATAGGTGGTATGAGTAACTAGCATCACTCATAAACTCTTACTATTGTTTCTATATAACCTATGTGTACTCTGGGGCCTCTAGGTACTTCCGTAACAACGTCTGATCACATTCCGAATAATATAAGACAGAAATCCAGAGGACATTTATGTACCATGAGAAATAGAAACTCAAAATACACATTGCAAATACTCTATGGCTTATTAAACTTTCATGTCAAGAATAGCAGACTGTATGAACACTATATAATTTTGGCAGGGTTGGAGGGAGGTCAGTCTAGGCATCTGGAAAAGAGGTTATTGATGTAATATACCTTTATTCCTTTTTTTTTTTTTATTCTGATTACATAGCACCTAATATAATGGAGCACAATTAAGTCCGTAATTATGCCTCCAAGAAGCAGCTTTAGGACATGATCTTGGTTCTTTGTAGCTGTATGAGCTAGCAATGAAAATGCTGTAATGGCAGCATACAAACATTGAGGGAGAAGTCTGGGATACCTTCTACTGACTTTGGCTGACCAAAAAGTGACTTAGAAGCACTGGACGTGCCTGAATCTCATTCGCTTTGGTTAGAGATCTATGCAGATTTAAAACACAACAGCTTAAAAGAAAAAAAACTGCCAGAAATCTCCAGTTTCTTCAGAATGCTATCCAATAGACTTATATCTGTGTGCAAATATATTGTACTAGAACAAGTTTTAGGATGGCTGAAAGGTAAATATAGAAACAATTATACTTGAAAAGAGTCTCCTCTGCACGCCGGCTATAGCTGACTTCACTGTTACACCCATGATATTAAACCCAGCACCAGTGTCTTTTAAAAAATTTGCTGAAGGTAAGAATCAGGTTTGTTATTTATGTTCACTATAGAAAAGAAAGAAACAAAAGAGCGAACCTCAACATTGTCACGAAAGTAAAATACAATGACCTAAGGAATGCAAGAATGAAGTTTAAATTAACAGTTCCTTTTTAGTCAGCCACCTCGTAAAAAACCACAAAAGAGCAAAACCAAACCAAACCACAGTGCAGTACCCAAGTGTGCCCTTACTGTAAATGGACACATACAATAAACAATTACCTAAGTGCCTGCTGATTCAGATGCCATTTATTCAAATGTTCACTTTTAAAGAAAACAGGAAGCATTTTAACCCTTTAACAACTCCTCTAGCAAGATAATGATCTCGAGGACAGTAAAGTTCCCCACCACTGTCTTATGTCACACAAATACAAACTGTATTAGTAGAATTATGCATAGCTCACAGAATTCCTTGTACTTCTTAGCCATTCTTATTTAATTCACGCTTTTTCCATTTATTTAATACACTCAGGTTGGATTGTTTGGGGACTTTCTGCATGCGTCTCAACAGCAGGATTCTGCTAAATACCACACAAACTTGTTTCCACTAATAAGGACTAGCTTAACTAATCAGCTTTTCTAAGCATGCAAAAAAGAGGGGAAAAGAAAAACGTAAAACCTTCTTTCAAAAAATCTTTCCCTTGCAAACGTATAAGCACAGTGTTTTCCATTTGTTTTCAAAGAATGTCAGATAATGAATTAGTATTCCACCTTCTCTTCCGGAAAATAGACCTTGCATTCGTCCCCACCGTGTCTCCACCCACATCAGCCATCAGTCTTGATTGATTATCCCAACAGAACAAACCCAACAGACCTTGATACGCTTCAGTAAATTTCTCCTTCCAGGCTGATTAACATTTAGATATGTGATATGTCCAAACAGGAGCAGGCATTTGGTCCTCAACCAGCCTCAAAAGACAAAAACTATTCCCAAGCACTTATAGCCCTGCTTCACATGATACAGTTAGTAACAAAGCATTTACACAGTTTTATCTTGTTAAGAACAGTAGCATCAAAACTGCAAACTGGTGAACAGTATGCTGCAAATGAGATGCAGCAATTGTGAAGAACAGAAAAAGGCAGCAGTGGAAAAAGTTTTTGGGAAATATACTGATTATGACCCAGAAGGGTAATATATTTTCACAAATTCCATAAAACCAATTTTCTGTAATGTACGTCTGCACAAGATTTAAGCAGTTAACCAAAAACGGAACCACTTGGACTAGTATAGAATTCAAAAACCATGACTGATATCACCAATTGCCACCTCATAAAAGTTTACATTCTTAAAGCACATAAATTTATGTAAAAACTAATGGCATCAAGGCCAAAACACGGAGAGACAAAAAACCCTGTCTGTTTTACTGGAGGGAGTCTGCTGTGCCTGGCGAAAAATAAGTATAATTATATATTGGGAGCCAGACTAACAACTGAATCTACAATGTAAGAGAAAAACAAAAATACCTTAAAACTTATGAAAAGTACCAACACATAAATCACACTCCTTCATGACACTTACAGTACAAAGGCCTGAAAGCAGACAGCCAACTTAAGAAACAAAAAAATATATTTTAATTCCCTCATATGCATCACTGTAGTGAGTTCAGACGAAAAGAATCCCATTTCTTTTGTGTTGCACTGGATAGAAATACCTACAGTTCCGGATTCCAAGCCAACAGAGGCAAAAATTGCTTATATGCCCCTCAGCTTGACGGAAGATAAGATTAGATGAAGAAAATAATGCTCTGTTCTACCAAATACATGAGAATATATGTTAAATACATTACTAACATCCTAAATTCTCCCCTACTGGTTTGAAAACAAGGCCCACATGAGGCCCACATGTTTACAATGCCATCAAACCAGTACTTGATGGGATAAACAACACAGGAGAAAGAAAGAAAGTTACTACGTGTCCTCCTCAAGCACCACCTGCATTAATCAAACTCGCTAATTTTCTGCCTTGCCACAAATGTAACCAGCAAAGTACCTCCAACTCCTGCAGACAAAACGCTCTGTCCCAGCTAAACATTTTACTGAATGCAATGAGAAATTTCCTCTCAGCAAAATCGAAACGATCAACTATTAATTGCTTCAAAAAAGACACCAAACGTCCTTCTTAAAATAAACTTTTCAGGGATGGTAACGTTAACAAAACAACCTAGCTACTCTGACTAGGCTTTTACCTTTGAACAGTGCACGTATAGCTTGACTCAACATGATACACAGAGCATTTGTTACGAACTCCATGAATCACTGACTTCACAAAAACAACAGTAATGGCACTTGCTACTCACTGTATTAGAATACAATACAGCTACGTCATACCCAGTGCCCTTAAGCGCTATCTTATCGAAACCATTTTGCCGTTAACCAAGGGCAAAGCTAGAATTTGTCTGATTGTAACCTACCAAAAATACTCTTCTATTCTCCGTGTCAGTCCTCTCTGTCCATCAAACACCTGGCATTTGTGGGAAGCAAAGAAATGAAAAGGGCATGCAGCCAAATCCGCTAAATCACCCATTCAGGAGTAAAGATACACTACAGGTGTTTTCTCCATCATTGTTGACAGCCTTGAAGTTTTTCTCCTAGCTTACTTTTGATGATGAGTTTTCATCTTACCATGAAATCCTTTTTGTTTCAAAGGAACATTTTTCAAATACAAGCCAAAAATGTCATATTATACTAAACTTCCTTCGGACTCTTCTTTCTTCAGGTAGTCATAAAATATAAGTTATTTCAAAGACATTTTGTGAACAATCTGCAGAGAAACTCATGGCACAGTCATTTTGGGAAGGACTGGTTATTTACCTCAGAGAAATGACTGTTTCATGTCAGCAAATGTTTGCAATTTCTACCAACAAAGATGATCTGTAATTAGAGTTGCAGAATTCACAGAAAATTTTGAAGCAAAGGTATCTGCAGTCTAAAGCACAGATCAGTCATTTACTATCAAAGCAAGTATTTTTGCTATGGCTCAAAGCTCATCCAAGTCTAAAGCAACTTGTATAATAAAAAGGATGTTGAACAAAAGCACAGAATATTACATCAGTAACTTCAATTTCTGGTTTACCCCTTGTCATTTGAGTTCAGAATGTAAGAACTGCCACACTGAGCTGCACAAAACAACCATCAGCCCAGTCTCTTGACTTTGACACTAGCAGAGGATGCTTATACAAAGAGGGTAAGAAAGTGGGCAACTTTCTTATTTCTCCTGACATATCCTCCCAGCTTTAAATATTTAAAAAATAATTTTCTCATTTGGCCCATCCCATTGGAAACATCAGTTCATCAGTCCACTACAAAAGTACAGGGCAATAAAGGATACCATATACGCATATACAAGGTAAATGCGCATGTATTGCTGATCTTCATTTTTTAATTTAATCTTACTATTCCAAAATTAACATCTCCCACCATAATTCACAAAGTGCATTTGCTCTTCCAGAGAAAGCGATGTTATAAACAGCACAATAAATTAGTGCCACCTAGTGGAGTTAATGTTAACCTGGACGAGAGCTTTCAAATCTTACCTGCCTTTCATTACACTGTCTTTATGATCTCTACAAATATCAAAACGAAATAAAACCAGAAACATCCTGATAGAGCTTCCCTGCAGTGCACGCAGCAGGCCAATCAAATGTATCAGTATAAGATGCACCAGGGTTTTAAAATTTCCTCAACTTCTATAAATCTGTAGAAAGAAGAAATAAATACTGATACATGTCTTTACCTGACCATGCAGCCAATAATTTTGCAATCACTTAAAATAAACATGGACCAAAAATTAACAGAAGTGTTCAGTGTCATGGAAAAGAAAATACTGTATCAATTTATAACTTTTTTTTTCCCCCAGAAGTTTTGAAAAAAAGAACGCTTAATTAGGGGGTTTACCATAGTTGTATCACTACACTTTATTAAAAAAAAAAAAAAAGAAAAGACTACACTGTATAAATACATAGTCCCAGGTTTCAGCCCCTCTGCAAGCACACCAAGACTACAAGAGGCTACTGCAAGCTCAGTATATTCCTGTCATTGTTTCTCATTCCAGTTGGGCATCGTAAATGATGAGTAAGCCTAGTGAAGAGTATTCCATTCTGCTATGTGAAAGGAAAAACTTATACAATTCTCAAATTATGTAAGACTTATTTATCCTTGTTGTTCCTATGATCTTTGTCCTATTACCACTAACCCATCCATCACTGAGTTACTTCAAGCAACATTTACACAAGCTTCCCTGCTTCTGCTAAGATTTAGGATTGTTTCTATACACCCAGCAGATTGAAGGTGCTAAGGCTAAATGCTAACATAGCATGTTATCTTTCTTAAAGTTTAAGTTCAGAATGTTTGAAAAAATGTGTAAAGAAATACCATTATTCCACATTCATAAAGCATAAGGAATGCAAGGTCAGCGTCCTTACCCAGTATTTTTCATATGGGACATGAAAGAAACAATGAAGAAAAAAACCAAACCACTCCAGACATTGTTGTACTAATAATTGCCTCTTAAACAACGAATACATCTCAGCTTATTATGTAACTTCCAAGGCTGGTTGCACAAAAAAATCCTACAGAACAAAACTCTCATGTCTCAAACGAGAAGGAAAGAAAAATGCAATTTATTCTTTCTAATATTATGTCTGACATGTTATATAGAGAAGCAGCATCATCAAAGCTACCCCCATTCCACTGGACTTGCTTCCAATTCACACACTTTTAAGCCAGACAGCAATCTGGTATGAGGTATGCTGGCCGCAGTACCTTGTAAGATAACAAGACCAGATCTTAGTTACAAAAATGGAAGGCAATTCAATGGTATTTGTCCAGCAACCAAAGATGAATGTGCTTTTTTGTCTTTGGACTGACAAACTGAGTACAGTCCAAACAAAACTGAGGCACATGCTGGAATTTAAACCAAAAGATGGTCACTTGTGGCAGTTAAAGTCCAGCCTTTTAGATAAGCACAAAATATGATTATTTCATTTTTCATTGGAAAAACATCATTCTTATATTATCAATTTTCATTATCAATTATTTGCAGTAGTACACACTTCTCAAGCCAACAAGCATCAAGTGCTAACACACCACACCTACTTAACAAAAATAGGAGCGAGTGAAATTGTTGGCACCGGAATCCTTCAGTAAAAGGAAAATGAGACACAAATGCAAACCTAACTAATTTTCTTGAGGAAATCTTAAGTAACCAACCATCCATTCCTTTTTGTTGGCATAAGCTATGCAACCTTTCCTCATGCACCCACATTTTACTCGTTTTGCAGCCGTACAGAAGACTGTACAAACAGGGCAGGGCAGAAGTAGCTATTTTGTAACTGTAAGCACAATGCACAGCTAGGTGTGAAATACCAAGAGATGTTAAAGATACCCAAAACTACCAAACCACTCGAAAGTTACAACAGAAGGTTAATTTTTCTTAAGGCTTCCACATATGAGGAATGGAATTATACATGCTGCACATAACAAAGATTCAATTCCTTCTGAAACACTTATTCCATGGACTACCGTTTGATCAAAACACATGATAATTTTATAGTTATTTCCAATATTCAGATACTCCAATACTAATGCTGACTCCCAAAAAGCATGGACTTATTTACAAAGCAATCATTTAGCTCAAATGTGGAATTCTTAAAGTTTACATCAAATATGTAAATGCAAATACTTGAAAATACTTCCAGATCTGATGCAATGTCGGACAGAGATATTTTTAGTTCTAATCCATTTACAGTGCTAAATTCCAAGGGAATCAGCAGCATTGCTCTC
The DNA here is from genome assembly GCF_040807025.1 of Struthio camelus. Taxonomy (NCBI): domain Eukaryota; kingdom Metazoa; phylum Chordata; class Aves; order Struthioniformes; family Struthionidae; genus Struthio; species Struthio camelus. The sequence continues at coordinate 2,229,613 of NC_090963.1, forward strand.
ACTCGTCACTCATTCTTCCGGTCTCTGTACTGACTGCAGTCTTTAACAACAAAAGGATAAGAAAAAAATGTCCAAAAATGTTCACCTAATAAGAAAATATCTTTATTTTTTAATACTTGCAGCTACTTCAGTATGCCCCAATAGTTACTAAATCACAACTACATTTGCACACAGAATACATTGTAGAAATAAGTAAACAATGCAGGGCATTGCCACACAACATAATTCAGTATGGAATTTGCCATTTTGATCTCATGTCTCATTTGCAGGTACTAATTTAGGTACACGAGAAACAACTGCTAGGAATACAAAAGTGCTTCTGGATACGGCACTAATCATTGTCTAAACCTGACACAGCTATTGCACTGCAGAACTCTGAGCTGGCTACAAAGCCACAAGAAAACACAATCTTCAGTTCATCCATATCACCAATAAAAACAGCCAACTTGTTCCCCATTTGGCCTGTGATTTGATTTAAACCCAAATCTGTATTAATAAAAAATTAAAAAGTACTCTCCAACTAGAAAGGGTCTTTTTTTTTTTTTTTAACTGAAATACATTTTAAAATAAAGAATATAGTAAACACTTTCATCTACAGATAGCTGGCACATTCAGTTGTTTCTCTGGGGATTAGAGACTAAAAACAGAAACAGCATACTGAAAAACTTAAGTGTACGTTTTACAAAGAAAGCAACTGCTTTCATTTATTGATATTATGAGAGCAGTACACCATTTACAGTTTCCTCATTTGTCACAAGTTATTATTTTAGCAATAAAATGATGCAAGTACAAAAACATGCTTGTGCCTGAAATGTTTTACTATTGCTCTTTACACAAATACAGATTATTTTTGTAAATCAAAAAATTATTTATTTCAAGTGTGCCTGCCCTGTGACCATACACAAAATACAAGAAAAATACAAGGCATTATTAATGCATTATCAGATGATGATCAGATTTCCCAGTGATAAATAAAACAGAGGATTTTCATTTTTACCACTGGAACTAAATGCAAGTGTAAAATAGTATGAAATATTGACAGCATAAGTTTTTTAATAACTAACACTACTATCATTTAAAATAGCTGAATGTTTACCAAGGAAAAGATCATTGTATACATATATTTCCTATAACTCTTCCTAGCCATCCACTGCAAATCACTATTGGAAGCAGAACATTAGGTCAAATGATTTTTAGTTTGAGCAGTAAAGAAAGTCCTATGTGGAAAAATGCTTCCTTATTAGGCTACTTTCTCCCTGCTCCTTTCCAATTAAGGAAAACCCCTATTTTTTTCAGCAGGTGTAGGAAAGATGACCACAACTCATAGGAATGCTCACTTACGTGAAAAGCATAGTCTGTGGCCAGTCTGCAGATCTATAGTCATCTTCACTCACCTGAGCAACTGCTTTGAACCCTTTGTAGTAATCCTATTGACAGGGTAACCACTTTACATGATCCCTCAGTACACTATCTCAGAAGAGGTGAGACAGGTTCCCTCCTGGTTATCATGTATGATGACCACTGATATTTAAGAGTGGATTAGAGTGGAACACTCATACCTAAATGCAGAATTTGTCTCCTTAAGGACTGTATGCGAGGGCAGGGTGAGCAAGAGCAAGGCCACAAGGCGACACTTCTTTGCTCAGAATAAAAGCATCCTACTGAAAGAAATACTCATTTTCAAGTACCTAGACAAAATAACTTTTATTCCATAAATAGAAACAGTTCACCATGTAGCCGTAATCTACAGCTAACATCCAGGCTAACCTGAAGAAGAAAATCACAGCCTTCTCCTAGCTACAAGCACACACAGCAGTACTTTGCATGATTTTTGTCCAAAGGATCAACTGCTCTAGATTTGCTTGCATAAATGAAGTATTTCATGAAATACTAATTTTAGAGAAAAACTAAGAAATGAGAGAGCTGACTGTCCAAAGCCAATCCACACACAGACAAACAAACACACAAAACAAAAAAGAAACAACACACCACATGCACCAAAAAGCAAAGCTAGGAAGTGAATCCATATGAAATTGAATCTCTCTTCCACATGCCGTATCTCCTCCCAGAGACCACTGAGATTTCTCAAACAAAATGCAGCTTAACAACCAAGGCTGAACATATTCTGCAACCAATCAGCTTTTAAATTGCAGACGCAAAATGCCTACAATAATAAGCAAGCAAACCATACACAACTAAGCAGCAGAAGAGAAGGGGCTTGTTCCTTCTGATTCTTTAGACATATCCAGCTGTGGAAAGACAAAAACTATAAGAGAAAAATGTTAATAAGCTGAAAAGAAGCCAGAGAAGCTTTACCGATCTGAAACAAGGTGTATATCTGGTATGGTTTGATCATGATAATAGAGATGGAGAAACGACCACCCAGAATGCCAGGGATGACAAGAGAAAGAAAAGCTGAAGAGCATTCATACTTCTCCATAAAACTCTGTGAGATTTTATATTTTCACTTATGGTTTTCTAAAGAACTATTGGAACTTGTAAGCTAAGTGTTAATAATAAATCCTAGTGTATATATACATGATATTTTCTTAGTAATATTCAAGTGGGCCTAGGTTCTAATTTGCCTCAAATCACCAGGGAGTACACAGTAAACGCTAAGTGCCTTCGAGTTGCATCTCACAGATCATGAAGAGATTAAACTCCAAAAGGATTTAGGGGACTATGGAATAATTCTGTATGTCGGTTCACAATCCCTAAAACCATGTTATACTTGTAAAGGATTATCTTTCGAAAACACCACAACTGAAATATGTTTACAGTAGTCTGTTCTTTTGAATTTTGCAGGCTTTTAACAATTGATTTTAATAAGTAAGTTACTTGGATAAGCAGCTGCTGATTGTATTTTCTACAATGACATACAAGTGTCTGATAACTATGATATTTCTCCCAGTATCAATATATTTAAAAAACTACCAAGTTCTTCAAAAATTATGACTAGACAGTAGCGTCAGCATGCACTTTGCGTGCTAGATTCTGAAATGCACAAAATGAATGTTTTAAGCACACTGAAATTTTCTCTGAAGCTGTGACTCTACATAAAATTAATCAAAAAAAAGTTACTTAAAAGGCTCTCAAAATACACACAACAGCTGCATAAATGCATTGTTTTGTCATAACAACACCACAGTTTATACAACGATTCAATGACTACATGTAAGGCAGCTATAAGTAAAACATATTAGTTGTATACGTTATTTGCTACTACACTTCTACACACTGAAAGGGTTAAGTGCTTCACACAAACTTATGAGTTAAAATAAATGAAAAAAGTAGTGGGAAGTATATTGCATGGGGGGTGGTTCTTTTTGAGTATAGCTATGGTAATTGCAGCAACACAGGCAAAATCTTGATAGATTATGAAAATCTTTCCATATCTACCCAAAAACATATATGCTCTCATACGTGTATCATATAGCTACCCATTCTCACTTAAAAAGGACAATTGTGGAAGTTAATAAGAAGAATTGTTTCTCTTCCTGTCTTCGTACATCAATTAATACTATTAAAATTCTAAATTACACCAAAATTCATCACATATTCACAACAATAATTGTATCTGTTCAGCTTAAAAAACCCAGCATTTTGTATTATTACCAACAACAGTGAAAGCAGCAGAAGCTCAGCTCCTTTGATTCATTTCTGGAAAGACTCTCGCAAGTTAAAGCGATTTCACCCCAAACCAGAACAACGAAGGTCAGGATTTTTCTGCAGTTTTTAATGCAAAGGACAAAATTGGTTCTACAACTCCTACTCATTTATACTATTTTATATGGAACATTGCAAATTTCACACCAAGAGGCAATTATCTGACATTTTTCTAGCATAACATAATTTACATCAGTGTAAGCAAAGATGCCCAAGTGGACAACGCAAGGATAAGCAAAAGAAGAAATCATATCAAAGACTTCAGTAAACAGTAGAAGTCAATTATTAGCGATTAAATGCAAACATATGGTAACAACTTTGGATTTGGGATACATACTAATGCTATTTATTATCTAAACTTTCTGTTGAACAGATGTCTTATTTCTTCATTACCATCAGTAGAAACAACGTCAACACAAGAATAGATTTGGATTCACCTGTACTCAAAATGGAAGCTGTTGATAATGCCACACACAACTGCAATCACAGACTCCACTTGCAGGCTAACACTCAGATTTCTCATTGTGCCACAGCTCTTTTCAAAATTAACTTCCTCTGTAGGGTAATAGAAAGATTTTTTTTTTTGTTAACCTATACATCTTCTCATTTGGGATAACGTGTGAGTTAGTTTTGAGAGCTATCACTCACCAAAACATCTCCACCATTCTCCCAAGTCCACGTTTCAAAATCTCACAACCTTCCCACCCCCAAACGGACGTGTCTCTACTCTCAACCAGAGAGCTTCCTTCCTTCTACAAGGACATCTAACCTAAAACTAACAGAAAAGCTCACGTTTTCCTTTCAGGGATTTACAGCTAGAACAACAGAAGAAAAAGCACATACAAAGGTAACAGGACTCATTAATATGCTACCCTACTTTGCTTCACAATAACAGTTGCAGTAATGTTAAATAACATTACCAGAGGATGAGAACCAGGCCAATGAAAACTTCTTATTCCAAAAATTATCCAACCTGAAAATTTGCCCAATCTTTTGCCCAATCTCCTGAATGTTTTCCAAAGGTATCATGGCTAAGAGTCTCAGCCATTGTACTCATAAAAGACAAACAATAAAAACTGCACCTTTCAATAATAATTCAATTCTTAACTGCCCAATCCTCTGAAAACTATTTGTATGTTTCACTGAGAGTATCTTTAGTTTTGCAGATTACATCATACAACGATGAGTCACTCCCCTCTTAACCCTACCCCCAGTATTTGGGCTCCTTATAAGCCAGGACTGTCCCACATTAAATGCAGAGACCAAATGGGACTGTTCTTCTACAAAACACTGCACTAATTCTACTGCATTCAGTCTTTCCACTTGAATGGAATAAAAACCCTTTTCAGAACAACAATTCCAATTCCTCCCCTTTTTTCTCAGACACACTATGGGACTCCTCTGTGCAAGCACAATGCAAATAAGGCAAACTTCCTTTGAAAGAGTGATTAATATGCAAAGACAGCCTGCTTTTTAGTGGGATGTGAAGAACCACCAACAAGCATTTCCAAATTCTGAGGTTTCTTCAATTATTTCCACTGTTTATTTTAAACATAAGATTATGCAATAATACCACACATTAAGACCAATTTGCCAATATTGTGTAAACAATTCCAAGTTGGCTGTTCACCCTTTGTATCATATTTAAATCTAGCCTTGAATATCCTAGCTATGACCGCACTGAAAAACTTAGGGTTTTAAATTTTGATTCCTCAATAAGTCTTGCTCTTCATGTTAAAAGAACGCATTTCAAATCCAAAGTAAACAACAGTGCCTTTTTTTTTTTTTTTAGAAACATGCAGAAAAAGTTTAAAAATCCCCAAATAGAATAATATTACTCCTTTTGTTATAAACTGATTTCAGAGACAAATAATTAACTTCCTGTTTAAAGGTATTCCAATACCAATAACTGCTCAGAGTTGTTTTTATCAGACAGTTGTTTTTGGGACAAGACATATGATACCTGAGAAATCTGAAAAGTCCATTCAGATCTGGACATCTTTTTTCCTATTTTAATGTATGCAAGTTTCATCATTCTCTACTGTTCATCACTTATCACCTTGTCAACAACACTTCCTCTCTATAACCCAGTCAGGATCCTTCTACGGCATGAACTTTCCACTTCAAGTGCCAGTAAACCATATTCTGCCCAAAATGACCTCAAGTGGTAGCCTATGCTAGCTAATTCATTTTTTATTCTAACCTTTTCATTCACCCGTTTCCCAATCTTTTCATATGGGTTTCAGCATACCCTTCGTCCCTTTGGAAAGGAATTCAAGCTAGTGAACAGGGTAAGTTATTATTAAACTTAAAACAGTAACCAATAATTAACGTTCCTGCTTATTTTAAGGATTTCAAGGTTGATAAATGTATCACTCAATATAAACAATTTACAAATTGTACAAATTATTGCACAAATTTACAAATGTAAATGAAATATTTACGTGTCTATTATACCTGTTTTACAGCAATAACCCATACTAAAATTAACTTGTCTTGTGTACTTTTAAATCAGAAACATTCCGTAAAATCTAACCATCTTGACCTTCAAAGATCCAATTGTTGTAACATTCTTAAAAACTTACCTACAAACAAAGCAAAAATATTTTGATTCACAAAGCTGTAAAACTAACAATTCTGGAATATTTAAAAAAAATTAAAAGCTTTGCATGTTCTGTCCTAGTAAACGATAACCTGGTAAAGTAATGGGTACTATGCTCTCTCCATCCTAAGAAATGAACTATTTCAATGGTTTCATTTTTCTTTTTTTTTTATATTCTGCAAGTAATACTTTGAAAAACGTCAGTATCAGCAAAGGTAAAAGAAACATTCTGAGACAAAAGATACAAACTGTTATCCAGACAAGTAAAAGGCAAATATCAAGAATATTTCTTTTAACAATGAAGCAAATCTCAATATTGTCAAATGTAGGAAGACTAGTTCCTTTGCAAAAACATATTTTTATTCACTCTGTTTTAGTCAATTGTCGTTACAAAAGATGGTCTTTCCAAACCACTGTTTAGTAAGATATTCACTTATTGCAAGTAACTATTTCCCAAGGCTTTCATTTCTCTTGCATTTTGAAACTTCATGTTTCACTTAACTGACCAACATCTTGAAGAGATTTAACACTAAACTGGCTTGCACAACAGGTAACAGGAGCTACAGCTTTTAAAGCTTTCATTCCTTGATCTATGAAACAAATCTCAAAATTTGTTTAGAATTCAAATATATTTTATGAACTTCTTTTTATATCATTCTACCAAGTTTGTACTGAGTCACGCAGCGCCCAGTTTTCACATCATGTTCTGCAGATTTCTACAGCTCTCTCATTATAAGCTCTAGGATGCAAATCGCTGGAAGACCAACTATGGCACTTATTGCACTACTGTCTCTAGAAGTCTAAACTTGTTTTTCTTGCATCAGATTTACAGACTTAGGCCTTGATTCCTGCCACCACAAATTGTTACTGCACATAACTGGAGGATCAGTTTCAGCCATTCACTGTTTTTAGGTCCCTGTGTGAGCTGACTTAAAGCCCACTGACGTCAAATTTACTACAGATTTCTGTGAACAGTCAGAGCCTTATAGACTTTGAGTATGTTAGGTATCTGCACAGGGAAGAAACACAGAATCTGGACTGTAGAAGTGAGCAATTATAAGCTTAATCTGGAAATCTTTCCCCTCTTTAAATCTAAGGTTCAATTTTGAACCTACTGTAGAAAGTTGAGACAAATACTCATCTTTAGGAGCAAGCACTGTTTCTTCAAAGAAAACATGGCTGCCTTGTTTCTGTTACATATAAGCTGCAATTGACTTGGCACTCTAAATGATTACTGGATATCCATATCAATTATTCACTTAAATGTGATGGCTTAAGAAGTTGGGTAACTCATTCAGCCAGCAAGTTCTGTACTATGTGAGTATTCCCCACAGTGTCTTCTTCAGTGTAGCTGTTGATGTATGATTTCACGATGCCTTTCTCCTCTGTGGAAAAGGACAACTGCCTAAGAAACAGGATGAAGCATTTCTGGAAGGATGATCCCTCCACTGTCTGCTGTTTGTGGATTAATTGCATTTGCTCCTGTCTCAGGCTCTACAAACATGACAACTTTCCAAACCCTAAAACATAGAAAGTGTTCTTAAAAAGCAACCTGCAAGAATTCCTTTCTATCTGCTTCCAAAATGTGTTCCTATAATCTACATTTTGACTCACTGCCTTCCAAAAGGGTCTGAAAGAACTACATATTTTCCAAAAAATACGTTGGAGATCACCAACTAACGGAACGATGTTCAGAATCTCCAAATGCCACCACGCAGAGGAAGGAACTGTCTCACTGAACCGAAGCCACATTCACCTCCAGATGCATCTTCACAGAGCAAATCACATCATCTCTGTGATGCAGAAAGAGAAATATCTAAAGACCAAATTCAACAGATGAGAACCTCGGTATTTTAAAGCATTTGGCACTTGCTTAACAGGATGGGCTTTCCACTGATAGGTATTTCCAAAAAATACGTTTTATCATTAGCAGCTGCCTAAAGACCTCAAGTTACCCAGACTAAGGCCACTGATGTTCTACATTTAGCCAAATAACAGTTTTGCATAAGTGTCCATTTTCAAATACATCAGAACCTCCACCATACACCCCAAAGTTTTGGCACAAAACATTTATACCTGGAAGGTTTAGAAACTGTAGGTATGACTCATTCTATGGGTAGTAATTATCTGCCTTTTCATCTTCTTCTAAGACTTCTTAGATAGATGCAGTGAAAATTATTAAACTTGAACTATAAGTGAAAAGATTACTTCAATTTCTAGTTTATCCTTGATCTTCTTTATCTATCCCACTTCCTTTAAGCACCTATATCGTACATTAAAAATTACATACAAAAATCTCATTCCAGTACTTGGTAGTGACTGCCTCAGACACTTATAAATGCAACGCATGAGAAGTGCCTGAAAGCCTGCCATTTGCCTCTTAGGGCAACTTCAAAAGGCAACGTTACTAATGAGCAGCTGCAGCAGAGAGGCTGCATTTCAACACCATGAACTGAAAGGGCATAATGGCACTACCACCAAACCCACCTAATTTACATCCCTTTGCATCAGCAAGGGCTTTAAACTTTGGTAATGTGTTTTCCTAAACAAAAGCCAGAGCGAGCCAGCACAGATCTGACCTTCAAATTTGCTTCTGTATTGTAATGTCTAACAAAAGTCTATTTGCCTAGTGGCTCTTTTTTTTCTTCCTCCAGGATTTGAGAGTATTGTGATGAAAACCAACATATCAAGTCCTCTGAAAACACGCGCAAAAGATACCTTCAGAAAAATGGAGACGCCTGGGAGATGTAGTTCCCTTCACAGCCACACCCTCAGTCAAGTTACTCCCAGATGCTTTCCCTGCTACTGAAAGCTATTGTAGAAAGACAAAAGACACAATTCTGTTTCCTGTTTTCAAGCTTTTATATTTACAATTGAATTTGTTTACTTATCTCAGTTTTCAGATCTCGATGAGCGCATAAAATTAGGAAAACAACAATGGCTTATATCATTTTACTTCAACTTAAAAACACTGCAATGGCCCTACTTGAATTTTTCTGTTAGTTCCTTGCATAAAAGCTATGATAGGCTCTCCCAAAGAACATAGCTTTTTCCCAATCTGGTTATACAAATCTTCTGATAAGTTCACAATATCTACCTCACTATTTGCAAGTCATGAGTTACAGTACAAAAGAACTGTTATTAACAGATTAAATTCATAGTGAAGTATATTGCCCTGCAAAACCAATGCTTCAACAGCCACACCATGAAACAAGACAAACTAAAACAATGTAGAATCATGCATTCTCCACACAAACACTCCCAGAAGATGTGCTGAATGATCAATAAAATGCAGGACAGCCTTTTAAACACAAAAAGAAAATGTTCTTTTGTCTCTTACTAATACTTTTTACTGTTCCTTGTAGACGGATGGCAGCAGGTGCGGTATCCCTGCTTCCTCCCCGATCAATTTGTTCTGCTTTCCTGCCAGCCAGCCAGCCAAAGCAAACCCATGGCATTACCCCCCCCCCCACCCCCAAAAAACTGTATATATATATATATATATATATGCACGCACGCACACATATATAAAAAATATACCTTCATTTAACAACAAGAAAACAAACACTTACATCCAATGGCAGGACAGCCTATCTGTAAAATAAATTTCTGGAGATGAGCCAGGAAAACATGAAGGCACTTTCAGTCTGGAGAGCAGCCACAATCTTTTAACACTCCCAAAGACTTAAACATAGGGAATTCATTAAACTACTATTATATTAAATGTACTTAAAAAAAAAAAAAAAAAGAAAAAAAGAAAAACAGGTCAGGGCTTTTCAAGCCCATATGTCAGAAGGATAAAGTTTATACAAAATACTATTATTTTAGAAACCACAGCTCTCAGGATGTAAATGAAAGGAGATGAGCCATCTGCTGTGTCTATAAATCAGCTTCTAAGTTACAAGAGAACGCTGTTTCAATTTAACAGTAAATTAAGTCATCACTATCACAGGCCACAGGCATACATACAAAAGATGGAATTATTCTAAAAGATTTAGAGGAACGCTTTTGTTCTCAACCCACCAGGTAACCATTTCTCAAACAACATTCTATTCAGGGTTTCTTCACTAATAAGCTTCTATCTCTTGCTTTACGTTTAAGCTACTGTAGAGTTGCATTTAGGGTTTATTAGCATCATCATAGCTGGCCCCCTCTTTTATTGACTTCTTCAACATGCTAGCTTCCTAAGCCCATGTGATAGCCTCACTCTCTTTCGTGAGGGTGAGGTCAGGGGAAAAAGGAGACACAAGCTTTAGAAAATCGAAGAAGGATCCTTTAGTGTGGAAGGCATAACTGATGTGCTGGGTACTGTTTTTACTACGCACAGTGTTTCTACTTTCTTCTGGCTTTTTAATATTTTATTTGTTTTTTTATATTCTCCATTTTATGCTGATTTAACAGGCCAGTTTCCGATTGTGCACTTCCCTAGACACTCTATACATTCATAATTATTATTATCGGATAATCACGTATTTGAGCAGGGCAGCAGGTGATATGCAGATATTTTTTCTTTTTTTCTGCCTTTCTGCTTTTCTGAAAAGCTCACTTTCTTCTCCCCTCCCACAACGAGAATGCCTGTGTGAATGTTGAATAGAGGTTGTAGCTAAGGAATCACAGATTTGTAGTGAGAACTGTCTAGGAGGCTCGTCAGGCATCTGATGATGGCTGAGATGAAGAACGTATGCAGTGATGGGGATTAGGGAGGGTGTGGCTGAGCCAGATGCAGAGCTGGCTACAGAGGAAATGGAAAGACAATCCCCTTACTGATATATAAAATTTAATAAGCAGTAACAGAAATTCAGAAATGTGTACTAAAAAGAAGCTATATAGTAATGCTTATGACACAGGAGAGCTGTGTATCAGGAGTAGGTGTCATGCTGATGCTGAACAGGTGGCTGTATTTGGCAATGGACTGGAGTCCACTGGTGGCAATGGTCTGGCATGATGGGAACTGGAGTCGTTTCACAAGATAGTGATTGTTACTAGGCCAGTAGACAGAGCTAAAGTACAAGTGCCTGCTTAACGAGATAAGGTGTCATCAATATGGGAATGAGGCAGTAAGGAGCTGCAGCAGCTAAGAACAGCACTGAAGTGAAGGGTGAAGAGAAACGGTACAGCAAGGTATGTAACAGCAGCAATGCGAGTAAACGAGTAGAGCGCTGGGATACACTACTGGACACAGAACTGGCCACAGAAGCTATCCCAAAAGAGCACAAATCCGGACAGGAACAGCTTTGGTGGGATGACAACAGCAATGAGCTGGAGGTAGTTACATAACAACAGGCTAAGAAGGGGTTCTGAGGAGGAAAGGTGGTACAATAACGGTAACTTTGGAGTAAGGGTAGTGGGACAACCATGGTGTGGGGCTGCAGGCCACGATACTTGGAAAGGAACAGAGGGCATTACCGAGAGGTTAAGAGTGGATGTAGGGATAGCACTGGGATGCAACAGTGATACAAGCAGCAACAGGGGCAGGAGGAGTTGCTTTCTGGTGAGCACGGATAGAGACAGCACAGGGCAATGGGTTTGGGGCAAGGAGACCCGCTGAAGCGTGGAGGGTGGATTACCGCAGGTAAGTGGCACGTCACAGCGGGCCACGGTCTCGCTAGCGGACGCAGCGGAGCCAGCACAGGTGTCGCGGGCGGGCGGCAGCCCGGGGCAGGTGAGGCGGCCCTCACAGGGCGGGCGGCGCACCGGACCGTTACGGACGTTGGCCATCAAAGCCCCTAACGGCAGTTCCCGCCCGGGGCCGCCGGCTCCTGATTGGCTGAGGCCGCCGCCGACCCCCCCCGCCCCGCCGCGAGCACGGGGGCTCGCGCCCGGCCGCCGCGCCGCTCCCCTCCCCAGCCGCGGCGCGCGCCCCGCGCACGCTCGCGCGCCCGCCCGCCCCCCCCCCCCCGCCCTGCGGTGTCCCCACCTCTCCTCCTTCCTACTGCCATCCTTCCTGCCTCCCCTTCCCCGCTTTTTGTTTTTGTTTTCCCCCTCCTCCGCAGCTGTTCTCACCCCTGGCTTTGACTGCAATCGCATCTCTCCCCCCCCCCCCCCCCCGCCGGGTGCTCCCTACATTTGCTGCCCTGCTCATGCATTGTTTGCAAGAGTGTGTGTGTGTGTGTGTGTGTGTGTGTGTGTGTGGTTGGGGGGGGGGGAACCGTTGCGTAAAGGAGTAGCATCCTTTCAATATTCACAATGCAATCAACAAAACAGCGAACAGCCACCGCCGCCGCCTCCGCGCACGGCGACACCATTAACACAGCGCACGTAGCATCCTCTTCGCTTCACTCGTCTCCTCTCCCCATTGTCTGCCTTTTGCAACATGCCGACACCTCAGCCCCGAGGAGGTGGGCTCGGGCAGGAGGTGCGATTCCTCCCTTTGCACCGAAAGGCATTAGCATCACCGTGCAGGAGCGGCCGCTAGCTCACGCCCTCCTCACCTCCCCCCCCTCCACTTTCTCCTGTCAAAACTGCACAGCCCGAGCCATCTTTCCCCTCCGGCAGCGTGCACTAAGCGGCCACCCCACGGCGCACACCGGGCGGGGAGGGGGCCACACCACCGCGGGGCTGCCTCTCCTCCCCTCCGCCCCGCGGCAGCGCCGAGCCCGCCGGGTCCGCCCGCCCCGGCCCCATTGTTCGCCCCGCCGGGCACCGCCGGCGCCCCGGAGGAGCCGCGCCCCGCCGCCCCGGCCCCGCGGGTACCTGCGGCTCCGAGCAGAAACAACGTCCAGGGCAGCGCCGTGGCTGGCACCATCGCAGCCGGCTGGAGGAGCGGGACCGCTCGCGAAATAGAATTTTCCCGCAATTCGGACGAAAAGCGGCCGGCTGGTCTTTTTTTTTTATTATTATTTTCTTTTTCTCCTTTTTTCTTCTCCTCTCTCTCTTTCCTTCTTTCCTTCCCCTCGTCTCCTTCCCTCCTGCTCGCCCCCGGCTCTCCGCCGTGCCTCGGCGCCGTTCGCCCCCTCCCCGCCCGGTTGCCTTCTGCCAGCTGCGCCCCGGCCGCGTCCCGGAGCCGCGCCGCGCCGCGGATGAGTGACAGCCGGCCTCAGCACCGCGCGCGGCGCAGATCCCTGCGCCGGCCGGCCTCGCGCGGCGGGTGGCACCGCGCCGTGTTCTTCCACCCGCGCCGGCCTCAAATAGTACAGCGCGGCGCGCGCGCCGAGGGGGCCTGCAGGCGCGGAGGGGCGCTCCCGGCCGCCTGCAAAACGCGGCGCGGAGCCCGGCCCGAACCGGGCAGCGGCCCCGGGGCGCCGAGGGTCGCGCCGCTGCCGGGGTGGCACTTGATTTTCAAACACGAAATCACCTTCGCTAATTCACCGGCGTGTGGTGCCGGCTGGGTGGAGCTTTCTCTGCCTGGGGGCTGCAGGTGGAAAACAAGGCGGGGGGGGGGGGGGCCCACCGGATCCAAATGCTGCGCGCTGGGGGCAGCGGGGTGGTCTGCTGGGCCCTTTTCTCTGAAACTGCCCTAACCTTAGAGGCCTGCTAACGTACTTCAGTCTCGGGCTGGGGGCTTGGTAGAGCTGGCAGCCTGGTCAGCACTTGGCAGAGCAGCTACCAGGGCCTCCGCATCCAGGACACCGTACAGGCACCATTTTGCCTCCCCACAGGCACGTGAAAAAACTCGGGGGGACCCTTGTGGTGAAGGGAGAGGGCTGCCAAGGAAGGAGCTTGCCCTCAGCTCCCACGCTCTCCCCCCGCTTCCCTTCGCCCGGCTCCCCCTCACAGCCTAACCACCCCCCAGTTCACCCAAGCCACGCAGCTGTCCTGTCAAAACCCCCCTAGCACATGACACACACTGAGTTTTTGCTGCTGCTGTTCTTCTGTGTAAAAAGAGGATCTTTCTATTGCTCACCTTTCCTAACAGAATCTACTCTTCTGCCTACCTGCTCTGCCAACACCTGGGGCAGAAACCGCTGTTCTTCCTATATTCTTCTTCCGCTCTTCTACGTGTGATCAGGGAGAAAGGACGTCAAGCAGGAGGAAAAAAAAGAAATATGTATCTATGGGTTCAGTACCAGGTATACATAAAGGAAATGCTGCAGAAAAGTGAATCTTTTAAACTAGACTTATGCTGACATTAAACAAAACCTTTCTTATTTAGATTATCATGCCGTAACAGCACTCTTCCACAGCCTTCCCAAAATACAGGAATTACTAGGAGGTCTAATTATTTCAGTGTAGCGTGTAGTTGCTTTGGGATCTGAGAACAACGCTTCTTAAGGGGGAGAGTTTTATGACAAAAAAAAGCCATTTTGTTCAGGTGTAGGCTACAAGCTGTGCTTTCACTTCATTAGTACTGGAGGGAAGCACTTCAGATGAAGTGGACCATTGTCATAACATGCAGAATAATTTGGTTTAGCTGATTAATTGTAATTCCTATTTAAAAAAGGAAATTTAAATTACCTAAAATAGACAGTTCTGAATACCTAAAGACTCTTAATGACATAGATACTTTATTAGCAGAGGACTGACAAGTATAAACCATTTAGGCAGAAGATATCTTACTTAAAAAAGAGAATACACTTTGAATACAATTTGACAACATCAGTAATTCAGCAATCTTTCAATATAGTCAACCCATTCCAGCATTTTGCTATTAGTGGTCGAAAGGATCGTTCCAAACCAGACCATATTCTTTCATTTTAATGGATTCTTTTCCTTTTCTGTTTGAGGATTCCCCTCCCCCTTTCTATTTTATAAAAAGGCTTCTCCAAAAGAAACAACAAAATTACTTATTGCAGTGTGATTGAAAACATGCCTTCTCTGCTTCCTTGGCCTGCTTAGCCCATGGCCTCATATTGGAATGATTATCTCCACAGAGCAACCTTGCTCAACTCTGCCATGTGCTTATTACTCTCTTCACTACCCCGCTCCCCCAGTTCAGGCCTGTCCCCACCATCCTGCAGTCTTGCATTCTTGAACTCAGTATATCGCCACTTAACATCAGGTCATTCATCCAGGAGGATGTCAATGTAAATTTGAGGCTTTCAGGTGATGTAGGGACTCTATTCCAACTACTTTCATACAGAAAGCCAACAGCTGTGTTAAAGTACTTCTGTCCATGATAAAAACCCTCAGAAGAAAGACTATCCTTTATCTTGAAGAAGCAGCCAATTTATGGGTACATTTCAGATGCTTTTTTTTTTTTTTTTTTAAAACTCTAATCATAAAGAGTACCCTGAGTCTATGTTAGGTACTACACAGCTTTAGAAGATGAAATTAAGTAGTGGCTGTACAAGAGAGGAAGGCTCTCCATCATCCATCAAACCAGAACATCTTACAAGACTCCCACCTTGTTTCTCCATCCTTTCAAATACTGGTTGACAAACGTGGAAAAACACAGTGGCAAGCCATCTGCTTCTCCTTTGGGTCTCCCCTCCTCTCCCCCATCAAGTTTCTCAATGAATTTGCCCTGTAAAGAATAACCTCGGAGGATAACAAAACATTGCATCATGAGACTTGGTCTTCTTTTGATACCAGCTCTACCAGCTCGATCCTTGGCACTATGGGATTTCAGAGCATTCGCACTGAGCAGTTAGGTAACTTTTGCATTCGGCAAGACTAGTGCCCAATCATTTCTTAAAGAGAAATGAGACTGAGTTGTCATACTCTTATTATTAGCACTGTCAGAACTAGTTTGTACAGTTAGCTACAGTTCCTAGAGGCCTTTCACGAGTGTCTGTATCTTTCCATTCAGTTCAGAGAACATCCAGATAGCTGCCTTATAAACATTACATTTATAATGTTCATAATAAAAGCTAGTGAAAGATTTGAGGTCATTACATATTTAATGAGGAAGCTCTAGTACTAGTTTAAACACTGTAACTGTCCATGTCAGACTTACCCAGAAAAATCGGAGTCATCTCCTCTACAAAAATCAGTAGGTATGCAATTGTTACTGTTTTGCAGATGTATTGAACTATAGCCTTGTACAGAATGGAAAGGCAATTAGGAACGCTCTTTTCCCCAAAAGCTGACGTTGCACAAAATTGGAACAGAAAGGCATGAGAAGATTGTTACGTACAACAAATAGGACACATCATTATTTACTGAGAGTGACTAGTTGTTTGTCTTAGCAATATCTAGTATATCTTTATTGCTATTGAGCAATTCCTTACTCCATGACATAGCGTAATATTAATTCCCAGGATAAGTGAGGGGAATGAGTGAGGGGAAAGTAGTCACAAGAAGTCAGCAATGGAAGTGACATCCTAACTCTTCACCTACCCAGTGATGGAGCAGAAGAAAGGAGAAGCAGGGGGCACTCTTTCACTTGTAGTGGACATCCCGAAATATGGGCTTCTTATTCTTTAAAAAAGATTTAATAGAGCGAAGACACCAAAGGTCTGGTCTGATTTTCTTTTTTTAAGCTAATCAACATGAAAAACAAAAATTGTGACTCTTATGGTAGAAGTGGAAGAGACCGGTCCCAGATACTAGTAGGGTCAGTAGCTAAGTTGAATGAGATGCTCCAAGTAAGTAGAGCACCTAAAAATATTCCCCCCCCCCCTTTTTTTGGCTGTAAACAGGAGTCTATGGTCCATGCCCATGTAATTTTTTTCCTTCATCTATAAAATAAAAGGGCAAATCACACAGGCAAGATTGAATTATTGACTTTGGGTGCTTTGCATAAATAAAAGTGAACGGGAAATGTGGATCAAGTTTTCTCCCAGAGTTAAAAACAGCAGCAGTGGTATCTGTCAAATAATGCTACTTCTACCATGCAAACTTGAGAACAAGTGAATCAGAGTAGCTAGACAGACATTTCACAGAGTAGGTGTAGCTGTATCATCACAAAAATATTGCAAAAATAACCTTCTCTATAGCTAGCATTCTCCTCCTCTTGATACATCTGTTCACTGGTTGGTGTTTGAAGGAGGACTATTATGGGATATACTGGAAATTCTCAGTGACATTAGAGCATCACGTGGGGTCAAGAGAGGACATCAGCTGTCAAACTAGAAAGAAGTAACAGAGCAGACAGTTATGCTTTATACTCAGTCCTTGTGAAGAATACTTTACAATCTAAAATTGCTACAGAGGTCAAATCCCCAGCTTCAAACCTGATACCACAGCACTGTAATAAGCACTCCTATCATGACAGATGTGGTATGTTGCTGATCACTGAAAAGTAGTAGAAATCATATCTGTCAACATACTCCTTATACTAGCATCATTAAGGAGAGATAATCTGCAAAGAATTACTTGTGATTTTCTCTGAGAACTATTAAACCCAGATTTATAAATCACAAAGTAGTTATATTACTTATTTGTAGACTACAATATATGGTCAGGGATTACAGGCACACTGAGCAAATGCACTTCAATCTTCTCTCTGGTCAAAGTATTATTCTGTTCTGTGTGGATATTTATTGCGATGGATAACAATACTAGGCAAAACGCACCTCAGTATGACATTCCTTTTAGCAAATAGGCAGTACGACCAGCGATATTCCCTACAAATACCCTTCTGTTTGTTACAAAGACTTTTCTGCAAGAAAGTCTAAAAAAATTAATGTCTCCCCTTCCTCCTCTAGGCAATATGATTTACAGGGCTAAATATCAAGGTTGTTCTGGTGATGTTATAAACCTCAAGAATGAAGATGAAGTCATCAGAATTTCAGACATGGAGTTATAGTCCAGAAATTCAGAATGTGTGTGTTAAAAAAAGCTATCTACGTACCTGCAACCAACTCCAAACCTATTCCAACATTTGTCCTACTCAGGGTTTCGCTCGCCACTTATGTGCAAGTAGGTAGTGGAATGATATTGCATGGTTCTGTGCACAGAGATAGGAAAATGCATGTGACTGCTATAAACCTATTCATGCAAATATCAAGGGAAAAGAAGCTTCATGAAGATAGTCTGTCAGTATGACTCACAGTGGAAGCATCATCAACAATCTAACGGCATCCTTCAAAATTATCTGGCAGTTATTTTCAGTGTAATTTTAGTTTAGAAATAACAAAACCTTCTGTCTCTGAAATGAAAACTTGAAATTTAATGTATATGCTCCCTTATATAAAATCCTTATGCTTACAGTGTGCAGTGAATGCACACGTTTTTAATACTTTTAATTCTTATCCAGTCAACACTGATGTTTGAATTTAGAGAGTAGGGACAGCCTCTCAGCTGATCAGAACCACAGAAAATAAGCAGGATGTAAAGAGTGCTTCAGGAGGAATTGCCTACTCTTTTACACTTCTCCTATGCATCACTAGTATTTTGTTTTAGGTGGGAACATTCTAATTAGCCCAAGGCATTTAAAGTGCATCTGTCACCCAGTTCCTGTAAACTCATAATAATATAGCCATCACTCCAATATCCAGCTATTTTAAAAGGAGAACCCTCCTAGTTCTGCTTTTATACTAATATTAGGAGAAACTCCATAGTATATGAACTAATACTTGTGCAAAACAGCACATGCAAAATTAGAAGGCTCTAAAATTTTAGGCCCTCTCTGGCTAAGCATTTGGCAGCAAGTAGGAAAATGGTTATCTTAATTGGAAAATCCATCCCTCAACCTGCTTTTACTTAAAAAGCATAAATATGCCTGACAGGAATGCTCAAGCACATATGAAAGTTATGAGAAACCACACTGCATCAACATGGAGCTCTATTTCACATTTAGACCCAGGATAAACAGAATTTTCCATAGAAGCAGATCTGAAACATAAGTGACCAGTGGGTTCTACTTGGCAACCTCTTAATGAAGGTTTTCTCTTTTCTTTTCCCTCCCTCCGCTTCCTTACAGTGAAAAATTTACCCAAGAGACTGCACTAAATGGTTTTGCTGTAACCCTTTGTTCCTCTTCCTCCTTTCCAGACCAGTGGTCCCTACTCCTTTTTGGAAAGGAAGGTCAGAGTTACCTCCTTTCAAGTCCAGGCTCCAGGAGATGTATCCTGCCCTCTGTGATAGGGCCGAATTGCATAAAACTCATGAGAGCTTTAATATAAATCTCTACCTTCAGGATCGCTTTGCTGGCTAACATAGGTGGTTATAGGCTGAGTGTGCATTTGTGTGTGCATTATCCAGGGCATCAAACATTGAGGTATCTAATTCGGCTGTAAATTTTACTGCAAGTACAAGAAGCTCAAAATTAGACCTTGAAACTAATAGGTTCCTTTTGCCATCTAGGGCCAATTTATGTTACCTTCTGAGCAGGGGTATGCCTAGAACAGAGACGTAGAAAGGACACAAGAGTTCAAGATCCCTTTCACCAATTGTAGCCTTTCAACTGCCACCTTTTACTAGGGCCTGAGGAATCCAGAAATGCCTTGGGACAAAGATTTCATATGTGCAAGCATTCCCTACTTGATAAAGCATCAAGAAGGGATAGGAAGCCCATACCAGCTTACCCCTCTGAGCTTGTTCTCCCATACCACACCTGCTTTCTTGAAAGCACAACACACCACGTTGCTCTGATGCCCAGTTGCTATGTGAAGGAAATCTAGGAATTTATGCAACTTCACTTGCTTTCTGTAACACTAACAATAGTTCCTTGGCCCTGGATATAGCTGTGTCCTTCCTGCCTCGTCAGATAGGGAAAATTCAAAGAACTTTTCCCCTCTGTAGTTGCAACAACATGAAGGAAGGTCAACTTCCATGCAACTACTGCTGAGGTTAGCTGTTTCTTTCAGCTGTTTTGATGCAAATATAAATATAAGAAAGCCTATTGCTATGATTATCAAAAAACATGTTTAAAACCCCCCCTAAAACTGAGTTGCTCAGAGAGAATGCTACTAAAGGGTGCCAAGTGGTCCTGTGGCTGAGGAACTCCAGTTGTTCTTGGGCATCTCTGCTGATACTTTGCAAGAACTAATGCAAGAGAGGCTTGTATTTTTCTCTGATCTGCTTTCTTCTGAGTGGATGCTACTGAATGGTCACGTTACTTAAAAGTAAGGCTCAGGTTTTAATGAGAGCAAATAAAATCGTAGGGTGACACAAAGTGAAGAAATTACACTTTCTGATTTACTGTTAAAATAGACTGGTGACTGGGTTGCATTTTGTGACTAAAGGGAGTCCCCAAAGACAGCATTGGAGTTTGTGATGATCTGGACAAGGCAGGTAACCTTTCAACCACATTTCACGAGTTTCCCAATTAGGTTCTCCCTCCATAATTGCTGCTAAGCCCCCAGCAAGTTAGGAGTTCCTTATATTTTCCAGTGTAATGTAGGAAAGGCCAGGCTTTCCATTTTTGTGGAAGAAAATTGTGCAAGTAGGTGACACAGAATGAGAAAATAATGCAATGGGTAGAGGGAGACGCAAGTTAATAAAGAAAATGCAAGGATCTGTCTTCATGAGAAGGAGAAAGTAAAAGCACAGAGAATAAAACAAGTATGAAAACAGTGGTGGAAAGGAGAATCAGACAGCAGTGAAGAGGCAGCAACAACCCTGCAAACAGTTTTCATAGCGCTACCAAACTGCCACACTGAGTATTTCTGTATTTTGAAGTCCCATCCACACTGTAACCTGGAAAGACCACTGATAACTGAGGACCATCCTGTAGAGGACTTAGTGCTAAGAGGCTTCATTCCCAAAATCTCTTCCATCCTGCCAGAAAGAGGGTCTTCAGCTTCCTACAGGGAGTCTTCACTGTTTCCCTTGATTTCTATTACTTACTCCCTGCACTTCGACAGTACTCAAGAGGCTTTGTCTTTGGCTGTTCCAAGAAAATGTTCAGTCATATCACCAACTAAAGAATTGCAGCTGCCTCTGAAGTTGCCTGAAACAACTCAAGCATTACTGTGCTTCAAACTTTTCCCTAGCTGAAAGTCAACTAAATAGCACAGTGCTGACTGCATCAAAAAACACAGGTAGGTAGTCAACACAAACAGAAAAGGAGGAATTCCGTTTAGGAATCAGCCAAGAGCATAGTTTGAGGCAACATGCAGCATTTTTTTCATCTCTTTCAGGGTTGTCTTCCGTTTCCTCAGCCTTTCTAATTGCAACTAGATTTAAGGCATAAAATAATAAGGCTAGTAATTGAATTTCAGTCTCTGATTTTCTGTTATACTAACCTTGCACTACTCTAAAAATATTATAGACAGGATAAAAATGAAAGGAAATAAGTGTTTCTATTTTTACATAACATTCTTAAGATGGTGCTGAAACGCAATGGGAAAGAAGAGATCCTAAGAAATTCTTGCTGGTGAAGCAGAATCACTGTTCTTGAACCAATTTTATCCTTTATTACTAAAGACTAAATCTAGGCTCCGTGATACATAATATACTGGAACCAGATCAGGTTGTCTTAAAGGCACATCTGGGTAGTTGCCTAGCTCAGGATGCTAACTGTGGCAGTGAAATCTTTTGGCATCCTATTAATATTTTAATCTTTACCATAACCAGCCTGGCAGAATATACAGGGGCCAAATCTACCACTTGTGGAGGGGGGGGGGGGAAATCACCCAGTGGTACCAGTGCAGCTGTTGCCCATTCAAACCAGATTATATTTTTTAAAGGTTTGCCTAATAAATCTTTCCTTGATTTTCATTCCCTGTTTTGACCATTGCTTCTTTTCCAACATAAGTCTGCAATCCAAATTAACATGGTTTTAAATAATCTCATCACTGAATGGTTGGATGCAAACAGGCACTTCATTCCTTTGCAAGGCAAAGTCTTTTAGATAAAGCACTTCATATTAATAACTGTGGCAGTTTGCATTTCTGCACCTATGGTTAAAAGGTCTTAGGTTAACAAATGCTAGTCAAGCCTTCAAAATAGGATTCAGGCAATGTCTTGGATGTTTGGTACCAGCCCCCCTTAGAGGGAAACTTCACCTCTAGTGAGGCAGTAGTTAGGTAACATGGACGGCTCCATGCTCACAGCGATAACATGAGCAACACCAGATGACATCACATGATGCAGTTCTTTTGCCAGTGTCTACAATCTGCATAGCAGCACTGCTCTCTGGAGAAGGGTCGTGCCCACTATCAGAAGTAACAAGAGGAACTCTTGCTCTCCGTCAGGATCCTCCTTGAGGACCGGTTCTAGTTTGATGGGACAGCTGAGGAAAGATACTGCACTGGGCAGTATCTTTATGGTAGCCTATGCGGAGGTCGCTTTTGGTTTTCTACATAAAAACACATAAGGCAACTTCATTTGGGCCAGAAGTTACAAAATTGTAGAAGTGTACACAAAACACCAGTTAGTTCCCTCAAAGCATTATACAGCCCCAGTGATCTGGTAGCTCTCTAGGCATCTGCTATCCTCACAGAACCCCTCAGAAATAATTGAGAACCTCCATTTATAGCTTTATGAAAGCTTCCTCACCAACTCTTTTCGAAAAATTGAGACAAAAAGATAGTTTCCTTGCAAATGAATATTTTTTACTGTCTGGATAACTTAGACAAATCAAGAGCACAATGGAAACGCTCAAGCTCTGCATGTACTGAGAGTTCAACCTAGAAGTTATTTCCTTTTCTGGTTTGTTCTCAAACCTGTAAGTCTCTCCATATCCCTTTAAAACAGCTTACGCTACTGACACATGACCCCCCTGGGGTGGGCAGCAGACTGTTCAAATCTACGGCATACGTTGTTTGTTCTTTTTGTCTGTGGTCTACAAGAAACATCGTTACACTATCTGCAATTTTTTTGCGCACTGCTCAGAGACCAAAAGGACACGTTTCCAAATCAGAAATTAACATTCATTTTCTTTTAATGTTTTTCAACAGTCAGTTAGTCCCTAGGGGACATAAGGTATTTTGTTAAATCTCACAAAGAGTAAAGCTACCACACCTAAATGCAACTACTTGGTTTAGATTTAGCTGCACTCTATTAGTGGCATTGGTGAGCAAGTATGATTCAACATCTTCCTTTCTATTGCTTTGTATTTCAGTACATGTATTTTCTTACTGATATAAAATGTGGATTTCCCAAATCCCTTATTATTTTAATGGACTACTTAAGAGAGCTAAACCAAGTAATTTATAAACGCACAACAGAAGACAGTCCTTGCTTAGGACAGCATACATTCTAAGGAGATGAGACAGAAGGAAAGTCAACTTCGCTGAACATACTGAGAAATTAGATCAAGTGATGTGCCTTTCCATACAGGAAATCTGTGGCCAACTAGGGAACTGAAAACAGGTCTCCTGAGCCTTAGTTTAAAGCATTAACTAAAAGACCAATCACTCATTTCACCCTATACTACTGTTTTCAAGCACAACAAAAGATCGTTTCCTGCACACTCCCCCATCCACTTCACGAAGAGCTCTATTACAATAATGTCAGTAATTAAGAGGCTGACAGCGGAATGACTGAGGAGCCTTGTGGTCTCGTGAGAGACTGTAGACTCACCAACTATGCTCTCCTGATCTAGCATGCTTACCACAGTAATTTTGCAAATGGGATTAGCTTACAATAGTATCTGATGTGCTCTCATCTGGATGAGAGACCTGGTTTTGGTCTTAAACTATTTACTGGATCACCACTTGTAAGATAGCTTTCTTTCAGCATCCTTGTAAAAGCAATAAGTCACCTAGAAGATTTCCCTGATGGTATCTGTGAGAGAGTCCTCCATCATATTAATTTATTTTTTAAATGTACTAAGTCAAAAGTTCTGTTTGTTGTTTTATTAATAAAACTAGAACAAATGTGTGAAATTCCAAGTGAAAAAGATAATGTCCAGATCACGTTATTTATATGTGAAAAATCACTTCCTGAAGGGGCAAGCAGCACAGAACACAGAATGCCCTCTTGATGGTACTCTATCAAACTGTATTAAAAAGGTATTAAAAGGCTTATTTCATGTCAGTTAAATGTAAACCATGATTTGTTCTTTTGAGTCTACATAATGCTACAAACTTTGAAAACATGGTATTTGTTCTTATTGTCATTGTTAGTTTGATTTCTTGTTCTTCCAGTTCCGTATTATAAAGGAATGTGAATCCTTTCTTCTCTGAAACTCTCCTGTAAAGATATCATTTTTGAATCAAAGTCATTCCCATACTACAGAGCACATTCACTTTCTTTTTCCATTCTTTAACCCGAAACAGCCCCTTGGGCATCCTAAGCTTCATTGGCACAGGCACTATATCAGAGGAGGAAATGACTCATAATTATGCTAGCAATCAATATCAGCAATGCATTTCTTTCACACTATTACAAAGAAAAACCAGATATGTCCGTTCAATCAGGCCATTAAATATAGCCATTTATAATGTGCTTAAGTTTGTTGTCAGCATTTACTTTATAAATGCATAAAACAGTTATGAAAGTGGTAGTGTAGGTTCCTCGCCCAGTGCAACCAATTAAGCAAAATTCAGCATTGTTTTTGACCAAGCTTCATCCCTAAAATAATCCTACCCCCAAAATAGTCATCTTAACCTGAAAGCAGGCAAAAGGCTCTCTGCCTAGGATCGGGTTGGTAATTCCACAGCAGGAATAGATTATAAACATACAATGGCATACTTGAACTATAAACAATCAGCCATGTGGTCACAAATACCAACTACGCATGCACTCTCCAGGACACTTACCTCTCTAAACTAGTTCTTCCTAGTTGCTCTTTAAAGGCAACTGGGGGTCCGTGTAAAGTGAAAGCCATTGTTTAACTCTACCTGAATTCATAGGCTGGCTTTCAAGACACGACAACTGCGTCCACGGTACTATACTGTAGAGCACTGCAGATAATACACAACTTAAAATATTTTCACTCAATCTTTCCAAAGATCTCCCTAAAGTTGTAATTGGCTAGCCAAACTCCTCTTGCAGATTTCGGTGCACAGCATTCACTAATAGCCGAGTGACAGTACTATTGCACGGCTAGCCAAGAGAGGACTCATTGCAGTAGCCAATATGCCCCAAACTATTTGGCACAATCCTGGGCTGTTGGCTTCAGCTGTTACTAACTAGGTTGCCCTCTTTATCTTCGGTTTGCCCACGAGTTGGAATAATTGTCAAAATAATGAGGAATGAGAAAATTTGATGAATTCCCACAAAATAGAATGTGTGGAATGTCTTTTCCAAAGGAAAAAAGGAACTGCCTCAATTTCTTTCAGAGAATATTCAAGGTAAATACCTGCTGTTTCACAACAATACTTCCAGGGTCAGTTCCTTGTGCCATTTAGGTCAATGGAGAGGAAGGGGGGGGGGGGGAGAGAAAAATCACAGTAATTTTAATGGAATGGTGACTTCACCTTCATTCTTTTTTGCTTATAAGCTGCTCTGTTTCTGCTGTGATCTTCTTTTGCGCAGAAACCCAACATCCCCTCCTTCCGTATTTCTTGAGACAATACACAGGAGCATAGAAAGCTTTGCTTTATTCTTCTGGACAGAGCAGCAGCTGACCCTTCTCCATTGCTAAGCAACACACCCAGTCTGGTTCAAGCAGCAGCTCCTATTTTTGCTGCAAAGTAAAGGTCAGACTATTCAGCAGACAGAGCAAAATTTTTTTATTTATTTATAGTACTTTCAACATCACATAAGGAATATGGATATTGTTTGGGGATACTTGTTGCTTATTTAAACTGTAAGTAATACCCTCCATTCCAGAATTCTGCTTCCTCTACTCTTCACACTTACTGTAACACAAAAGGAATTATACACAAGATTATCCCAACCTCAAGCTAGAAACCCCAAAGATCCAGAGGTGGAGAGGCTCAAAAATGTCTCTGAACTCAAAGAGACTGCCATTGCCTTTCTCCTTTTTTTTTTTTTTTTTTTTTTTGTGGGGGGAAGGGGCAAGGGAAAAATCAGCAGCTTGCCTCATTGTCCAGGTTGACACTCCTTACTTACCAGGAGAACTTCAGTCCCTCAGGCTCTTCCCCACTTTGCCTATCATACTAGTCCTAAGCAATGCAGTATGCCCTGATCCTCAGCACAGCAGCCTTTCTCAGCCCAGCTTCAGCAGGGCTGTCTGGCTAGGAAGCTGTCAATACTCCTTCTGTGCTTGCCTTCTTGGCTATAAGAGGACACAGCTGACTCCTAACCCACTCTCTCCATCCCTATGTCCTCATTGCCCACCAGCATAGTTCATTAAGAGAACATACCTTACAGTGATTAAGTCACAGTAAGGAAGGAATAATATCTCTGGAGCTGCATCATTAAAATATAGCTTAAGAACTCAGATCAAGGAGTGTTACGTTTTTTGCCTTAGCTGTAGCCAATGATCCTGATGACTTCAAAAACAAAACGAATTTTAAACCCTGCATGACTCCTGAAAGCATTTCTACTTGACAGGCTGCTGCTGAGCATGAGAAGAACAAGGGCAGCATGCCTGGTTCTTCAAAGGAAGCCCTTCCCTGAGGATGCTTAGGAAACACCTCACAGAGGTGCTCTGTGACTGAGGGGACACTGTGCTTCCACGACTGCCAAAAGTTCTCTGACACTGTTTTTGCCAAGTAGCAGGAGGAAAGTCAACATTTTCTTGCTCTCTTTGCCTTGCTCCTACTTTGAGATGCTGGATGAAAGCTGAGCCACAGTACCTAGCTTACCTCAGGTTCTAGCTCTCTCCTTGCAAACAGCATCGGACTTGTCTCACCTTCACAGATGCTTGCTGGTTAACTCCTCTTCTTCACATTTCTGCAGAGACAATTGTTAAAGCAACAGACACAGACTAAGGTAACTGCACTATTTTGCAATAGCACCAAGCAATAACTAGCGGCCAGTACTATAAAAAGGAAAAGTGAAAGCTGGCATTTAAATACAGGAAGAGCCATCCTTAACAGAGCACACTAAGGGGGAGATTCATTTCAGCTGGGTTCATCTCGGTCTAAAGTAGATGCCAACGATAGGTTAGACAGAGACACCTGTTAGAGGAGCTGAGGGACAAGTAACATAGATGTAAATATCTTCACTGTAGAGTTTCAAATTTAGGATGACTCCATCCGATTTTTCAGCTTGGCTTTTGTCCCAGTGCAGGTTATGCCTGAAGTTGTTATTTTAGAAAACAGGCCATGATTTTACTCTGGAGAATTGTCCAGAGATTTAGTGTCAATAGAAATATACTTTCAGCTTCCTTACACAATTAATTTCTGCTCTTTATCAAGGAAAGTGGTATTTAGAGAAGGTGAATACTATCATTCCTGATCTGTGGCCCAAATTCAGCTTACATAAAGTTTAGGTAATTAACTGAGAAAGTCAAGTCAAGCACCTAGCTCTGCCTCCATCGCTGGAGGGAGGGAGGCACTTCAAATGAGAATTTGTACCAACTGAAGTTTGAGTGAATTTTTTTCCTCAGAAATTATATTTTTGTAAGAAATTACTGGTTTTTTAAGGTTATTACATTTTGTAACCAAAAACATTTCAAAACTGGGAAAGCCGCATAAAACAGAAAATTTAGTTTCATCCCAGATTTATTTCCTTCCCACTGCCCCAATTTATCATTTAACAGCATAGAGAAAGTTTCAAAATAATACATCTCAGTGTAAGACAGTCAAAGAACACTGTGTGGTCTTACTGCTAGAATAACAACAAAATTTTCCAAATCGCATTTTCTATATAAATCACAGAACAAATTGAGCAAATAGAAGAAAAATATAATAGCAGAAAAATCTGTTTCCAGTTCACGGCTCTTCAGTCTGAAAACATGAGTGAGGCCAAACTTACAGCCTAGTAAATGGTCCCTGCATGCAGTCGAACTCTTGCTATTTGTGTATTTGTGATACTTGCAGGGTTTTATTTACAGATGACCTTTTGTGCTATAGTCCACATCACAAATGACATTAACTTGGAAAACTAAACTCACATGATGAAATTAAAATTGATCATGCAGAAGTTCTTAGTCTATGTTTTCAACAAATCTGCTGAGGAGGAATGGCGCGAGATAAGCAGACTTTTCCTTCAAGATAAGCTTGACTTGCTTGCCATGTGAGATTCTCATATAGCCAGTGAGATGAACATTTATTAAAATTTCAATAAATAGTAATTCATAGAAGATAAGAATTTTCTACCTCAAAGTTAGCATGCCCTCCAAAAATTATTTTTGGAAAGATGTTGCTAAAGCATTAAAGTAGTCTGAGTACCAGGTACTGAGTTCTTCTGTGGTGGATGTTCTACTTTCTCCCCTTGTCTCTTTTACTTTCAGAACATGAAACTAAATAGAATCTGCAAAGCGGTATTAAAGGGCTGATACCAAAGAATTGATTGTGGGAAATTCAGAGGTGGTGGCTAAGCCTCTGGGATGCAGTGACTATTCTTTTTCATTCTGCTTATAATTGTATCACTGTTCTCTTGTGCTTCCTCTGTTTTAGTGATTTGGTCTTATGCTACATTTACACTGCAAACTCTTTGTGGCAGGAACCAACTTTTTGACTGGTATCTCAAATATCTAGTAGAAAGGATTACTGATTAGAGCTTTTACACACTACAACAGCACAAATATTGACTACTTAATATAGAATATCCATTTTTAACCTCAGATGAATAAAAGATATTTAAACTAGATTGAACTGCACTTTCAGAATAATTTGTCATTAAAATATTTTGATGATACACAGAGTTAGGTGTAGTGAAATGACATATGTCACCTTTCTAGAATTGGAAAATAACCAAATTTATGACTAGGCAAATGACAAAATTGTTGGCTAAGACAGATTTTTTTTCTCTCTCTGTTCAGTCTTCATGGAAAAAAAAATGGTTTTGAGGAATAATTTCCTGAGTTTGTCCCCAGAGCTTCTCTTGGGATTTTAGTTTGAAATAAGTTTCATGTGAAGTTTAGGCTAAAAGTACGTTCTCCATGTTTTTGTGATACAGCCACAACCTTTTGCCCTAGGTTTGTTTGCATGGTTTATAATCTCCTGTACACCTAGATGGAATTTCTTCTTCCTAACTGACTTCAGAAAAGAAAGAATTTTGTGTTTCTGGATGTCTTTGTAGATATTTCAGTAATATCCTAGTTCTAAATTGGTGATTACATATGAATAGAGGCGTCTCTTTCCCTGCTGTTTTCCCCCATCCCCATCATTACAAAGAGCACTTGTCAGCTCTGTGGTCAGTGCTTGATGTAAACAATCACTGATGAGTGCTTCAACACATTTCTCCTCTGAATGCCCGTCTTTAGGCAAAGAGACCTCATTTGAAATAAACGTGTTTTTATAAAAAAGGAACGAGAACAAAACCTAAAGGCATGGCGTTTGCCTTTGGGGTGGCTTGCAAAGGTGCTGATGGCTAGCAGTTCCTAACAGCATTGCCACAGAAGAAATTTTCAAGCCACTGACAATCCAGAGTGAATTGAGGGAAGCAGAGTGTAATTACCTGACTTGGAACTTGGCCAGGGGAATTATATCAACATTGTACTTTCCAAGTATACCACTATAGGATCTTTAATGTTATTAATTTATTAGAGTCAGTTTATTAAGGTAAGAACACAGGGTTTGCACTTTGTGTGTCGATTGACACCTCCCACCTCATCAGTGTGACAGTAGTTCCAACATTTGGTAGCAAAATGTGCCACTCACATGACTGCCAAAATATTTTACACTGAGAAAGATTTCCTCATTCTGATAGGAGCTTAATCTGACTGTTTCACTTGCAAGAGTGGACGAGGTCACAGCTCAAAAAGCACTGCTGCCAGTGGACAGGAGTGCATTTAGCTTGGGCCGCTCATATAAGGACAGTTTCTTTGGCAAACTGATTAACATATTATTCCCACCAGCTTACTGAAGGAAGGAGATTGCTGTGTGGGCTGCCTGTCTCTCTGTCTCGCCGCACTTCCAGGGTGTTGCCAGTAGCATTCACTGGTTCAGTGGCTGACTAGTATAAATTTTTCACAGTAAACTTGTGACATTCAGATCAGTATAAAACAGAGCCCTTGAAGCAGTCTAGCCATGGCATTCCTTTCCTGCCTTAAGACTATTATATAAAGGAAAATAAAGGAGAATGCAGCATGAATAGCAATGCTAGCGCTTGAAGCTGCTAGAACTGGCTGTTCCATTCTGCAGAGCAGGCGTTCCAAGCTCGCAGCGTGGAAGTGTGCTGCCAGCGGGGAAGCGGCTCGCTTGCTGCTCAGAAAGATACTACCTGAAGGTCACGTGGGGAGAAGGGGTGTAGTGAGACCAGATCTAGCACCGTAACAGGGTTGTGGAGCTCCTGCCACATCTGACTAAGGCAGAGCACACATGTGGTTGTAACACATCTTCTGTACCAGCTCCTAAAAATTCAGTAAATCACACTCGAGTAATTAATTTTGTAAGGATCTTATCAGTAGATTATTAGGCTAGAAATTTGCTCTGAAGTTAGGGCTATGGTTTGAAAAATGATGAAATCTTAAATAGGATTTTAAGACCTGGCCCATCCTGGAGAGCCCAGAAATGGTGGGTGGTTTCCCATAGCAACCTAAAAAAGTAAGACCAAAGTGATACAGTCATGAGTGGATATGCTAGGTAGTAGGAAATATGTAAGCATGCAAACCATGACTTATTAGCTGCTACCCTGCCTACTCTACTAGTCTCCAATGTTAGCGACAGATGACTGAAAGAGGGGTGATCCTTCAGTGTTAGCAGGAGCAAGACCTAGACCTAACAAGAATAGAAATAACCCACACCTAGCAAACTAAGAGGTCTGAATCCTGTTGCCCTGAACCATGCAGATCTTTTCTGCTTACACTAATTAGGTGTAGTATAATTCTAAAAGTCAGCCTTCTGCATTGACTTGCAGAAGCATTATGTGATTACTGCAGGTAGGCATGGAGGAAAAAAGCCCCGTATTTCATACCTGCATTCCTGAAATTTGTTGTTCTGAGCTAATTGGCCAGTGTATTTACAGAACATGGTTGTGCATTTACACAGAATCTAGTGCAGTGGGGTCCAGGCACGGCTGGCAGCCATTGAAGCCGCTTCAGGAACAACAATTGTCATCATCTTCATCACCATTATAATTATCTCTTTTTGTTTTTTTTTTTTTTTAAGTAGTTACAGACAGAAAAAAGGCACTAGTGACCTCAGGAACCTCAAGTTTATTGACTTTAGAAGCAACGTGATCCTGTGGCTGAGCTGAACAGACCTTGCTTAGCTCTTGTATTCATTAACCCATTGCCTACATTCTTCTGCTGTGACCCTCTGCAGTACATCACTGCTCTTCTGCCTGTGAAATGTTCCCATTCTAATTAGCCAAAGTATTTAATAAGGAACAAGAATATTGCAAGTAATTCAGCACTTCATTAGTAATGTATTGTGTTAGTGTGTCACTGAAATCAACCATTGATTCGAACAACAAATTTTCTGTTTTTGCGAAGATAATGGCTTCCACTGTTCATTACTTTAGCCTCTTACAAGCCGGCAAGGCTTTCTTTAAGAATCTAAATTCCATTAAGGTGTGCCCTGACTAAACTACCTGACCTTCCAGAGAAATAAATAAAACCCAGTGAAAAAAGAATTAAAAATTAAAGGATTCACTCTGTTTTTCTGCAGAAAGTAACATAGGCCAACTTGAAAAAGTTCAGAATTTGTTATAAGCAGACCGCACCCTGGCATACTAGTAAAATGCAGTTCCAAACAATCTTCTGCCTCAGCCAGAATTGTGATGGATTGTTATGGGGGTACTCGAAGCATAAGATTTGTTAGCTTGACTATAGACATGCGAGAAGTTACTGAAGCCTTCTGGATCCGGCATTTCTGCCATTCCAATACGATATAAAGTGAAGCTGAGAGTTGGGGTATTGACAAGCTGAATACACAGACAAGTCCAGCTCTTGGAGCAGTGTAATTCTGAGGCTCTTAGCACTGCATCCAGGATGAGGCTAGTCCAAAGTTCACTGAAGCAAACAAAAAGATTCCCACTGACTCTGTGGAGTCTGAGGCTTCATCTAGAGATCCCAGGATGCCTGATACAAGAGCGAAGTCTGAAAACTCCTCATTAAGGCACTGAAATAATTGTTCTTCTTTCCTGTGTGCTGTAGCACCATCTCTACAAGTCATATTTTGCCTTTTCTATATTGCTGTTGCTAATTTTTTTTCCATGGCATTTCTATGCATCCCTGAAAAGTGTGTTCTCCTGGAAAACAGATTGAAGCCCTTTGGTATAAAAAACTCTGTACACATTAGCTTATGTCATTCTTGGCGGGGGACTAGTCAGAGCATCACACTACGGTCTTTCTAGTTGAGCTGCTGCGTATGATGCCAGGCAGTACCGCCTGCCTGCCGTTCTCTCTGCCTAGTATGCCGTGCAGGCAAGAGGGTATCTCAGCCCTGAGTGATCTGCAGGCTCTGAAGGTTTGAACCCACCCACTGAGGTGGGTTTGTAAGATAGTGGGCTTGTTTCAAGTACAACAGCAGTGCAAAAGGCAAAATTGTAAATGTGATGTAAATTTTGCTACGTTTTTGAGCAAGATTTGCTTTGAGGGTGGATAAATAGCACTGGAAAGCTCAGGGTCTCTCCTGTGGCCGTGATTTTCCAATTCAGTTCTCAACTGGTGAGAAACGCTTGCCTGGTATTTGTACCTTTGTTTTTAAAATCATCTTACTGATATTTCTCTGCCATTAGCTATTACAGCTCAGAACTAAAAACATGATTCATCCTCTCTCAGTGACCCTATACATGCAATGGAATAGCCAGGAGCACTCTGGCAAAGGGGTCAGGAGCTAGATCTTTCTCTGCATGCACAATTTGAAACTGTGTGACTCTCAGGAAAGTCAACGCTAAAACCGTTTATGCAGCAGTTTGAAAATTGAAGGCAAGATGCTTCTCAGTAGCCTTCAGCTACAGGCACGGCGTGGGCTGAGGGACCCTCCTGACTGAGGCATTAGCTATTAGTGCCCACAGTCACTGTGAAAAAGAGGTCACTGCTGAGCATGCTGAGACATAGCCAGGATCTGCTTCTTTGCAGTCAGCCATATTGCTATCCTCAGCTGCACTCATTGCCTGAAGCATGCTAATGGCCAGAGTAAGACCAACAATTCTTTTTGGTGACCTAAGCTCTGGCCATGTCTTTGGTCAGCCTTCTTTGCTGGTTGTAGTGACTCTAGGGTGCATCCCATATACTACAGTTAAGACTCCCTCAACCTGAGAAGCTACTTTTCCTCCCTATTCTTGTTCTAGTTTCCTCCTGCTCCTCACCTGTGAGAGCAAGGTTTCCTACAACTCTGTGACAAATTCATTGCAATTTTGTGGAGGCACTCTGGATTGTTTCAGCCCGGCCTCATCTAATGCATGTTACGAAGTGTGCCTTGAGGTGAATATATAGACAGGCCCACACGTTGCAAGTCCCTTCGTCGCCAGTGCGTGGTTCAGTCATTTGTCCCCACCTAGCCTTTGGGATTTCAGCTCTTGGTCTGGGCTGGGATGTGGATGTGGCAGCCATGGAAACGGTTACACTGCGGGAATACTGCTAGCCTGTATGTGGAGCTAGGTGAGGGGTTCAACAGAGGAGCAGCCATTCTTACCTCCCGACCTGTGCTAAGGACACGCTAGCATTAGCCAGGGCTCATCATTTTAATCACACATCATGTCTCTCTCTGCCGACTTGGCAAGGTGGTGACATTCTTGTTGTGGTGTGGCCAAACACGCCAGTGCTGCTCTATGTGTTTCTGGAGAGTTTCTGAGGATGAATTGTTCCAGGTTTTTGGCTTCCTAGAGAGTCACAGCACCATCTTCTGCCTACCGCTCCTTTTTGTTCCCCCACCTTATCTTGTTTTTATACTCCAAAACCATCCTATAAAAAAGTCCATCAGTCATTTTCTGAGTTCCTGAATGCTTTCCTTGCCACCTTCCCGGGAATTAATTAGGCCTTTGTATCACGAGTCTGCCTGGTCTGACAAACTCAAATTCACCTTAACGTGAGCATAGGCTCATCCATCGGTGAAGGGACTCTGAGGTGTGTATGATACCCTCACATACAGACAGTGTCCTGAGCTGAGGGAAAGGAACAGGTCTGATGTGCTGGGCAGAGGTGAAGGTCATTTGCATTTGCTCTGGAAACCGGTTATTTCCTGAGCTCCTTGGCAGGGAAGAGCAGTTAGGATTTGCACCATCTTGCTAAAATCTATTTCCTGCAGGGATACAGTTGTTTGGATTCAGATGTCAGCTTTCCTGAGTTGTTGCTCTAAACCTGGTCCCCAGTATGGTACTTGTTGTATTTCTCCCTACTGCTCCCAGCTAATACTCGTGGAGGTACTTAAGTGACAGAAAAGGAACTGGGGTTTTGCATTACATTTTGGTTCAGTCCTAATTTGCTGAACCCTGGCTAAGCTATTTAGATCACAAATTCTCTTACTTGCTTCTGTGGCCACTAGTTCTAAATATCCAGGCTGAGGTATATGGGTCTTTGTCAGAAGACAGTATTTCAGTCACAGTTATGTTTCCTCAACAACTACCTCTCCAAAAGCTGGCCATTGGCAGGGGGCGGGAGGGGAAGCAACAGTTGTTACGGTTGTTATTTGTTACATACAGCAAATGCATTCCTGCTACCATCCCTTTAAAAGAAGAATGATCATGAGCTTCATGAGATTTCAGAAAAAAAGGATTAGTTGAGGAGTAGTTAATTAACGCATTAGGAATAGTGACTGGGATGGAAGCTGCTCTAGGTGATTCCCTGCTGTGAGAACGAATAAGAGTTTTTGTAAAGAGAATCTGGCGAAGGACCCTAAGTTCAGATATTAAACCTGGTTCTCTGTGCTGTAGCTGTCTTCAGCTCTCCCAGAACCTCCCCAGCGGTAAATAGCTCTGTTTCTTTGTTGTGCTTTGCTGGAATGGAGTTCTGCCAAACCAAATGCCAAAGGGTTGACAGGACAGCGAGCGCTGTTGGTTAATCCAGTGACCCTCTGGATATTGATTGCTGGTACCGACAAATTCTGCTACTGTGATCAAGTAACCCCCCCGGGAAAGTCTGTGCTTGGCAGGCAGCCCGTAGCTACACATAATGCATGGGCTATAGTGTCATATTAATGTGTACCTTGGGCTAATGTTTTGGGAGCAGTCCTTTGCACAGAAAAGGAGATGACGCAGGTTGTTTTTCAGCCGCTCTGTAGGCTGGAATGCTGTTTGCGGGTCTTACCCTTCTGCACGCTGCCTGGCCGTCATCTCTCCTCCTACTCCAGGCCCATGCTGGAGATAGATAGTGCAAGATTTTTTTTTTCTTTTGCTTTTTGCTTTTGCTTGAAACAATGTTTGCTAGCAAGTCAAGATGTGAGTAGTGGGTAGCAACTTTTTTTCTACGAGCCAGATGATAGTTTAAAATGAAAGCAAGATCCCTAGTTACAGTCTAGCATATGAACTATCTGGGGAATTCAGGACTGGCTCTGTTTGTGAGGATAGTTTTTGTGATATAAACAAACACAAACAGGGAAACAGGGCAAAGTCACTGTCTGAGAGCAACCTGGCTTTCCTTTTCTAGGTGAAATATCAAGGGCTAGAAGCTGAGTTTAGTAAACAGATACGATTCATTGTTCCTTCAGCCAGATTTCCCCCAGGAACAAGAAACCCGCCCCAGGTCTGTAAGGTAGCTTAAATCCCAGTTTCCTGTTTAGAGCATGGGCCTTATACTGACCACATGTACAGGCTTGATTTTCACACCCAGTTGTTGAGCAGCTAAAGTCCTGCTGAAACCCATGTATTATTGGGGTTAGAGAGAGAGAGATTGGGGAATACTACATCCTGACAGATCAGCAAAATGTCTTAAGAGAAAAGAAAAAGAAGAAACAACTTATTCTTTCTCTCAACATCTCCCAGATGAAAATTTGGCATGGCAGATGAGAATTTTGCCTGAAGTAACCTTAAATTTCTTTAGGCAAACTTAGTCCTTTCAAGCCAAGGGAAGTCAATGGGCACCTTGCCTAAGCAAAAATTGCAGCTGACCTGTATGAAGAACAGATTCTCCTGACTTTTCAACCTTCCTCGTTCCCTCTTGGTGTAAAAACTCTTTTGTTCTAACTCCATCTAGGCAACCCTTGCCCCTTCTAACACCCATAACATCATGGAAAAATGCAGAATGGCTTCTGGCGAAATTAGTAACTAGTCATTGCACCATACAATGAGTACTCGGGTCAGACTTTGACAGGAATCAGTTCTCCTCTATGCACCTAAATGGATGAACTGGGTCTTGCGTGATGTCGTAGGAACACTTTTTAAAATTCTACCTCCAAACACGGACACAACCCTTTCCAAAAATGATGGGCCTTGGTACAAAGCCCAAAGATGCTGGAGAAAATCTGGAGCTTTTAAGACAGACCAGCGCAACCCAAATCTATTTTCTTTCAGAGAGAAATCAAAACTGAGAAAAATATAATGCTCAGGCTGGGACGTGTCTTCTGCTATTTCAGGCAGTGGTAGTTTTTGACAGTGATTTTTTCTGGGTTCGTGATTAGACTCACGATGGGTTTTCAGAAAAGCAGTTCAATGGCCAAATACAACCATATCCATGGCCCACTGTGTTTGTTATTATGTATAATAGAAAATCTACTAAAATGTGGGGTTACATGATAAATGAATGTAATTAAATTTCTTGATATCGGCAATGAACTTTCTACAAGGTTTTAATGTTGTTTTGGTGCTGGGGATATTTGATGTTGTTTCAAAAATACAACTAAAATAAAGAAACCATAACTAACAAAACACAAACTTTCCCTTTCTGCTGCTAATGAGTGTTTACATGTAAAGTGCGGCCAAAGATGTAAACTGCGACCTTGGAGACAAAATATTTGGTTTGCAGTAAGTTTGTGCCAGACAACAGCTGAATACTTCTGTGTTTAAATGTGAATGGTGGTTGTAATCAAAGTCCCCTGGTTTCTTTGTAACAGCAATATCAGTAAATACAGCCTTCCTTCTTGTGTGTGCATGATAACACACTGTACTTCCATGAAAATCAAATTCCTAAGATTCAAAATGGAATGGGTCAGATATTCCATCTTGTTAATAATCTAGAAGTATCTGCAAAACAGAAAATTATTCCTCTCTGAGGAAAACATCCCAGCATCACCTGGGCACCAGGTTTTCTCAAAAGGGAGGTTTTATTTTTTATGTTCACATTTCAGGTGTGGTTTCTTTTGATGAGTTCATTTGCCTTTGTGCAGGTTGTCTGGTCGCAAGGCATTCCTCCACAGAAATAACATAAATATTTACATGGTGCCCTACATCAGAGGTGTCTTTTACAGAGAGATTTCACCACTGACAGTCTGCAAGTAAAACCTGCAATTAACTGCAGCAGCCTGCTGGCATTAGGATCTAAGAGACATATCAAATATGCAGGGTTTGATGTCACGACAATTTTTAGATGTTTTTAATGTGCGTCTTAAGAAAACACACAGCCTCCACGTTGTTAAAGGGCAATTCTGGACCAAATTTTCTGACTGACCACATCAGCTTCAGATCACCCAGCGAAACTACGAAAGTGAGCTCTGTGGAACAGCCTCTGCGTTAGCATTGATTGGGATAGAAGTGAGCATGCCAGCTGACGGGACAGGGAACCGACCTGCATGAACTCAGCCCCAGGGAATCTCTACCTGCATGAGGGTGACGGGGAGCTTCAAAGCCTCCGAACCCTGATTACTGTGTTTCATCTCACAAGAGAAACACTTGTGCAGAATGATAGGAGTTTCATCCCCCTGCAGATCTTCTGAACATAAGTTACACGAGGAGTTTTGTAAAAGAGAATCAAAAGCTTACATTGTGTAGGGAAATGAAATACAAACAAGGTGCCACTAGGCAAATAACATCCTAGGGACAGGAGTGCATAGGAACGGAGCGCTCCCTCTTCAACTAGTCAGTCCCGACAGTGTGTGCGTCATCGGTGGCACAGCCTTTGCTAGTCTCTGGCTTCATGGTGTGACAACATGCAGTGTGGTACCTATCTGAGTGACTGTCACAGCGGTGTCCAAGCAGACATGCTAGCTTAGGTCCCCAAAGAGACCTATCTGTGTAGCCACACTTTGACATCCCAGGTTTTTCAGGACATGACAGCTGCCATCACTGTCCTACAGCTAGCTGAGGCTGCCCACTGGACTGCCAGGGACGGAGGCACGGCTTATCGTGCCCTGATAGCTGCCAAGCTCTGCCTCTCTAAAGATCTTTGCCTGGCTACCTTGAGCATGTTAGGTTCCCCCTGCCATTCAAATCTTTCTTTCCCTGTCTCATGCTCATCTTGTTTTTACAGCAAATTTTGGCTTTGCTAAAAAAGTGGTGGTTCAAACATCACCAAAGATGAAGGGTAGAAAGCAATCAGCACCTTTTCTAGCACAGGCCTTCCTGTTGCTATGGCAACGCGTCACAGGAGACATCAGTCTCAGAGAGAAAATTTAGTTCAGTTGAACTGAGTCTGGGGTTTCTTTGTTCAGATTGCTATCCACTGGTAAACAAAGCCTGCTGAATCTTCTTGTAATGGCTGTTCAGTGTTGGCTGACTGTTTGCCAAGGACTAACAGGAAGGACACCCACCACTGAAGACATCAACAGTTTCACTGCATCCTTTCTGTTTGCAGAGTGATTCTGTAGTTAGCATATCTATAATTTATTACACTGACCTTCATTAATCTTCGTGGTACTCAAGCCCACACTCTAGTAATTCAGTTACTTTTTTATTATCATTTTTTTATTTCACACACAAACAAGACTACTACAGGAGCAGCTGGCTTTAGGCAAAGCGTGAAAGACTCCAGTAGGATCTCCTGTTGCTACTCCAATGCTTTCCCTTAGCTTTGTTGCTGGGTTGTGCCTGCATTGCGTGCAGTGCTAGTGATGCTTTAGTAAACACTGCCTAAAAGCACCTTTTGGGAACCTGTTTGTCAGCTCCAGTAAAGGCATTTCCTGCCTGTTTTTGAGCTCCTTCTCCACAGGGAATGATCCTGAGCAGAGGATTCCCTGCGGGCTCCCTCATCCTGCTGGATTTCATCGGGTACAGCAGGAGAATCTGATGTTGGTACAACATGGAGATGATGCTAAGTCTTCGCAAACGTGGAGATAAAACTGTGTGCAGATGAAATCAGAACCTAAGATTCACCTCTGGGGCTAAAATGAAAGTTTTTTATGCGTCTATTTTCTGGCTAACAGACAACAGCACTTTATAGTAGTCTTTGGTTCATCAAACTTGCAATTCCCACAGGCAGAGCTGCTCTGACAAATGTGGTCATGGCACACCTCTTGCAGAGTGCTTTCTTGCTGAACCATGACTCACTGAAGGCAGACTTCTTCCTTCCTATGGTGTCTCTGACTAGTGAACTGTAGTGAAAGGAGGGCTGGTCCTGGACTTCTTTCCCTGCTTGTGTGCCAAAACATATTTGAGGATTTGCCCTGGTAGTCTTGCAGGTGCCACACAGAGGTTCAAGATCAGGATAGCTCTAAAGTATTGCCTGTATGTTAGTTTCTCACAGGTGGGACAGGGGGATGGACTCCTGCAGCTCTCCTGACATTTCTGAACCCTCTGCCCCAGGATGGGACTGCTGACATTGTTTTCATCAAAGCAGCACTCTTTCAAATGACATGGTGACCCTATGGTAACTTTTAAACTCCTGTGTAATCAGACAGCTTCCAGGCAAACATTTCAAGTAACACTTCCTTCCCAACTGTAGAGAAAGAACACTGTGAGCTCTGTTATTGCCTGATCACTTTTGCTTTCCTTCTAGCTTGTGATAGCCTAGCATGATCCTCCAACTCCTATCAGCCTGATATCCTGAGAAAAATAGCATCGTGTTTCCTAATGTGTGGCTCTGATCAAACCCCGCGTAGTAGGAAGAGAGAGGAGCTTTTCTTTCAGCTCTAACGAAGCGCTACTGAGTAAGCCTTTCCATACTTGTATTTTTTGCACTTTCGACAACATGTTCCCTTTCAAATGGAAACAGTAGATATCGTATAAATCTTGGAAATCCTGCAGTGATGCTTTTCCTGCCATTAAGTAGGATTGCAGATGATGGCAGACAAGGGGGACACTGGAGCTGTTATTTCAAGTATTGTTTTTCAAGTTCATCACGACTCACAAGTTTGGAGTTCCTAATCTCTGGCTTCTGGAGCCCCCAGACTATGTTACATCTCAGTGGTCAGTTTAAACCAGTCTACGTTTCTAGCCTGTACAGTTGCAAGATAAAGCTAGAAAAGGTGACGCCTAGCCTACATGCTATCCCCCTCAAAGGGCGGACTGGGAAGTGGACAGTATTTATTATC
Source organism: Struthio camelus (assembly GCF_040807025.1). Lineage (NCBI taxonomy): Eukaryota > Metazoa > Chordata > Aves > Struthioniformes > Struthionidae > Struthio > Struthio camelus. The sequence continues at coordinate 2,269,897 of NC_090963.1, forward strand.
AGAGTAAAAACATTTAATTATTAAACTGAAAAGGTGTTGACTCATAACATTGAGTGCTTAGGGCTCAAAATTTGAAGCCTTTAAAAATCACAATAGGGCATACCCTCCCATCCAGGACTCCCTTGTGGGGTACACGGCAATCTGCTGCTTGGGCTGGTCCTACCTTGTGTGCATCTGATCTGTGAATGGAAGCAGCAGAACTTCAGTCGCTGACTTAAGACTATCGCCCTGCTCTACTACCTCCACCGCTTCCCTCCGCCACAGAGCATGGATCTCCTCAGGCCGTCTGCTTTTTCTAAGAAAAAAAACAATCTCTTTTTGGTTGAAGCCAGTTGTTTCTAGTAGTCTGTTCTCTGGAGCCTTCTGGCACCACTATCCGCTGTGTCAAAATAAAACACGATCCCCTCCCCTCCCCTATGCTGAAGATAAAGGATGCCGGTTTGCACAGGGTGCTATATTTCCATATAAAAAGTTGTGCTTGGAACCCAGCAAGAGGTGCAGGGAGGCTGTCAACTCATTTTTCACTGGAGTTCAAATATGGGCCAACAAACGGCTGCATGGGCCTTTCCAGCACGCATCCTGCTGAATTATAGTGACATGTAGATGCATCCTCATGCTGTGAAGAGGGTTTTACTCTCCTCCCTCCCTTTAGGGCTCTGCACATTTCAGTCCCTTATCATTCCGCGTCTTCTTCAGACAGCGCACTGCGTTTCCTGTCTTCCAGTTCAGGTTTAAAGTACTCTGCAAGCTTCCTTTCCCCAAGGGCAAGGGAGTGTAACTGAGATGAGGAGTCAGAAAGTCTAGAAATCCCCCTGAGAACTTCACTGCACTGGAGCCTAGCAGAATTCCTAACTTGGAAATGACTCAGGGGACGGAAAGCTTTCTCCTTGTTATCCACCCACCTGTCCCGCCAAGGCAGAGAGGATCCGATATCAGGTGGGTGTGCTTTATGGGAGGAATGCACAACCATGAAAACAAACACGGTCTAGTGATTAAAGTACACATTGAAGTGCTCCGCAGAGAGCGGGAGGAAGAGGGGTCTGAGAAGGGGAGTGGGAGCTGGCTTCTGTTCCTCGCCACTGATTTGCTGTGTGACCTGGAACAAATCCCATCTCCTTTCTGTGCTTCCTTTTTTCTTTTAATATGTCAAGTGGGATGCTATCCCTTACCTAGTTCCCAGGCAGTGGAGAAAGGCAGACTCATTACTATTTCCCATACTGCAGTTACTCTTGGCAGCCACAGCAGAGGTCAGATCCCTTTGCTAGGGCATCTACGTGGTGAGAGGCCTTGTCCTGAAGACTAGACAGACAGAGCAAACAGCAGCCCGGTGTTACAAAACGGACAGAGTCAGAGAGAGATCATGTGCTTTACCAGAAGTCTTTGCAGAAGCTGGTGGCACAGCTGGGAACGGGACTGTTGATAACTGAGTCTCAATCCAGTCTTTTGAGGCGTTCATCTCCTTGGAGGCAGTACCATTTGCTACTGGCTGTTGATTTATGCTATTACTGGGTTCTCGGGCCTCTCAGGCTATGGGATGTAGGCCGATCAGAAGACATGACTATTGTGCTACCTGAGGAGCAGAAAGTCTTAGAACTTTCTGGCATATGGCAATCGTTGATGTCTTTACATACGATCTGAAAAAAAGTGAAAGCACTAATAAATTGTTTTGACTCAGAACAAGGCTATGACTTGATTGTTCCTCTCTTCCTCCTGTTGCAAGGAGCTTTCATAGTATGCTGGGAAACCTAAGTGAAGTGCAGCAGGCTCCCTTTGGAGCTAGCTATCTGGAGGTGTTACCAGGGAACTGAGAGCTTGTATGAAGAGTCTCTTGTCTCTCACTGCAGAGCCTTTGCAACTGCCAGCTGCCTTTTGAAATGATGCAGCCATTGCAACAAGAACAGGCTGAACACATTTCAAAGTGAAACACTGACCGATAGGAGTGGAGGAAATGGAAAGTTTTGGAGAAAGAGAAATGGCAGCGCATGGATAGAAAGGTCACAGCTGACATGCAGGTACAGCTCCAAAGGGGGCACTGCAGTTTACATACACATGTAAGGGGATGAGAAGTGTAGAAAACAGTCTTGCTTCCATTCTCATCCCAGTTCGCAGTCATTCCTGTCAGGCTGTGGGCTTAACTCTTCTTTGCAGTCTCAGACAATGCATTCCTTGCTGTGGGTATTGCAATGATTAGTCTGCCTGTCAGAATCTGCTGGCACATGGAAATCCTGCCTGAGTCAGAGCTGAAATTCCAAGACCTGTAACAGCTGCAGCAGCAGTAGGGGAGGTAGAGAGATATCTAGGAGTTCTACAGTCTCGAGAATAATGCTGTTGGCAAAGATGGTTAGAAATGACTATTGCTTTCAAGAATCAGAGCAATACATCTCTTTGTTTACTAGTAAATAAATATAGAAGTAACACTTGCAGAGTTGTATAGGACCTGGAGGAACTTATGTGCCACCTGTGCCCTGTTAGAGAATAACTTCTTGGACAACATCCCCAATGCTGTAGATGCTGGGATAGACGTGAACTAGAAGGTGCTTACTAGAAAATACCTCAGAAAAAACAGTGGAAAAGACAGAGAGGTGGGAGTACTCAGTCTTCTATCCAAGACCCAATTAACCCTCCACACCCTAAACATTTCAAGTACTTGATGAGTGACTCCCTACATCGCCTGGGCCTGGGATTTTCTTCTGCACAGAGAGATGCTGATTTCATGAAGCTTCGTTATCTTCTGTCTGGTGAATGAGTAATCAGGAAAAAATAGTATAGTTATCTTTTGTGGTTTGAGATTGGTGCAAGCATTGCAAACTCACGACAGTGTTGAGTAGTTCACAGTGTACCCAGTACCAGCAATGCCAGCTGCTATGATGCTTAGCGCCTTCTTTGTTATCAGTCTCAGCAAAGAGACTACAGAGGCAGCGTAACGTTGGCTGTAAGGAACCTCTGGAGGTCTCTCGTCCCATCTCCCACAAGGCGGGCTGGGGCAAGATTCACAGTAGCAAAGCCAGGCAGAAATTACCCCATTAAAAAGCAGGTCTGCTTCTGTCATTACTAGAAAGCGTTCTTGGAAGAAAATAGAATTGAAAACACTTTTACCCAAGAAAAATGATAGAGCAGATGGAACTGCTCTACACGGTCCTTTCCCTGTTTGCATTTGGGAAATACAGTCATGGCAAATACACAGCACCCTGACTGTGACGAAGGAGGGGGCACTTACAGAATGGAGTGCCAGTGTCTCTGGGTGGCCTGCGCAATTAAAAATCCTCCTTAATCCATCGTCTAGCATGGATTTATGAAGCAAATGCAGTTGTACAAGTGATTCAAAGCCACGTATCTCTCTTAATATATATGCTGCGTGCATGTTATCAGGCAGGCAGAAAGCTGTACCTTGCAGTGCATGAATTTATCTCCATAATAAAAGTCAAGTCAGAAGGGACTTGACGACAATAGTTTATTGTTGTTTCTTTAGTTGTTTGATGGTGTGCACTATTGGGAAGCTCACAAATTTATGAGTAGGGAATCACAGGACATGATTCCCTGCAGTAGCAAGCCTTGATGACTGCAGATGTTCCTCCTGTCCTATGTTCCTAACCTAAGCCATTTCAAATTTCATTGGGAAGAGGTTTCTGGTGGGAGGCTTCTTCCCAAAATAAATATGAGGATGGTAGTTATTCCCTGGTTTTGCATCCCGAGCTAAATATAACCTTGTAGAGCACCTCTTCCATTTGGGAAGAGGTGTGTGTAATATTAATGAGAGAATCTCATTTTATTATGTTCATTTCATATTTGTAATTGTGATGTATGAAAGTGAGCCTCTTCATATTAGCTTATACACAAGGGAACATATGCTCTGACACCTTCTATGTGAAGCACTTATATTACCATTTTTCCACCTGGGCAAATGGGTGAAAATCAGCGAGCCCTATCCTGGAGAGACTGTGCTGTCTAGATAGCAAAGCTCTCCACTGAGATTTGAAAATGCAGAGCTCTTTCCTAGCTTTCCTGGTTTCAACCAGCTCCTCATACTCCTTGATTCTCTTTTTGTCTTTCACATTTTTCAGTGTTTGGGGTGGAGGCTGGGTCTTCCACGAAGCCACAGTAGCAAGCACAACAGACTTTGAAGTCATTTGGGACATCTATGGGCTGGAGTAGTAACATTCCTGGCCCCTGAATTTATTATGAATACTTAAGCCGTTCCTCAGAGGCAGGAAAGAGCTACCAGATTTAAGCCTGAGTCTTAAACTGGAAATATTTGTTCTGGATCCAAATTCCTGCTGTAGACCAAGTCTTCCACCTCCTAGCTAGCAGTGATATCCCATACCATTTTCTTTCCTAAGTTAAAAGGTTCATATATTATTGCAAATCAGAACTATTTACCTTAGTCCTCAGCTCTGGAGTTTGTGAGTACTTCTAAATCAGAAACATCACAGACAAAGGAACTGCTTATTAGTCTTCTTGTGCCTTTACACCAGCACCTCAGACAGGAGCCTGCACTCCAGCTTTTGGCTCAATGCTGAAACTCAGATGCTCCCCCACTGGCAGCTTGCTCTCTCCCTTTCTAGGTCATCAGGCCAAATCATTTTCTGCAGATGAAAAACACATGCAAACCCTGCTTTCACATAGCCTGTGGAAGATGGACAAAGATCTCCCCTCCAGCCTGCTAGTAAAAGGAGCCCTCTCTGAATCACGCTGTCGTGCACTGCATTTCTGTGCTGGAGAGCTCTTTCAAAGCTCTTGCAGCTCACTCCCTCTGAAGTCACTGGGAAGCTTTCCACCACCTTCAATAGGCCTTAGCCCCTGCTCTTGGCCCTCAAAGTTGCCCTATTGCTAAGGAAGGGAGGAGAGAGATGCTTCCAGGGAGTCATGATTCACAGCTTGATCTGCTCAGGTGAGCTGTGACCCGAGTCTGCATGTTTCAGCTCAGCTGTTGTACTCCTCTGGCCCACTTCAAGGAGGAATTTGAAATCACTCATGTGGCCTCATCCTGGTCAGGCTGGATAATTTTGGATTGGCTATTACCTTTTCAGAGGGGGAGACCCAAGAATTTATTTGCCTTTCGTTTTCCGCTCCTACCCCTCCACCTGATCTGCTTATCTGCTTCTGGTCCGCAGCAGTAACAGATCATATTCCTGCCCGCTGGTGCTCACTCGTGGGGTAACTAGGCCCCTGGGGACTCAACAGCCTGGCTTCTGCCTTCTTCCTGCTTCCTTGTCTCCCTTCCTGTGTGAATAGAGTAAGGACAGGAGCACAGTGCACTCGTCTCCTTTTCTCTCCTGCCTGAGGAAGTAGAAGAGGCATTCATCTTGCCTTCTGCTTAGCTGTGTTTTATAGGATGACTGCTCACCTCTTGCTAGCTGTGTTTTTAATTGCCTCTATTACCACATGATAAATGCAAAGCCCAAAGAATCCGTTCAGGGATAAAAACAAAGGACTGGCAATAAAGTTTGCATTTGCTAATGTCTTCTTCCCCTCAGAGACTTCTGGTGATACACTGGCCTGCATGAACTTATCTTGCAGTGCAGGGAAGATTCAAAAGCATTCAGATCAAGCACACCTGGGCTGTTATGCAAGTAATAAATAACAACAAACAGTTGCAATTACTTCCTAATGTAATTTAGCTTTTAAAGAAGAGCTCGAAGTAACCTTCCTTCTTTCTAAAGTGGCTGTAATACAGGTCCCAAAGGGGTTGGCAAGGATTTAATTGTGGCACTAAGCAATTTATCTGGGGTGGAATGCTAGGAGCTGAAGTGGAGCAGGTTAGCAGGGGGAGCATCACGTTGTGGCAAAACCTTTGCTGATATGCAACTGTTTTGAAAATAACTGCAAAATAGGAAGGTGACTTTTGCCTTTAGGTCTACCCTTCCCTCTTTGCCTTTTTAGGAGCACTGGATTTTGTGGGAGAACTTGAAACTGAAAGTACCCTGAAACTGAAAGTATTACAAACACAGTTTTTGGATTGTCCTATGGAAGTAGGCTGATTTAAATTTGCAAGGAGTCAATCAATCTCAGAAACAATGGCAGTATTTCGGAAGATTTCCATACTGCTATATTCTTCGTGGTCCTTGGGGAACGAACCAGAAGCTGCTTTGTTGCAGAGATGTGACACCTTTAGCATGAGTTAGATGACAGTATTTAAAATGATGGTAGTGCTAATTCCCCTAAACCAGCAAGACCCCTGATGAACCTGCTAGACAGTGAGGGAAAATGTCTATTACAGTCTCACTGTGATGGATTGTTTCTAGTTTCTGGTTTCAGCTTTGCAGAACATGAGTGATGGTTTAATTGTGCGGTTCCAGCATCGCCAACTTCAAATGTTCAAATCCTTTGAGTCAGGCCCATGGAGAGCAGCTGAGAAGCCACCTCCATAACCTCAAGCAGTTCATTCAGGGACAAGCTGGCACTATGAACCGCTGACACAAATGCGTCAAAGCAGAAAAAATGCCGGTTACAAAGATGTGTGGTAGGGCAGTTTGTTAAACGGTTCGTAGACTGCCGTTGGATACAAATGTTAAGGAGAAAAATGGAGATATTACAGTAAGTGGAAATGATATCTCTGACATGGGTTATTCTAATCAATGAGACCCTAGCTCTGGCCCTCCAAGCTCTTCCCATGTTGCTGGACCTCGAGTCTCCTATTGCGCTGTGTGCTTACACAGCAAAGGGTTTGATGAGATCGTGTACACGGCTGTGTGTTAGAGTGTCTTTGCTGGGTCAGAGCAAAGCTCCATCTCCCACAGTGCCCTGCTTCTGACATGGGCCAGTAGCAAGTTAATTCTCCTATATTCCTGCTTTCTGAAAGACAGTTAAGCAGGTGCTATGTTGTATGACATTTTTGAGGTTTTTTTTACATTTGTTTTATATTTTCCTCCTAAGCAGAAGTAGTAGAATTGGCCTTTGAAAAAAATAAAACTTAGGAGACATGGTATCTGATACTGAACTTGTACTAGCAGTTACTACTTGATCTTCATCTTGAATTAAGTTTGGGTTTTGGCTTACCTACTGAGCTGGAAATAGGGATATACCTATATGGTGAATATATCATGTGCTATTCCTTTTAGATGATTAGATGAAAGTATCTGGCAGGGCCTTCTGATTTAAGGCCATTGAGTTTTTCTTATTTCTTGACATAGGTGCAATGGAGATCCATCAATTACATTTTTGTATGAACTGCCTTTACATTTCTTTTTATTTGAGGACATTTCTCTGTTAAAATGAAATGTACCAATGAGATAGAATGAAACATCAACTACTACTCCACAGGTGTTTGTTTTGGTGTTACAGCCAGCAAAGGTAAACACAGTGCCAACCCCTTTTCCCCCCCCCTCTCTCTCAGGGGAGGCAGGTAGAGATTTTAAATATTGGTACAAACACATTCTGGATGTTTTCCAAATATCTAAAATACAAATGTATCATCACTAACTGCTCTGAATTTCTATTACCACCCCCCCCCCCGAACCAACACGCTTTGGCCTGTTGAATGTTATATTGATTTGGCTTTGTGAAGGAGATACTTGACACAAGGGCTTGCTTATAGATTAACCAACACTGAGCAACTCCAGTTAGGGAAACACTTCTAGCTGCTGTGAGTGGTATGTACCTTAAAGAAATACAGCTAAAGCTATCATCCAGATGAGAAGCCAGTGGAGAAGTCCATGGTGAGTGTTTTGAGGGAAAATAATCTTTACAGACTAGAGTGACTTAATAAATCAGAGAAATTGTCAGACCCCTCCTCCCACTCTTGGGGAGAGGAATAAGACTAAGACAAAGTCACTGGAACTTAAACTTGTATTTCAGTTTAAACATGTGCCTTGTTGCTCTGCTGCTTGGACTATCACGTCTCCTGGTGCTAGTCCCAAGAAAAGGCAGAAGAAAAAAGATATTCTGTCCCAGAGTTGCAGGAGGCAAGACATCAAGTTTCCCTCTTAGAGTATACCTACGAACCTACTTAGCCCACACAGTTCTGTTGCATCGTCGCTGCTTCCAAAGGCAGGAGAGACCATAGCACCAGAGCTGCGACAGTCTCCGAGGGGACTGGGCGTAATCTGCTGAAGCACCAGCCAGAGAGCCGGAGGTCAGAGGCACAGAGAGCTAATGCAGTCCTTGAGAGAAGAGGAAATGGATTTGTGTCCCTCCCTCAGTTGCCAGGAGAACGTGTCCAGATGACCTGAACAGCAGGTAGAAATGCAGGTCTGGGTTATGGTCATGTCCCGGACAAAAAAGGAACCGTCTTATCTGTTAATTCTCTGCCTATCTCCTTAATGTCTTTCTCCTGTTTTCTTTTGCTGAGTGACCAGGGAGTAAGAACTCCCGGAGTACGCAAAGCTCCTGAACCTTAAAAAGATGGGTTTTGGGGTTTTTTTCTCCTGTTGTTTCCTGGAGACAGGACATTGCCCTATATTCTCTCTGCAGATTGTCTGATGAAATTGTTTGTGGTTTTCCTATATGAAGAGCTGCTACCTCCATGCATGGAGAATGTAAAACAGTGTTTTACTTGGAAGAATGCGAGTCTGTAACCCAGAAGACATTTTTTTCCTATAGTCCAAGTGCTGGATGAAACGTGAACAAAGAGAACTCAGGCAGCATTGCTATCTATTAGGTGCTTTACTTTCACTCTGAGCTCTTTTCGGACTAACTTTGTACTGTCTCTTTGCTTTCTTGCAACGCTCCCCTTCCATTAACAACTTACAAGAATTTCAGAAAAGCCTTCAAAACGAGGCAAACCCTTCCTGTCTTTTATTTATTTATTTATTTCTTATCTAACAGTTTTCTCCTGGACACTGTCTCTTCTGCTGACAGCTCAGAATCAGGTCCTCTTCTGGGGAAGTACTCTGTTTGCTTGGAGTTTGACAGATGAACTTGTGTCTGCATTTTTCAGTCCTAAGGACAAATTGTAGAGCAAAAATTCTTTCTGCCTTCACAGCCTTGTAAAAGCTTCTAGCTGCCATCACCTGTTATTGCCTGAACAATGCAAGAATTCTGCTAATGTTTGGCATCAGATTTTTGCATTCCTACTTACCTAATAGGAGGGTGGAAGAAGACTAGATAACCTGGCTTTACAAAAATTAGGGAGGAAACAGACACAAAAAGTAAATTCTACAATCATACCCGTCATGTAAGTGTTCAATCCTTCTTCAGGGAGATCCCAAATCTTGGCTGTTTAGCAACTTGCTACAAATATAGGCTTTCATTGATGGCTAAATACAGTTTAATTTCTGGACTGGCTGAGGCTCTGCTGATCTACAACTGAAGAAATGAGCCAGCTGTTACTGCTGCCTCCAACTGTTTGCACTCCAAGATGATGGCTCAGCTATCTGCTGTATTAGAAAGTCTCTCAGCATCGTCCATATCTTTATCAGCTACTTCGGTTCTTCCTTGATTCTCCTTTTACTGCTTTGTGGCCCAGTTTTCAGAACTACTTTTGTTAGCAAACCTTGCACTTCCACGTTGCAATGGATTAAGAGCTTATAATTGCTGTTGCTTTAAACTCCTCGTTAAAGAGCTGGTCAAAGCAGGTTTAATCAAAGCAGCAGCAGCTGCCTGTCTATAGAAAGGCTCCCAGTGCTGGCAACAAGCAGTAGGAGTTTTATAATACATCCCTGGTACCTATGGGGCCCTTGATCCTTTCAGAGGAGACTGGATGTGCGTAAACAAGTCACTGATCCCTATAGGCCTTCACTGCACAGGATCCTGAGTTATTTTTCCCATGTACTTTGCTCTCAACACTGAGATCTCCTTGTGAGTAGAAGTCAGCAGCTTGTCAGCATCACACCGTGTGCTCAGTCCAGGCTGTATTAACACATAGCAGACTTGACTGCATGTGCTCAAACCCCACAGACCAGGGATTTGGCCACAAACACTCCCTCAGACTTCTCCGAAAAAAATCTCAGCCTAAATATTCAGCTGAGAGATTTTCAAATCTCTTATTTCTCACTTTTGCACTGAGCCCCTCCTTCTCACTGCTGCTTCCTTGTCTCTGCTGCCAGAGCCGGGAGAGACTGTGTGAACTTCTCCAACACACTTGCTAGCAATATTCAACTAATTCCTCCGTGGAGAGCCCTTAATAGCAATTGCCCACAACTCCTCATTGTGCTTGTTCACTCCTCTCCCGGCTGCTGCCAACGCAGAGCCTGCTGACCCACTTCCTCTGTGAGTGTCTCTCTCCTTGCGTTAATTCAAATGAAAACATTCCCAGTGCCTGACAGAAAGCAGGATACCAAAATATCCATAGCATGTGTGCACAGAAGGGAGCACACGCATGTGAACGTACAAAAGGAGCTGAGATTGACTGTTGATGTAACATATCTCTAAGCGCAATGTAAATACTGAGTCAGCAGATGATTCGGTGCTGAACAAGGCAGGTTGGTCAGTTCTGACTGAGATTTGATTCGTTAGTTACAATGCGTGCTGTAGCACGCACAAATGCGGAGAGGCAGAGGATGAGAGAACAGAAGGGAAAATTGTTTTCCCAATGGTCAGTGGGGAATGCGTGCAGGGTGTTCAGCTCATTCCCGTGCTTGCTGCTTTTCCTGCGAGGTCTTTTGGGCAAGTCTCCATGAGAGAGAAGAGAAGGACAGTTGCAGCCAGGATTTGTACCTAATGCTTGCCAGCATCTGTTCAGTTATTGCTATTGAATGTCTCCAAAGTGACAGCTTCTATGTGGCTCAAAAGTAAGGTTGCTTGGCTGGCAGTGCAGTGCCTCAGCCAGAGACTCTCAGGAATCTTTGTTTCTTTCTTTTTGGGAAAGCACAACAAAGAAATGCAAAAGTCTAAGCTGTAGAAGGAAATACTCTTTTCACAAAATATGCAATGAAACTGTGGAACGCCTCACAGCAGGCTATTGCCAAGGTCCAGGATATGGCAAGATTCAGCAAGGCAGGAGAATACCCACTTGTCAGAAATAACACCACTTTTGGGGAGGGGTATCAACTCCCCTACTTTAAAACATTGTCTAATTTCTAATAACAAGGAGGATATTCAATGTGCAGTGTCTGCTCACATCCTTCTAAAACAGGATTCTTGCACAGGATTCTGACGCGTGTGGAAGATGTAGGCTGGGATGGCTTTAGTGGTTCTTTCGTTTGAAAAAAGCCCACTTTCTCCCTCATAGAAAAATCTACAATTTCTTCAAATAATGTTATGTTTTTGTAGAAAAAAAAATCACACTAGTAGAATGGCCTGAAAGATCAGCACTGAATGCTCTGCACAGCCCCATAGAAAGCTGATATTTAGGGATCAATTAACCTGTCACTTACACCAGAAGCACCATCTTTTTCAGTGCAGTCATTGCCTGATTTACCCCAGTATAAGAGCAGAATCCCCTTGCTTGGTGGTGGACAGCTGACATAATCCAAATGGTATAGAAAAAGAGCAGCAGAGAACCAGACTCCAGAACCTAGAAAACAAGCTCAATTTCTTCTGTCACTTTTGCATAAACTTCTTGCCACAATTTTAGTACAGAAATATCAAGGGGCCTTTGGACCGATGCCATTCTTTACCGTCAGATTTCAGTGCTTTGCAAAGTCCATGCTGCAATATTCACTCCTGCCTCTCTGACTTGCTTGGGGCAGCCTGTGGGCTTGTGAGATTCCCAAAGGGCTAGAGGAGGTGGTTGCAGTGACACCCCTGGGCTTTGAAATCTGTCACCTGATGGACAGCGGTCTTGGAAAGAGGTGGGAGAGGGCGCGCTGGAAGCTCTAACGGCATGATGAGAAGACCCCCAAAACTTCACATGGGTTTTGTTCCTTCCACAGTGACAGCAAGTGTGAATGAGACAAATCTGTCAAAGCATCAAAAACAGGTCAGTATTTGAGACTTCTATGAAGGAGACTTTTGAGGAGAAGGGAGAAGTTTGTTTAGAACAGTGGGATCTTAAAATTAACATTTTGAGAGCAGACTGTTGTAATTAGACAACCTTCATTATTAGATGATGCACATAAAGCTGTTTTTCTTTCTTAGCCCTGTTTATTTTTCTCCCTCCCTTGCTCCCCTCCCCATCTCATTTGCTGATGTAGATCTCAAATCAGCACACATCAGAAGCTCTCTTGAAAGAAAAAGCATATTTTTAGTGTCTAAATATGTTCTGGTAAACAATGAGCCATATCCTAAGCTGGGCAGTAGGGAACATCTCATTGACAAAACTGCTTATAGGAAAAAATGCTCAAGGGCAAGACAAAGAGACTCGAAGCTTATGACAAATGCACATCCACATACAGACTGGGCCCAAAAGAGGCCAACCTGTAGGTCTTATGCAAATGAACTTTCCGGCTCCTGTGCTCAGAGATGGAAAAGATGCAGCAATCACCACATGAAAACAGCAAGGTATGCTCAGCTTAATGGGCTTTTTTTCTGCAGTAATTTATTCATTATTGGATTTAAATAAATGGAGTTGACCTCCTCCCGTGTTACCTAAGGATGTGCCCATGGAATAGGAAATCAACAAGAGTAGAACTGCTCTCTCCAGACTGAGCCCTAATAGTTAGTGTTAGAGTCGCCAGTAAACAAAAAATATTATGGTACAGCTAGTGGCTGGTAATTTTCAAAGCAGGGCAGAGACTTCAGCAAGGCTGGTCCCCTCTGAAAGGGGTGAGGAACATGTGATGGGAAGCATTGCACTGACCTGGAAACCCTAACCACTGTCCTGAGAGCTGACGCGGCGAGTCACGTGCAGTGCTGAACACTCCCAGCCCTAATTGATGGGCGCCTCTGGGGCTCAGAATAGGTCTTGCAGGGCTTTGAGAGGGAATATGGTGTTGTCCTCCCAAAAGGAGCAGTCTATATACAGACCATGCAGCCTCTATGGGTCAGAGTTGCTGCGAGCTGACCGTTCCCTCTGCTGTCAGCACAAGGGGCAAGAGCTTCACTTGTCTCAAAGCAACCTCAAGCAACAAGCAACCATGGCAATATCCCGTCTGCACTGCCCACCTCCTTGCTCCCCTCACGGCCAGGCTACAATCTGATCTGCAAGCCTGGACAATCCCAGGGCTCTCGGTTTTTGTGGGAATGAAACCCAGGCCTGCAGACCAGAGACGTAGCACGTGGTGGCACATTCTCTGACCTGGACAGTCTGAGGACCAGGGCATGCGTACACCACATGCCTGTCACACAATTTAGATACAGTCCAATGGGAAAAATGCCCTTGTGAGAGGTTTATCATTGTTAGTGGGCCTCTAACGTTTCCATGTAAGTTAAAGTAGTCAGGATTGCTTCTGCAAGCTGAGGACAGTTTAGGCTGATGATTAAGAGGGATTCACAAGTATCACCAGTCTTGAGGATGGTGTCTCATTCCTCAAGGCATTTACAGTCACTCGGAAAATGGCTTTTAGACAAGATGAATTAGATATGATCCAATAGGTGCTTTCAAACTCTGGTAATATATGTCATAACAGGGCTGGGTAGAGTCCTGGAATTTAAAGCCCAAGATGCACATGTGGTCCAGGCTCCTAGACTGGCAATTCTTTCTAGAGGATCGCCTTGGCTGCTTATTGCCCTGTCTGGCAATGGATCCAGACATGCTGGGGCAATCAGGGACACACTGCCCAGACTCTTGCTGATTAAAGTTTGTAACTATGTCATCTCAGCTTCATTCCAGGCACATTTTTGGATACCCTTAGCTCTCACTTGGTATAAAACCTGAAATGTATTTTATTTATTTCATATTATAGAGTTCTGCTAGATGCTATTTCTCTTCTGACAGATCCCTCCATCACTTGCACTCATCTCGAGTTTTGCTGCAGTGAATTAATTTGCATTTCCACCTCTCTTACAATTCCGAGGTTACATTCATTTTTATCAACCAGATCCGCCCTATTACAGAGCCAAAAGGGGTTAAGAGACACTCACCAGAAATTAACCCATAATGGCTCATTATTTGGTAGAAAATAAGGCTTCAGCTCCTAGCAGCAGTTGTAGCAGTGAGAATAAGCATGAGTTTAAGGAACATCAAGAGAAGCAGGCAACATTGACTACAGCAATGGTTCTAGCTTTCTGCTGGTAGAAAATATAGACCATACAGTTGGCAAATTCCTGGGTAAAACACTGGTAGCACCTCTCTGGACTTTGGGGATTCTCTCTTCACATATTCTGCTTTAGCTGCAAGCATTGTTTAGATTATAAATGCAGCCTGACTGCAAAGCAGTCAGCAGGAGCTGCTTTGGAAGGATGGGGATCTAACTATTCTCTAATTAACCTATTAGTTTTAATTAGATACCACAGCCACTTATTTTCTAATCTGAAAAATGAACATTCCAAATGCAGAGGGGAGGCTTTCTTTCTTTCTTCCTTCTTTTAATTCTTTTTTTCCCCCCCATACAGTGAAATGTTTAAATGCCTTGTCAAAACAGAAGAAATGGAAAAAAGTGCCACTTGATGAAAGATTAAGGAAAATTGGGAAGAGTAACAAAGCTTGATAGGCAGGCAATTAAAATAGGAGTGAAAGATCATTAGTATTCATTACCAGAAAACACAGGCAGGGAGGACTGTGCGGCTCTTGGAAATCCCCAGTATCTGACTGCGGAGAATTTATTCCCAAAAATGACTTACTTTTTTCTCTTGGTGAAGTTACCACTGGCAGCTGAGTGGATTAGCTGCTTTTGCTGCCTCTTCACCTTCCAAGTCTTATCTGGACTAAAGAGTGTTTGAAATGCGGCACAACTAGGTTCCTGTCAAGGAAGCTGTTGCTTTCAGGAAGGTGAAAGGGCTAATAGCTCCCAGAACAGTGACATCTCCTGATTAGAGCAAAGCCCAGTGAGGAACGAGCAACTTTAGAGATGCCAAACGGGAAGTTTTGGAAGAGTCAGGAAAACAAGCATCCAGCAGCTACACATGGGACTTAAGTCTCCATTGTCTCAGTTTATCTTCCAATTTTCTCTAATGAGCAGAATTATTACCAAAAAAAAAAAAGGAAAGAAAAGGATGAAGGAATGCACAAATTGATAAGGGAGAACCTTCTGCTTGTGCAATTATCACAGGCTTAAAGAAAGAGAACAAGCTTACTGCTGTCTACAAATGAGCTTTGTCAGAGCAAGAGAGAAGCCAGGACTGGATCAGAAAGCGGTCTCTGCAGCAAGGTTACTCTGAAGTCATTGCAGAGGCAAGAAAGGGACAGGGACACAGTCCTGCACTCAAATGGGAACGAAATGCAGAAGACCTAGAAAGTCTGAATCGCTTCTTTCAGAGTGAAGAAAACCAAATCAGACCTGTTTCTCAAGGACAACTGAAGTACCTGAATTGCTACTTTGGGCTTTTTTGAGACACAAACAAAAGCAGCTGATTACATATTCCTGTAGGTTCTTGAAAGATGAGGAAAAAGAGAATTTGTTTTTACCTGAACAGTCACAGGCATAAAGGGAAGAGAAGAGGAATTTCCGCCTAGGATCATCTTCATCCCTAGGAGACAAACATCAATCTTCCTGGCAGCCATTTAATTTAAGTAAACTTGTTCATCAAAAAGCAAGCTGATAATCAAATGCAGTACAGAGTGATAAACACATGAATATGTGTGTGGGATAGAAAATGAGCCAGAAAGCCCTGGGAAGTCTCTCCCATTAGAGAGTAACTTGGAGCCCTGAGCAAGCAGCAAGAACCACAAACAAACTGAGCAAATTGCCCTAGCTATACCTGGTCAGGTCCTCGGCAGGCATAAATCAGCTTGGCTCTCTGAACGCCAGTGGGGGTGGTGACACTTCACCTGCTGGGAGTTACACCTGATCTGCTTCGCCAGCTGTGATAATGAGGGCCTACTTCCTATTGCTGAAAGGGAAACAAAGATAGTTGTTTCAGATTATCTTTCCTTCAAGAAGAGTGAGCTGGAGCTGGTCTCATGGAGGAGGATGTAGGTGGGACTGTGGGTGACAGCTCTGGACTCTGCAAGAGAAACCAGCTGTCTTCAAAGTGTTCCCACACCTCTGTGGCTCTGCATATGTTTCCTTCATATTGCTGATGCATTAAACCTCTGGTTCTGATATCACCTTGTTTAATGCTGCTGCATTACCTACGATGACAGCCATCGTGACTGAGCCCTGAGCTGAACCCTGGGTGGAGTAACTGAACAACTCTGCTCACCGCTGAGCCACCACACTCCTTCATGCTAAGCGATGCATCGTTCTTCCAGGCCTTCCCTACTTCTTCACCCGTTGCTGCCTCACAACTGGGCTGCTAAAAGAAAGCAAATCCTTCCTTCTGCCATGGGAAACTGTATCACAGGAACTGCCCGCTTGCCCCTTGCTCCCGGCCTGTGAAGTCTGGCCCAGCCTAACCCTCCATGTGCCTGAGCTCTTCCCTGTCTATAATTCTGGAGTCTTTCAACCCAAGCATTGATTCACTTCTGAGTAACTTCAGCCTCATCACTTTCATGTTTGATAATCTGTGATCTAGTAGATTAGGGGGATTATTTAGGGTTTGAGCCCAAATCAGTGATGTTACCGACAGGCAGAAAGGAGATGAAAACGACCCCTGGCTTTTCTGCTTTCTGCTGCAAATGCAACCTTTGTACTAGAACGTATCTTACATAGCATTCAAATGGAAACGCAGCCAGAGCTTGTTGGCCCAACTCCTGGAGCTGACAGTTACAAAGCTAAGATCAAAACATATATGCACAGGGGGGCCTAGGCACCCACTGTGTGTATGTATCAACAGCCAGACGGATCTTTCCGTGCACACGCTGCACTGTGCGGCTCTGGGCACAGCCCAATTCAGCCGCTACAGATTTAATTTCATTTCCATTCTCCCACCGAACAGAACCAGCAGTCCTTCCAGTTGGTAACGGGCCCAAGTTGAAAATAGGAGTTGAACGCCATTGATGCTGGCTCAGCCAGGGATAAAACTGCTAGCACCGGGTAACTCTGCAGGGCTCTTTACTGCACACAACGGGTGGTCGTTTCCCCTCCATCCAGGCCAGAAAGACCCCGGTTGCTCCTGCGTGGAAAAAGGACTTTGCTTCATGCTCCCCTCCTCTGGCTGGTTTGGAGGAGAATGGACGGACACAAAACGAATTGCCCCAAAGGATGAAAGCAATGCTAAGGTCCTCCTAAGCCCTGTCGTTTGCTGACCTGACACCAGTGCAATAAGAACTGCTGTGCGTTTTGCCATGCCTTACCAGGCCTGCCGCAGAGCAGGTGCCAGGCAAGGCAAGTGTTCTGCTTTCTGTCCGGGGGCGGCGAGAGGGCTGGAGAGCATCACTTCACACTGTGCAGTTTGTTACACTGTCAGTACTGGCTCAGGGTCTCCCCTGATCTGGTCCTGATGCATCATTAAGCTGAGCTCTTTTTGTTGGGGCTCTGGGGCCCTGGCTCTGGAATGGCGCCACAGGGAGATGAAAACTCAGGTGGGTGTTAGGAAAGGCTCTTATCAGCACGTAGCTGCAAGGAAAGCTTTATTGCGCTGAAGAATCCTCTCTCTTATACTTTGCGATCTTTGAACGGACTGCTTTTTCCAAAGCTCTAATCGCCTTGACAGTCTTCTGCTTTGCATCTGACTGGGGCTGCGTGCTGGTACTCGAATCACAGTTTCTTCTCTTCAGAACTGGTCAGGCTTGTTTCTAGGGCTCCAGAAGGTTCTTTTCTCTGAGTGAACAAAGCAGATGCAGCTCACATCCATTCAGCAATCACCTTTGGTCTTTGTTTCATTGTGAAACGTTCATATAATCGATGAACAAGCCAATGTGAGCAGAGTGTGTGTACCCTATCCTGTCTCGCACACTTCCCTGGCATTCCTGAGTTGGCTTTGGGCACTTCACTTTGCAGCTGCCTCCAGCAGGGCTTTCAGCAGGTTTCTGCTCTTTCTAGAAGATGGTTCGTGCCCTGGACTTTGTCATGGGCCCTCTCTCCTAATACTCAGTCTTCCCTGGACCATTCCTCTCCAAATCAGAGCTGCCAGCTGTACAAAACCAGCCCGCCAGTCTCCTCTGCTGGCAGCAACTTGCTGCAGACTCAGGCTGAATCCCACCAACTTTGTGGCTGGCTGGGTGTGGGGGGGGTGAAACCTCTTGTCTAGAAACAGAAGCCTGGAGAGCTGCACGCAGCCCTGCCTCGCGCCGTGCTTGCCATCACAAACACCCTGCCAAATCAGGCAGGAGGGTCAGTCCCTGCTGCCTGCAAGTGCTCCAGCAAGGCAGCATTTCGTTTTATTTTGGTGGGAGGGCCCTTTTGTCATGAGAAAGGAAGAGGAAAAAGCTTGCATTGCAGAGGGAGGTACATGCTGTACTTGGCTGGATACTTTATTGGGAATGAGCTGAGCTGGTAAAGGTCTGCTTTCTATTCTTTATTGCTTTCCAGTTTGTTGGAGGTCTCCAGACATGCTCCACTTACAGACTGTGCCTGCAGAAAGGGCTAATTTAGGGGGCCGTTTCAGGGAGATTTTAAGGTATTTTTTGACCAGGGTGAACCCTTGTAGCTCAAACATAGATTTTGAACGTTAAACATGGAAAAAGACAACCCAGCTTCAAATGAGGCTGATAAACATTCATTTGTTCCACGGCCCATTGAATCTTCAAAGGAGCATGACTACATGGCAGCCACATGTGTCTGTGGACTAGGAGCTTTATCTTCGCATTTTTCAGTTGTCTAAGAGTTTTGAAAGCAGAAATAAGGCTCACTCCATCCATTTCTTCAGGGATACCTCTCTTGTTATGTGTGCCTGGTACCCTAGGGAGTCAGCCTCTGACTTGCAATATACAGACTTACAATAGTAATGAAAAATAGACCTTATAAAAGATATAACCAAAATGATTCGATCTGAAGCAGGAGGCAGGACTTCACACAACAGTTCTGGATACTTTCTAATTGATATCAGCAGAGAACAGCCCCCCGACAGTAAAGAAAGGAGCTCATGGTTTTAAAAAAAGACCAGGAATCAGAACCAATGCACTTCACTCCTGGCACAACATTTCTGCAGATGCGCAGACCTTTGGGTACAGCAACTGTCCATCCACAAGGACTGAAACAGCTGCTCCAAAAGTGTGTTGGGAACCTTTGCTGATGCTAATAAATCACTTTGTGAACATATGATGAAAGGCTCCAGAAGAGAGACAGGTTTTAGTGCCATAACCAATCCGGACACAAAGCATCTGCATTGTTGTTGCTCTCCATTGCTGCTTCTCTTCCACAGTATTTGGGAAGTCCAGTTTGAGGCTGATTTGAAAGGGGATATGGTTTACATGTTAAATGAGCATTTGCAAGTTGACTGTCAGGAACGTTCTATGAAGGAGCAGGGCACAAGCACAGCTTTTCCAGGTTAGCAGAGCCCTTTAAGGATTTTTCTTTTTTTTTTTCTTTTGTCTTCTTTTTTTTTTTTTTTTTTGCCTTCTAACATTTCAGAAGTCATGTCAGAGTGTAAGCATAATCCAGCTGCAGCTCACTGGCGGCTGAGTAACCTTGCAGTGGCCTTGCCATTAGCTGTCTTTGCTTCAGATGCAGGTGGCTTCAGGTGAGTCATAGCTCTAATTAATGTCCCTGCCTGTCTGAATGAAGCAGCGCTTTGAAGCTGGAGCCAAACAAATTGGTCCCTAGAGAAGAGAAAGATGTGCGGCAATGCTAGTTGCATCAGACAAACAGTGTCATCAAAACAGCTAGGCCACTTCACTTCCCACAGCATGGGCTTTTGTGAAAGGAAACTGAAAATAAAGAGAGCCCCTGGGGACCAGGGACATGACACACCTGTGAGCGCGCATCATTAAAGCAGTGCCAGTGTGCTGCTAGACAGAAGGCTTTCCAGGGCTTTTCTGTGTGTGTTTTGTCATTTAAAACCTCTGTCATTTCAAATCACATCAGGCTTAAGCCATATTAACTACATTGTAGCCCAAGTTAAGAGTGCAGGGGGAATGAGTTTGCATCATTGTAAACGTTTTAAAATTGCAAGGCTGCCCTAAGATCCCTTAGCTACTTCAAGGCCAGAATTAAAACAAATACCCTTCCCCCTGCTGGCTTTGGTGCCTGGTTGTCAGACAGCTGCGGACGAGATCAGTTCACGGGCTTAGAGACTCACCAGAATTTCTGCTGGTAAGCGCAGTCAGTACAAGCCTGCCAGGATTCCCTAGCCCCAGCCTGAAAGCGCGTTGCTGCATTTCTCAGGTGAAGAGAAAACGCAATACTTATTTCATTCATTTGCAATGCTGCTAGTCATTTAGCACGTCACCTCACAGCAGGCTATCTTTACTTTTTTTTCCTGCAGGTTTACTGGAAGGCTGGGTATCTGGCAAAAGTTTTGGGCTGGGCTTCAGGAAAGCAGGGTTCATTCCCTGAATTCATGGCAACTTTTCCATGTGAGTCAGGGCAAGTAATTTTGTGTGTCTGCGCCTCAGTTTCTTATAAGTAAAACGGGGTTAATTGTTTTCCCTTTGTCCAGTTTGACTGAAAACACTTGAGAACACATCCTTAAATGTGCATATCCTTGAACAGGGCTGAATGCAGCAAGGTTCAGATGAATTAACTGAACCCTAGATGAATCAAGATGTATCACAAATAACATACTAACACTGAAGAATTTTCCCTTGGAAACTGGTGGGAATATCTGGCAAGAGGCAGTGGCAAGCTGTCCCTCTGCACTGCTGCCTCCTGTGCGCTGTCAGCTTTGAATGGATTGTCCCCCCGTGTACGATCTGTCTGGTTTTTCCCATGTCCCTTGCCACAGTGCGCTGTGTATCAGCCACGCTGCTGGATAAACTCCCTTTTAATGTTCACCTGATTAAGGTCTTACTAAGAGCAACAGGCCTGAATTGTATGCACTCACTTGTCAGCTTTTCATTCCCAGCTGGGCCTGTCTGGCAGTAAATGTGGCGGTGTTTAGCCTAACCACAGGGAAAGATGCTGAGAGAAGGATGGCATCTTGCCAAGTGTTGTGGTTCAAGGGCTATGTTTTCCCCTCCTTGCACAGCCAAAGCAAGATCTGCATGTTGCTTGTGTCTCCAGGGATTTTGTTCTTTCCTTCTGGATGATCAAGCCTTCCTCCCTCCAGTGTCATGTAGCCACCACACACTGCCTGCTTTTGCCCTTTACTTGCAAAGGGTGGGATCTCACATGCCTTTTTTTTTTCCCCTCTCAAGTTGCTTCTTTTCATCAGTCATTTCACTTCAGGAAGCTCTGATGTACACCCTGAGAATAACCCGTTGCTATACTTTGTGGAGCTCACTGCATTGTATTCTCTACCTCTTTGTTATCTCAGGCCAATACTTATTAAAAGGCTCCCTGTAACACAACCC
The DNA here is from genome assembly GCF_040807025.1 of Struthio camelus. Lineage (NCBI taxonomy): Eukaryota > Metazoa > Chordata > Aves > Struthioniformes > Struthionidae > Struthio > Struthio camelus. The sequence goes on from NC_090963.1 coordinate 2,291,087, forward strand.
GTTCTGATCCATCAGCTTTCATGTATGGTAAGTTTTCCAAATATGTTCCTTAAGGAATTTTCTCTGTTTTTCTTAAGGCAGATCTGCAAGAGGACAGTTTTACCTGGATTGCCTTCTTGTAACGGTAGCTGGCTGTTAGCACTCCATCTTCCAGTCCTCTTAATTATGAAATGAAGATGCGTTTTGGAAAATGAGTAGAAAGAGGTAAATGATTTTACAAAAACAGGCCTAGCCATATTCAAATGGCAGGAAAAGACGATGCAAAATTTCTATGCTGATGAAACGGACAATCAAGAACCTCTGTGGCCTAAGGGTTTGCAGACTTAAGGCCCAAATCTTTTATTGCCTACCCCAGCTAAACTCTACTGTTCAATATAATTTTCTTCTACTTTGGATTCAACTAAGAAAGAGCAGAATCAGGTGTGGCAAAACAATAAACTGTAAAGGTGAAATAGAATTTCCCTCTGAAAATAAAGCCCCAGTCACAACTGTGAAAGATATCCAGTCACAACCAGATGTTCAAAAGCAACCTTGTTAGATTTAAAAATGCACCTTGGATAGGAGGGAACCTCAGGTTTCATTTCACAGAACCCAAGCCCAAGCACAGGGCATGTGCTTGCAGTCTTAGCCATGCAGCTTCCCTTAGCACAGATGGAAGATGAATGGCAGATAACTTGGGACATGGAGCCATGTCTAGATTCCCTCAACTTTTATGTCACTACAAGATAAAACTGCTCTTACTGGAGACTCTGCAGCTGTTACATGGTTGCAATTGCTAAAAGGGTCGTTACCCTTCCAAAATTGTTGGGAGCTGTAGGACAGGAATAAAACAGGGTTCTCGGAGCGAGAAGCAAGAGAGATCTGGAGAAAGGAGTATAGCTGTGATGGAGAACCTCAGAGTACCTGTTGAGGCCAAAACAAAATGAAGAGCTAAACAGAAAGCTCTTCAAAAAACACCAAGGTCCCCTGCAAACAAGTTTTTCCTGTCTCCGCATGGGCTCCCCGTGCAGGAGCCTGAGTGTGCCATAGTCCCTCAAACAGGAGGGGAGCCATCAGCATTCTTCACAGCTGCTACTGAGTTGCTAATTACTTTTAATAAATGCATGCTGTGGAAACCGCACTTAAACTTATACCCAAAAACGAGCCACATAGTTTGTTGTTTTCCTCAGCTACCTTATGTATAAGTGAAAGATTTACCGATAATGAATAAAAGAGTAGCTTGTTTGCAGACTCACTCCCTAAGCTGAGCATGGGGTCTTTTCAGGTAAGACCTTAGAAAAGGTTACAGTATTTGAGGCCGGGTTACAGCTCATTTTATTTGTGTGAGGAGTACTAATTGCCTTAGCCCATTGTATCAGCATCTTCTTCATAGGCATAGAAATCCTATATGCAGCTGTGTTAACACATTCCTCGAGGTTTCAATCTGCAGTACATTTGGTATTTTCACTGATTTTTATGGACGTGCTCTGTAAGAAGCCTGTACATTTACCCTTGCAGGAAATGCGTATCTGGATCTTTTTTCTTTGTTTTTATCCCAATATCTTGTTGCTAAAAATATCAATTTTCTTCACTTTAAGTGCAAGAGACAATGAACTCCAAGGGGAAGAAACTGAAACCACTAACTTTTTTTTTGAGATGTTGAGAGAAGCTCTTTTTTCCAAAACATCCTTGCTACCCCTGTGAAGAGATGCAGTCATGTTCATGCACAGTCGCTTTCTTAGATTTGTGAAAGAAAGTGCTGAACCCCTCATTCAGCCATGGTGTCTTCCTTCGTACTGTGTAAATAACGTGCAAAGTTTCAGAGGCGCATGAGCATTTATAACTACAGCATTCTGGCAGAGTGCTGCAGCGAGGCTGGCCAAACAGATCAGCCAGATGACCTTTAGAGGTGTTTAAAAGAAAAACATCCACCCCTTCCTAAAGATTCCTTAACAAAAAATAAAGACACTATCCACTCTGCCTTTTTTTTTTTTCCCCTCTCCAAGTCCAAGGTACTAAGCCCACTCCTCACACCTAGAAAATAATTCCAAAATCCCCCATCCAAAACATCTTCTTGCATCACACAGAACTCCTAGATTTAGAGAGCCATTTTAATAAGGTAGCAAGCTCTATTGCTTAACGAATTACTGAGTTTTTGTTCTGCACAGTCAACATCAGAAACCCACTGGAGTTTTACAGGAAAAGAAATGTCTGATTTGCAGAGTCAAATGGTCAGCACACAATCTGTTTTCACATGTCTTTCAGGAACTCTCATGCCTTGTATAATGAAGTCTGGAGCAAGGGAGATCCTCAACCTAGTCTATGGATTGGGGTGTCTAGGAGAGAGCAGCGTTAGTAAAGGCCATACAGAAGAAACGTTTATACCCCGCTCAGGAGCCATCGAAAGGAGCAAGGGCTGGGTCTGGCTCCAAAAACACCATCAGCTGGAAAGGCAGGTTTTCATGAGGTCAGCCTCAGGTAACCACATGTCTCCTTGATGCTCTGTACATTTAAGTACCACTTAGCCTACATTTCAGGCATCTTGAATTCTCAGTGGCAATCAAATTACCATTAAGCATTTTGATGCTGTCAGTGCTGTAGGCACCTGGCAAGTGGTTTACACAACGTTGTTCAGGGAAAATGATCAAGGTGAAACCCCTGAATTTGTGGCAAGTTGGCATTTTCCATTCCTTTTTAAGAGAGGATAGGAAAAAAAGATATATTCCCTTCCACAGAAATCATCGTTGGTTTTTTCCTGAAGGCAATAATAAAATTTGAAATTAAGTGGAAACTTCCCACCCCACCCTTGTATTTCATGGTTTTAGGAAACCACAAGAAAAACATAACTTTCTGGTCTGGTTTTGGCAGCAAAAAGAAATTTCAGGACAGACTTCAAGCTTTTCTTTTACCATGGAGATCACATTTTAAATGAAATTGGGCTTGCTCCTAGACACAATGCTTTTTAAGTCACCTTTTTTGATCATCTGTTTTGTTTCATTGCCACAGTAACTATGCCACTTCAATTAAAAGTGACTACCTAGAGAATCCCTTAGCAAGGTAGCTACTCCTTGTTACCAATGGCTGCATCAGATATGATTAGTGATATAATCATTAAGGCAAATGACTTGATACCAATAGCCAAGCTATTGGCGTTTCTCTTTCTGCAGCACGGAGCTATCTTCAGCAATGCAAAATACTGATTTAAATGGTCACCTCTCCCACAACAGATGAATTTTTCATGTGAACACAGCTCAAAAATGCCATGGAAAATAGAGTCCAGTCATACTGAGGAGATAGCTTGACTCTGATTGAATGGTAGGCTGGGGTTAGTTAGTATACTAGCTGCTAGTACAAGAGTGCAGAGAGTTTCCTATCTTTCTCTAACAGTCACTGCCAGCAGTGAAGTCCTGCACACTCTTTTATATCTTCCGTCCTGCAACAAGAGGCCTGATTCCTGTGACAGATTCATACTGCGGTCTGTTTACGTGCAATTCAGAGCCGCACAAATGCTCGGTAAGGCTCCATTCCTTCATGATCCAATTCTGCAAGCTTTCCATGTGCAGATCTGCTAATTGGGAATAGCAGCCCTTTAGCCCTGGAGCGAGAAGGACTGTGCATCTAATTCTCACTGAGGAGGAAGTGCAAGGGCCCCTGTCATTTTCATTCTGTGAACCAAAGATGTTTCCTCTCTATTTAGATACCATTTTTTATCTTTGCAAAGGCTCTGTTCTGTTGCTTGACTGGGAGATGCTCATTTCTCTTTGCATGCGCAAGTAAAAGTGAGCCCAAACTGCCATCCATGGCATGAATACTCTTATGCTTTGGATATATTTTGAATCTCAAGAAAAACTGCACAGCTCTTAGGAAGGATCTGAAGAAGATCAGCTCATCTCATGCCTGGCCTTCCCTCTGCTCCAAGCCTGCTTACTCACGTCGCAGGCACCTCATGACTCACAGTGCGCAGGGAGACTGTTCATGCTCACTTTCCCTAATTAATAAGATGATAAACAGTCCATTGCTTTTTTCATCCTTACCTTGAAATGCTGTTTCTGGCTTAGACTTTCAGCATATCATCTCTGTGCCAAGGACTATCTGTAGTAGTTGGTAGGCACATCACCTAAAAATCCTCATCCCTAGTGAATCACAGACTTGACAGCAACTGTATCCTCCAAAGGCCGCTCCCATGAAATGAATGAGATGTGATTCTGGCAATCCACAGAGTTAATTTTCAGCCGGTGTTGCTAAGCCCAGCTGGGTGACAATTTCTAGTATTCCCCGAGAGTTCAGGAAACAAGGAACTAGTTGCACACAATCACTGGCTGGCTGTCAAGTCCACTGCAGGTGCAGTGGGATCTGGACAGGCAGCAGGAGATTAGCGGGAGCCCAGTGAGCCTTGAAATTGTTCCAAAGTGCCACTACATGGTGCTGCCGATGTGAATGACATGACACATCATTTCAGCCAGGCAGCAGCTGGTTATGTCAGTGATACGTTGACACTGGCTGGTATGTGGGGAGGAAAGGAGCTGAGGTTGCTCCTGCTTTGGAATGCAGGGGTGAAGGATGTTTGAGGGACTGGTCATGAGCAACGTTAAGCAGCTCCTGACCACTTGTTCAAGCAAAGACACTTGATCTCTCTGTTGCAAGAGGATGCTGGCTAGAGAGAGACAGAGGGGGAGCTGGAAAAAGAGAGATGAAGGGGAAAGTTGCAGGGATGGGAATAAGGTAATGGGTCCTGGGGGTAGGATCACACTGAGTTTCCCTCCGAGGGTGGCAATGCTGAAGAGCCTTGTCTGCAGGGCTTCCACAGAGGTACAGCATTTGGATGTGCACATATGCGCGACCTCTCTGAAAATAAAAGGCTGACGCTGCTTAGCAATGAGAACAATCTCAACTATGGTCATGGGGTCAGCAGAAAATGTCTGAATTCCACTCCACATATGCAAGTGTGGAAGTGTATTGCATAGAGAGGAAGGGCAGGGCTTCCCTTTTGCTCTCTTTGCTGCCCTCCCTTGCAATTGCTGTTAGGGCTCCTTTGGTAATTATGAGAAACACCAGCAGCTGTAAAGTTGCAAAAAGCTTGGAATTCTTCCTTCTGACACCGCCTCCCACCTACCAAAACCCACTGTTCATACTTTTCTAAAGCAGTGTTGCCATCTTCCTCTACTTTTCTGCTTCCTGCTAAAACCCACATGGCTGTATTTCTGGATTATCACCATGACACACACTCCAAATCCTCTCCAATCCACAGACAGGGTTCTCTTCTGGCTGTAGCTTTCCCTAAGGAGGGCTTAACTTCCCACAGCTGCCTGTGCCTTTTTGCACTAGGCTGGCAGAACTGATGCCTTCTCCACTATGTTCAGCATATTAATTCAGTTCACATTCCCTGGGCCTAGAGCAGAACTCTCTGACAAGGTAACCTACGCTCTTGCCCCTTTGATAAATGGTGTGCCAGGCCAATTACCGTTTTTACTGTATCTTCTTGACGTCTCTTTCATGGCCCAAAGCAACCAATATATATTTTTTAACGTCTAGGGTGAACTCCATCTCAGGATTGAACTTACCTGATCATCACTTTTTCTGGTTCATCAGTTTCAGTTGTCGCTCCTTCTGGGAACGACACCCTAATATCTACACCTACACCTTGGTATCTTTGCTGCTAAGCTCCTTAGTGGTATTGGTCCTTCATCACTGATGACAGCTCTGCAGATGGAGTGAAGCCATCAATCAGTGCTGGACAAAGGTTGCATGAAGCTTTGAGCTCTATGGTTCACAGCTCATGGTTTGCGTGTTGCAGAGCAATGTAGATTTCCAGTTTTAGGTTTCTTCGGAGGTTATCAGATCTGGAGCAACCTGCATTAGTTTCTGTATAACTCTGAAGCAGTGGATGATGTTTTTCCACACATTCTGAACAGCCATATCACAAATAAGCTAATGAAATTAATTGACAAGATGACTTTTCATGGACATCTTGGTCTTTGGGGGTAAGAGCTGATTTTTCTACTATTATCCAAACTAACTGAATTCTTATAAAATGCCCTCTTCCCTGTAAATCTTTCCTTTGTGAATGTTACACTGGGAGATATATTTTTAACAACATATGACTTCTAAACCCTTGCAAATTTAAGATCTGCTGTTGGTTTGCATGGGGTCGGTGCCTCCATTAGCACCCATACTCAAGGCCCTCATTCACTTGGCTTAAATCCCAACTATGTCCTTGTGTTTCCAGTCAGTTGAATGTTAAACAGCACCCCACTTAACACTTCTGACTTGCTCTTCAAAAGAGGGTAATGCTCTTCATATAGCAAGCATAGGGGCCAATGTAGAATTTAGGCTGTCTGAATATGGCCTCAAGGATATCTCAAATATCCTTTGAAAAATTGTTCTTAGTTGAGCTCTCTACATCCTCTATACCTATGTGTTTTTAAACCACTGAGCATCTGTCGTCACCACCTGCTCTCCCCTTCCCTGAGCTTAGCTTCACAGAAGGGCTTTGGAAAGAAAATATTTTGAATCACTTGGCCATTTGCTTCTACAAGTCTGACTTGCTAGCTCAAAGAAACCCAGGAATTGCTCACATACAACAGAACTCCCTTTTATCCTGAGAGGGATCATCTGTGCCAGCTCGTCCACTTATTGCCAGAAACATCAGCTGATTCATGAGCAATTACTGCAAAACAAAGCAATGAACCAATTCTTGACTGCAAATTGGAAACAGGGACATTTCCCACAAACGTTACCACTCTTTGCAAGCGCTGTCTGCAGATGTAAGCCCAGTTTTATTTCACCCCTGCTTTCTCAATGGTATCTGTCCTGTAATTGCACTATTCCAAGAAGAGCTCCAACATCACCTGCCTTAAGGGCTGGTGAGATCTGTAGACAGTTGAATTCACACATTCACCTTCCCCACACAGAGTCTGGAGTTAGTTCTTGCAAACACTTCAGCTCTGAACCAGTCCTGAAATCAGCTACCTGAGCTCCAGGCTAACTCAGCATTCATGATTCATTTTTCATTTATGAAACGGAAAAACTGGTTAAAAACAGAAACTTGGCAGCAGCTGAGCAAAAGAAATAGCCCTTAAACAGAAGAGATGAGAATGAGAGTCTGAGTGGAGAGTAGGTTATAGAGATTGAATCTTTCCCCTGCAATTGCTTGTATTGTTTATTCCAAAGCTTTCCCTGCAATTGAACTAGATGGAAAGAGAAGAACAAGTTCTTAAAGAGCACTTGTGTTGCAGAAACAGTCTCTTCTGGTGCAGTACTCACCCAGCCATCTGTGAAATTGAGAACATTAGAGATATTCTCATTGGGGCTCCCTGACTCTTCCTAAGCTTAGAGGAATGCTGAGGTAGGGAATGTCTCTGCCCAGAGCCTGTTGATTGAATCCGTGTGGAAATCTCTACCTGATAATTAGGCTCACATGCCTGAACGGGAGCACAGTTCTCCAGGGAGTTGCTGCTCTGGAAATTTAACCTTTGCAAGAAGCGTTTGCTCTCTTTGTGCAGGCACCCTGCTTCCAAATATTCTGGGTAAAATAAAACTTGCATAACAACTGCTAACAGGATAGATGTGAGACAGGAGAAAACCAGACACAGAAATTACATTCACCGTGGCTTACTCTTAGCGGTCACGTTTAAGGGATGGACTTCTGCTGTGTCCTTGCTGCGGCCTGGTGAGGAATGGATGGGGACCAACCAGGCAAAAGTTAGGCAGGGGATATTTCGCTGCAAATGGGAGTGAGGAGATGCTGATACTAGGTTCAGCTCTGTTCCTGGCCCTAGGGGTGGGTGGGTGGGTGTGATCTTTGTTTTTGTGCGTCTCTTTCATGATGGGGCTACAGCTGCTTAGGGTGATATTTTTCAGACCGAGTTTTGCATTACCAGACCAAAAATGCCAAAGCCAAACACATATTGAATAATAGAAGGATTTTGCTCTATCTGAAGTCAAGACATTAATGTTTTCTCTTACCACTTAGCTGTGGATCTTCTGCCCTAGCTGACACAGATATGAATGTGCCTTCCCCACCTCCACATGCACACTGCTCCAGTTGCGGCTGGGTAGGCAAGAGCGCTCCAGCCCCACTCATCCCTCAGATTATAGAGCAATGTTTGAACCACAGGCAATCTGCACTTTGATGGCTCCTTCAGCAAAGGCTAGGCCCATTCAAGTACCCAAGCAATACCAGAATAAGCGTCTTTGATGCAATGAGAGGATTTGCCATTAAAATGTTTGAGTGAGGCAAATCTACCGGATTTGGAAACCCAACAGTACTTCGTGATCAAGAGAAGAGCTTTTACTTCAGCAAAGCAGCACCCCAAAAGACTGAACAGACAGGAGATAAACGTCAGTGCGTTTTGAGAGATTAAAGCCTCTTAGGCTCATGCGTATGGGAAAGAAAGCATACATGCCACATACAACTATAATTCACAGCTCCCAAGGCAAAAGTGGTTTTCTGCGCTTGCCAAAAGGATGCCCTTCACAGCAGTTAGGCAGGTGTTTTCCACCCATTGTCATTTGCTAGCCTGGGGCTACAGCTTCAACCCGGCTTGCAATGACTCAATATGCTCAGAAAGTGTGAAAAGTGCTCAAATCCACAGCCTTCAACAAAAAGCAAAGATGGTTTTTGGTACAGATGTAGTAAGAGACTTGGTCTGGATACTCTGTGCTTTGGATACCATAACGTTACCCCCTGTATCAGCCTGGATAAGTTATTTGTGTGAGGCACTTGCATAGGCAAGCAAGCCTATTTAAGTGCTGATGCTAGGAAGCCAGGCTATTAGCCATAGGGGATACCAAGTTTCCCCAAGGAGGTCTTTCAGAGCACTCATAATATGAGATTCTCACATGCCAGGACCTATATAGCAATCTAAAGGGAGACAGGGGAGATATCTCCCCTGTCCCATATAATTCTGGTCCTCTGGACTTATTCAGGAGTGGACACAGCCACAGAGAAAGCCTGTCAAGTCTGTCATCTTCCCTGGGTGTCCTGACCGGCAGAGCTCAGGCTGTCATCAGTGGATAGATAGCTTTCAGGGATGATCCTGTGTCATTTCATATTTTCCCAGAGGGAAAGAACTACAACTTCCAAAGCATATACCAGTAGCTCCCTGATTTTCACAGAACTACCTAGTAGCCACTTTTCTGGAGGGACAGTCAGGCAGCTGAGCAGGAAGAATGCCTCCACCTCTCAGCTAGAGGAGTCGTACACACTTGGTGAAGAGCAACGAGCCATTGTGAGTCTCTGTGTGCACTAATTTTTACTCTGCAGTGCATGTATTTTGAACAATACTGTGCCAAGAGTAAACCCAGGAGTTGCAATTCCTGTTAGTTTCGCTAACCGTAACCAGGTTTTGTATCACCTCCTTAGTAAACAAACAGTTTTGCTCTTTATTTTGAGAGCGCTGGCCACCCTTGAGCCTGCTGCAAAGAGATTTTAATCTCCTAAAAGTAAAGACTGGACCATCACATAGTGCTCGTCTCTTATCTCAGAATCATTCCCTGGAAGCCAATAGGACAGGACCTCAGAAGAAGTTTTCCTATCCTCAACAGTCACGCCGCTTTTCCAGCCCCAGTTGTCCCTGATCTGTACCTTGCTATCAGCCCTGACCATAACCGTGAACAACCACCACAAGTGACTGTAAATTCAGAACCTGGTCCTGGAAGAAACTAGTTCCAGTCCTCAACTTCTCTCTTTATTTCACATTGAACTTGGTTCCTCAGCTCCTACTCCTATAATAGGAAACTCTGTTCCCAGCCCTTATTTTTAACTTAAGCAGAGAAAACTATGCATTTCTGCCTCAGAATAGTCCTGGCTCAGTTGTTTTTAATTACTCTTGAGGTTTCATAATGTTGTGTTTAACTAACAAAAATGGTATAGATCTTCAGCTGATATAAACCAGGTGAATTGTATCAATATCAGCAGAGCTATGGTGGTTTTCACCAGCTCAGTTCTGACCAAACATGAGCAGCTACAGTAACTTCCTATTTCACGTCTGTTGGAGTGTTTTATGGCCACTTTGCCTCATTTCTATTGTGAGGAAAAGAGTTTGTGCTTTCTGCTAGTTGTGTTTTCATCCAGTTTCTGATTGCATAATGCAGTGTAATAGAGACATGCAGAGGTGAATCACACACCACAGTTATTTTGGCTGCGGTCCTGAAAACTGATCCTTGGGGTGAGACACACTCACGGACGCTGGGGGAGTCATCACTGAAACAGGTGCTTTGGGTGTCTGCAGGACCAGGCTCTTAGCAACAAAAGAGAAACGTGCACTCCCTACCTTTGTACGAGCAACCATTTCCATGCAGTATTAGAGGTGATAGAATCCTCTCCTCTCCAGTCTTGTGCCTTGCCCATTAGGAAGGTGCACGTGAGCCTCTTCAGCAAGCATTAGGATGGAGCTTTGTGTCTGGAACAGAGAGTGCTTGAATCCTGGTATCCTCCTCCCCACTGATTTCATCCTACTTTCTTGACCTTGGGCTACGGCCATTTCAAAGCCAAGCTTAGCCTCTTTGCCAAGTCGGCTGTTAAATATTGAGGAAACGTTCAAAGCAAACAACATATTTATCCCTTCAAAGCAAATGATAGGTTTGCTTCCAGGCAAGCTCCATTCTGCTGTGATTTATTCTTGCAGTCCATACCCCTCCTTCCTCTTTTAAAAACTTATTGAATGCAGGTGATGTATTTTTGACAAGATTGATTTTGACCTGAATGTGCCTGAGCTAACTGAATCAATGTTGCCAATTTCCCTCACCTGTGACTGAAGAACAGCCAAGCTGATAAAGGCATTTTTCTTTCAATTGAAATGTTTTAGCAATAGCCCTTGTTTCCCAGCTGAGGAGTCATCTGCATTGTATCAAACTGCACTCTGCAAAATATTGGAAAATTCACACAGCAAAACGAAGGGTGTTGCATTTCCTTTGGATTTGACCTTCACCTGTTCTAAGGCATTTTGGTTCGGGTAACAAAGGAAGTTAGGTGGATTAATACTGGCCACTTTCTCTTCCAGCAGTTCTTATGTGATCAGAAACAAGTGCCCAAAGCCCCCACTAACCAAAAGAAGTTCTTTTTGTAGGGGGAATTGGATAGAATATTTTTCTTCTCACCCTGGGAAATTCCCTGTTTCTCTTCCCAGTTCATTCAGCAGCAGTCCATCCTGTGCAACTAGAGAGGGAGGGAGGTTTGCAGTACCGCTGTTGCCCTTCTCCTGATCTGCTGGAGTTCTAGCATCCTTGGAGATTTTGAAATACTTTGGCAAACTGTATGCAAACAAAATGGTGTAGGTGCTGGTGTGAAACTAGGGCTGGAAGAAAAGTCCAAGCAAGATGAACAAGAATAAAGAGCTGAAGGTTTGTGAGGAAGTGTGTTCCTGCTAGTCCTTGCACTCATTGTCCCTGTGTTTGCTGGCATCCTGGAAGACAAAGGTGAGAGCAGACCTGTCTCAAAAGCAGACCTTCGCAAGCAACAGCTCTGCTTACTCCTTGTCTTCTTAATCCCTACAGTTGTTCAGCAGGAGCAGCATCGTGACAATAGCAATCTGGTGTCACAGCAGGGGTGTTGCAGTGTCTCAGCCGTGACATACTATTGAAGATGCTCACAGCACATGCTGCCTGCTCAGCCCCTGTGGAGGGAAGTGCCCTACATTGCCTGCGGGGAAACCTCTGCTCCCACATCTGACTTGCGCTCAGGAAGACATTCCCATGTGGAGGCAGAGCTATCGAAATAAAGGTCCTTTGACGGTAGCAAAGTGAGAGGGGAAAATACATGGTCCTGACATGGAGTTTAATATTTCAGCTTCATGTGTGAATATTAGTGCTTAACATAGCCAGTGCCCTTTCCACTGGGAGTAGACTGGGGGTGGATTTGCAGTGGTTGGTCCCTGCCCCTGCCAGGACAGCTCTCTAGAAGCAGTGCACATCAAGAGATGCAATGAGCAGCAGAGGCCCAAGTGGAGTCTTTGCTGACCCTGCCAGCTCAAGGGGGTGGGTGTGTGTGAGGGTGGACTGGGATAGCTGGGGAATAAAAGTGGCCCAAAGACATTTTGCCTTTATCAAGTTTGGGGAAAAAACACTGAATAGTACAGGGCTTCACCCAGACTTGCCTTTCTCCCAGAGCACCCAGACCACAGTGCCGGAGACCGCTAACCAGGAGAGCTCCTGGCAGGCGCAGCCCTATTGATTTGCAAATGACAGGTTAAAATCAAGTATGGTTTCACCTCTGCTGTCTCTTCTGCACTTCTTCAGTGCCAGGTTTCATTAAGTTAAGAGTCTGTATCTCCAAATACTGATCACAGTCTGTTGTGTTTACGCCGGAGCTGCATTCAGCCCGCCTGTCGCTTACACTTGCGCTGGTTTTCAGACAGTCCCTGTGGCTCCTGGGGAGCGCACGTTTGTCATGAGCATCCACTCCCTGTGAGATGAGGAGCTGCACAGAAGCCTTCAGCTGCCATTCACAGTCTGCTACAGCTTAATAATGACTGCATCTGGCTCCTATAAAGCAAAGAATATGGCGATCTAAGAGATGCTCAAAGGAGCTGGGAACTCAAATTCTGTTGATTCATGTTCCTGAAGATCACCAAGGTTTGATTTCTTTTTTTGATTGAAAAGTTGTTTGTCTTAGCCAACTCTCCTTGCAAACATTGCCTCAACTACATCTTCATGGACTTCGAAGATCCCCCCCACCCCAAACTTTTACAGCATTGGCAGCCGGTAGATATTTTCTCTCCCAAGTTAATTGTTGAAATAAGTGAAACATCCCCAGCCAGTATGGACGGTTGAAAGACTGTCAGAAACAATAACTTCTACTGGAAAAGCAAACACACACACATCTGACTAGAGCCCATATAGGGTTTGGACCCCGGGATTTAGGACCTAAAGGTTCTACATTTCAGCAGAAAGTTCCTTTTCTTTCTTTTAGGGAGATAAGTAAGGGTATGAAGGTGGACATGCTGTTCATTCTGTTTCTTGTTGCTGCCTTAGCATTAATAGTAAGCAAATAAAGCCAACCCAGAGAGAAAGTGACAGTCACTGCCCAAAGAGCTTGGAGATAAGACAGGTGGCCAGGGCAAACCAGCAGACAGGAGATCAAAGAAAGGATATACATAATTCTTAGGCAAGTAGTAACATTAATTATAACTTGCCACGTGCCTATCCCTTGTCAGGTTGGTAGCTGTTGTTATGGTGAATAAGTAATTACATGACTGCCTAGAGGCACTCTTCAGGATCCCATAGTGCCAGAGAAAATCACTTTCCCATATAGTATACCCAGAGGCTGTGTTGGAAGATTGCTCTGAGTCATAGAAAGACCCTTAGAAAAATCTGGGGCAATTCTGTCGAACTTCTAAGGGCTTTGGTCCTCATCTCCCATTTTCTGAAGTCAAACATTGTTAAAGTGGACCTGCTGATCTCTGCTCCAGCTTGTTGTTTTCCTTTCATCTTCTCTCTGTCTATGATAAATGAATCTGTATTTACAATGGGTGACAAAAAAGGGACTTTAGAAACAAGCTAGGGGGTCAGGAAATTGTGAGACATATCTCCTGTTCTTATTTCCCTGCTTCTGATGGCTGATATTTTTCCTGATACATAAGAGCATAAGAAAGATAGTCCAGGGCCAGAGTCATGGTGCCCTAACCCAGGAGCCTGTCTCTATGAAAGGCTACTAGCAGAAGATTAGAGAAGAATATAGGAATAGGGAAAGCAAGCAAAGATCCCCCCCCATATTTCCCAATTCCTTCCATTTCTCACAGGTCCCAGTGATCTGCGGCTCAAAGATGTCCTGTGCCAGATTTTATACAAAATCCATGACAAGGAATTAATTTGTTAAAATAATTTAAGACAAGGGACAAATATAGCCAAAGAATATGGCACGGTGTAAGGATCAGGGAAGGACAAGGCTCCTAGGCATGTCTGTGAATGCTTTGATTTCAGAGGAATATTCACTGGAAAATCAAGGAATTGGCACAACTGATAGCATCTTCACCCATGACCTGGGATACCTCTTCTGACAAAAAAGCAAAACTGAGTGGACAGCAGTAGGGAAAAGAAATGGAGGTGGGACTTCATTTTGGATTTATCCAAGCCTCTCCTGTTGAAAAATAGTAGGAGAGGAATTTGTGACAAGATATGTCTACTAGATGACATTTTCAACAAAAACAAAAAGAGAGAGTGTGAATAAAAAACAAGCTGAAGCTATGGCAATTTTTATGGCATTCACAGGCTGTCAATACATATCTACTTCACCTGCGCTGCCGAAGGACGTGAGGAGGGTAGTGAACTGGTAGTGGTCCTACTTTGGGATCTTTGTTTTGCTGCACTTTTTAATCTTTGACGTTAACAGAAGCATGCCAGTAGCTCTGCATGATATGCAATACCACTTTAAATTAGTTTATGATGGGTTAATGACTTGTAAGTGCTTTGAGAGAAGGTTAATCAGTTCTTCAAAGTCTCAGCAGTTGATTTAAAGAGAAGCTAGAACACAAGGGAACGTGGGGAGCAGTAGAAGGCGATACACATATGTAATTTTGCAAAAGGAAGGAGAAGTCTGGTTGTAGCCATTGCATTTCTATGAGCTATTAATAGCAGTAGACAGAAGCAGCAAAAAATATTTTCTGCAAAGGTTTCTGGTTGCATGTGTATATAGTCACGAAACCCCAATCTCGGAAGAATGAACTTCCCTTTGCCCAAAACCTTTAAAACTGAATTAGACACAAGGCATAGTAAGGAGCAAACTTCCAAGTTGCTGACGTGGATGCAGAAAAATGCTGTGAGGTCATAGAGATGGCAGCAAGCAAATCTCTCTCAGAAACACTTATCTCCACAAGCCCCAAGAAAATGAACAACTTGACACATGGATGTATGTGGAATTCATGCTGATAAAGGGCAGAAGTGCTCCCTACCAAAGTAATCAGCTCAAAATACATGACTTTGCCAGCAGCGCGTGGTGTGCCAGCCCACGGCTGCGTACGAGGGCTGGTGGGGCCCGGCGCGCGCCCCACCGCTCCGGCGCTCTGGGGCTGGCTGGGGCAACCACGGCGGGGGCGCAGCGTGCCCCGCAGCGGGCAGCGTCTCCGCCATCCCTTCCTGTGGTCCACGTCCCCCGCCTGCCGCCTTCTCCCTGAGGGGGCTTTCGCCCTTGCCAGGTGGCCTGGCAGTGCCTCCGTAGCCACTGTCGTAATAATGGCTTTGGTGAAAGAGAGAGTTTTTCTTTAACCGAGTCCCGTCACCATTTGTGTCTTATTCAGTGGGGAAAGCCAACCGCTGCAATGAAAACTGTGTATTACCTATTGTGTTGCTTCTCAGTCAAAGAATTTCCTGTTTCTGGGAAGCTTCCTACTTCCTATTTCATGTACCGCTACTGAAGCCTTGTCAGGTGAATTTACGTGGAGCAGGACAGAGATGTTGAAGAGTAAATGCAGGTCAAAAGCATAAATGTTTCTTTAACATCCTTTCAGTTCTGTACTAAATTCTCGTGGCTCGAAACTGACCCAGCCCCGAGTTTTATTTTGGAAAACCAAGCCCCCGAAGGCACAGCTTTGCAAATGTTTTAAAAGGCAGTGCTCACTTTTGCCTTCTCTGGCTGCATCCACTACTGGCAGATGGGAATTTCACTGTTTCTCTCTCCCTTCCCATGTAACTGCTCTCCTCAAGCTGGAGATGAGCCCCTGCAGGGATTCAATACTGCTTTAGCACCCGCCATAAATAAAACCTGCTTCGGAGGAGAACAAAGGCAGCCGCGTGAGCAGAGGAGCTGCCCGGGCACGGCCAAATGACGGGCTGGCCGAGGGGGCAGATGCAGCTACATCTGGCGAGGGGCTGGACGGCTCGGGGTGGGCCCTGCGGGGCTGTCGGGGAGACACCTGGCTCGGAGAAGGGCTGCCCGGTATTGATTTCACACCAGGGACGCACAGATGCACATTCGCTTAAACTAATTAACAGGATGGGAGCTGCCTCCTCATCTGGCTCCGCTGACGGCTGGCGCAAGCTCATTTTTATATCAGTTTATTAGCTCTGATAGCTGATCTTATCTAATTAAATTATCTCCTAATGACGACTGTGCTTTGTATATGTATTAGCAAAAGAGCAGCCAGAAACCCCATGTCACTTCCTTGGTTAGCTTTTCTCCTCCTGAACGGAAAGAAAAGCCTGGTCTGTTTCCATCAGCTTTGGCGATGCGTTATTAGGGAATGTGAGGGCTTCGCTTGAGGGCTGATGGCACGGAGAAAGGATTAACAGCAATTCAGGCCAGGTTGCAAGGGCCAGTATTATAGCTTGCAGACTCAGGGCTGAGTTGTTTTCCCAAATGGATGAAAAAAGGAATGACTGAGAAATGATCACAATGATAACAAAAGACCCAAAGGAAAAAAAAAAAACCTCAAGACCCACAGCAGGGAGGTGTCTCGACAGATGTGCAGCTGTGACGTGCTCAGTGAGGAAGGGGAATTGCAGCCCAATGCAGCAGAGTTGCTGACAGACGAAGCTCTCTGCCGGCTGCAGGTAGGCAGTGGATAAATGTCTAACCCAGCTTGCAAAGAAGAGAGCTGAGGCAGGGGAGACTGAACACCCATCCTGTGACATTAAGTGTATGTGTGTGAGGGCATTTCCCCAAAGCACTGCGCTTGTTCTCTAGTATACTTCTGCAAAAAACAGGTCCTGCAAGGGCTTGGTACCTCTTTCCTGGTTTGGTGCATCTCAGAAGTAGAGGGGCGCTGCATCCAGCCATCCTCGAGTTCTTGCTTTCTCCTTCATCTTGTCAGTATGTTTAGGAATGTTTATATTTAGCACAGTGCTGCAAAGAAAGATGTTTTTCAAGAGCTGGCTTCGTGCACGTCTTCTCTCGTTTTTTTTTTCTCGTTTTACTAAATTAAAATTCAATAGCAGTCTGTGGACAGAGGATGGTAAAGTTCAATAAATACCTCCAAAGGTAACAAAGTCACTAAAGCTTCTTAATGAGCTGAAAGCACAGTGGCTGCAGCCACTACAGAAATTGTACTTTTCAGACGAAGCGCAGCAAAGCCAGGTTAGTTGCAATGGGATGGGACCAAGCTGCCAACATGTAGATGTTTATCCAGATGTCTCTACCTGGGCTGCTTGTCTGGCCTCTCTTTATTGTCAATGGAGAGAAGCAGTTGCTTCTAAGATGCAATTCATCTAATCTGAAAGCATCTAAATTAGGCCCGAATCATTCCTCGTTGTCTATTTCTTTCTAATGGCTGTAGGGGGAGTCTTGTTAAGCAGTGTGGGCACGGATTTGTTAGGATGGGAAGATTCTTAAGGAAGATGGGCTTGGATTTGTGGAGAAGGTCTCCATGTGCTTGCTGCTGGAAAACAAGGTGCCTTGTGTCTTAGCCGTGTTATAACACTGACTGGCCTATTCCATTCTCCTCACATTCCTAATGGTTTTGCAGTTAGGTGTTCAAAAGGCTGAATACTCTGCTGCATTGACTGCCGTGTACAGAGCACAAGAAAACACGCATTCCTGAGAAGCGGTGCTGATCGGGAGAAATGCTGCCAGCTGAGCCCTTGAGAACTGAAAATTCTGTTAAATGTCAGGCTTGGAGGATTTCAGCAGGGGTGAGAGAGAGAAGCTGCTGCAGTGTCGCACCCCCCCCCCCCCCCAAAGTTCATTATTCTCTCGTGGGTGGACCAAGCTTGACTTGCTGGAAGTGTTCAATGGACCTTTCTCTTCTGCCTTTCATGCACATTAGAAGTTTCCAGTATCTTTCTCTGTAGCTTCTATTAACCGGCTTGTCCAGTGCTTGCCTTGGAACGCTGCCTGCCACCCCTCGGGGACGTGAAGCCAGAAGGAAGGCAGGTTCTTCCAACATCAGCAAACTTCCCCCACGCAATCAACTAAAGTGCTTGGTGTTTGCAAGCAAACGAAACAGAAAAGCAACACTGAGGGGGAAATTAAAATGGGAATCAGTTGGGGATGGAGAATAATGCTATGTTTAGCTTTGCTAGGCTCTGAGAAATGTTTATTTCAAGCCTGAGGGATTTAACAGGGGCTATGCAATTAAGCAGCCTCAGCAACGGAGGCCACTGGCTGCACACCTCCGTGCTCCGGGGGCCGGCTGCAGCAATCAGAGAAGCAGGAGCTGAAACTCCAGCCACGGCTGGTTTGAGACTGGCAGTGTTAGGGTGAGGCAGAACAAAGGTTACCACTCAGGATTGCTTGAGGACTTTTTCCGGATAGGGCCACAAAGGTAGGAGGAGACCCTAGGACTGGGCTGGAACTGGGAGTGGTCAGTCTGGTGGTGAATGTTCATCACAGCCCGACCTTTAGATAAATTCTCCTTTGAGTTGAGAGGTGCCTAGGTGCATGGGTAAGTTTGGATTTGAAAGCTGAAATGCTGAGAAGTGACAAAACATAAGGATGCCCATGGCAGGAGAGAGAGAAGGTAACGGAGAGAGGCCTGACTGTCATCTGTTGGACCCACAGATCTCTGGGTTAGGATATGAGTTTCTGCCAAAATGCCAACAGAATGCACTGAGCTAGCAGGCCTCGTTAACGCCTGTGCCTCTCTGTCACATATGCAGGGTACTTCAATCGTGCCATGCTGCTTCTATATGCCGGACATCCCACTGGACTTGGAGGGATGCTGCAAACATCCTTCTGAATCTGATGGCTGATGTGCGTTCTCCAGTTTGCTGTAGTATGGGTCTCTGGCTTTGCTGCCTTCCCCATGGCTGATATAAGGCACTTTGCGTAGCTTCAGCTAACTTCTACCTACAGTACCCCAAAATAGACTGTGCCAGCTGCCATGTGCCAGCACTACTGGGAGGGAGGCAAGCTGGTTGCCATCAGTCTCGTGCGGTTGTCAGAACCAGCAACATGATCACTGCAGGTTTTCCTTAATCTGCTGAAGTATTGGGAACTCTTCAAGATAAATTGTGGTGAGGCAGATGAAACAGCCACGGGAAACAGAGACTGCAGTATTTTCAGGCTGGGAAAACAATGCCACGTCCCATGCTGAATGGGAAATAAATGTCAGAACCAGAAGAAAGGGAAATACACAACTAAATTCTCCATCTGGCCTCCAAGTAAACTCAGAGGATCTCATTGAATTCCTGCCTGGGCAGCTAAAGCCAGGGAAGCGCTAACTACTTATCAGGAGACTGTTATTTTAAAAAGAAAAAAACTGCGCATCTCCCAGCTCCTGGCATGGATCAGTGTAGCCCCAGGGCTGCTCTATCTGACATCTGCTGGCACCAGCTTTCCACACCAGCCTGCTGGAGCACAGCCCATGTGAGCTGGGGGCTGTGGGAGGCTGCCTGGACCAGCATCCCATACCAGAGGTCCCTAAAGCTGCTTTTGGGTGCAAGGAGCAGGAGCCGAGGCTGGGTTCTTGTCAGTCATGGAGAACTCAGACATCGGTGTGCCTTAGGGAGGGGACGCGACCATCCTAATGAAATGTAGAGAGCACAGGGACTGCAGCAGGCAACTCTTGTAGGCTGGAGCAGGTCGGACACGCGGGAAGCTGAGGGCCCTGCTCCTGGACTTCCTCGGGGGAGCGGGGTTTCTGTTCTGAGGGTTTATGTGTCACTACTGTCACATGCTTTAATCACTCTACAACTCAGTTCCTAAGCTGAAAACCAGAGACAGCAGCACTTCCTTCCACCCACTCTTCCTTGATTTTTCTAATTGCATGTCATGTCTTTTAGAGGGAGAGACAGCCTTTTATTGTCTGAACGTACAGCACCTAGCACAAAGACCAGTTTCTTTAATAACAGAATGCTGACTCTTTGAGTGTCTTAGGAAAAGATGATAAGGCTTTCCTAATTTCTTTTAATCACAGAATTACAGAATCACAGAAGGTGATTCCCAAAAGATGCACATTCTGTGGAGTTGTTCAGCCATGCCAGAACATAAAAAAAAAGAGGGGGAAGAAAAAATAAAAAGCTTTTCCTAAGGCGGTTGTAGATGCTCTTGTATGGGTCACTTGGGCCATCCTATAAAATCCTACAGAGAAAGAAACCCTTGCCATCAAATTCAACAATATATTTTTAAACCCTGTTGGAAGGGACTGTATTATCTCTAGTTAATTTATTTCTATTTCCATTCTGTAGGCTTTAGAGCCTTTCCTCTGGACCCCTCTTGGTTTCCCTTCCTGCCCTCCCCTGTTCATGCTACTGTACTTTTGCTGTAAGGTGCCAGATTGCTGCACAGAGAATTTGTCTTTACTCAGCACTGCCCTCTGCATGAAGCATTTAGTACGGAGGGTGCAGGGTCTGGCCAAGGGCTTCCCGCACCCCGAGCCGGGAGCCTGGAGCTGCGGTGCTCTCATTTGCATGGGGCTATATCCCCATTTGCTGTCTGAGCCCATGTGCAGCCCAGCGCAGCCTGGCCCTGGCATTGCTATAGAAACCAGAGGAAGGGAAGAGACGTGCTGGAATCTCTGCATCTGACTGAAAATAACTCCTATCTACCCGGCGTGCTGGAGCCTTTAACAGCCTGACCTTTCCACTGGAGCCTCCTGTCCTTTGTAGAGGAGGTACAATTAGCTGTCGTTTGGCCCCATTAAAACTCGCCTCTCCAGCAAGCCATTGTGCTGCCAGCTGGATTCCTGCGCTGGCTGCCTGGAGGGATGGTAAATGAGCAGAGTGTGCTGGGCCATGTCCCAAGAGACACTGTCCTCCCTCCTGCTTGCTGAGCACCTGTCACCCCCAACCCATGGCAAAGAGCAGAGCGGCCTCTCAGCCGCAGGGTATGAAAGGACAGAGCGAAGGACAGCTTCCCTGCAAGAGTTGTTCTCTGCATCCCTTTTCTAGCCTCCCCCAAGAACAGGATAGGCGCAATCCCACCTCCTCTTAGGTGTGCACCCATTGGACCGATAACACTCTCCACCTCCGTGCAGAGAGCGGGCTCCCCTCGGTGCTCTAGGCTTGACACTGGGATGCAGCTGGGCTGACGTTGCTGCTCGTCACCACTGCACCAGGCTCCACGCCAAAGCAGGAGCAGCAGCCCTGGTGGAGGCTCTGCAGCCAAAGAGAAAGGGGAATCTGTCAATGAAACTGCTGGGGGAACAGCCCTTCGGAGGTGAGCCTGCAGCTCCTGGGCCTCAGCAGGACTCAGGCATCCCGAGGTATGGACTGTGGCTCTCTGAGGACTGCAGCGCTGTGTTGCTGGCAAAAAATACCTTGTTATTTCTGAGGCAGATGTCTGACAACCGTGGGATCTGAGACAGCCCTGAGCTAGTTTCTATTCCTAGGATAGCTTGAGTCATGGGACCTGTGAGACAAAGTCGCGTCATGCGTCTCACCGGGGCTTTCCTTTGGTCTAAATCGGGATGACGGACTCAGGCTCTCTAGGAAAAGAGAGAAACAGACCTTCACTGGTGCCTCTCTTTCATTCCCCAGCTGCTGCCGTTGGTGAGGAGAGGGACTGGCACCAGGGGAGTCGGCCGGTTTCCCCCCACACCCTGCCGTGATGGGGAAACACCACTCCAAAACGTGCTCACCAACCCTGCGATCAGCTCGGCGTTGTCTCAGGGCTCCTTCTCGCAGTGCTCCCGCGGCTCCCCTCAAACTCTCCCAGCCTGCGCTGGGCAGCGTCTGGGCTCTGCCCTCCCCGCCGCTTCTCAGCCCCTTTAGTGTCCCCGGGCGCGGCGCTGCGCTGCTCGGAGAGCGCCTTTCCTGCACGGCCCGGCAGGAGCTGGGAGCTGGCTGCCTCCTATAGCACGGACAGCAATAGCAGTGCTGGCAGTCTCGGTTTAAACATCCTCCCCGAGATGCGAGCTAGAGAGGATCTTCTGGAGAAATTGTTTATAAAGAGCCACTAGATTTAAGTCTGAAGTGCCATAAAGCTGGTATGCCTTTTTTCCTCCAGCCTGCAAAGTCAGATGGATTTCTTGATCTGTCAGCTAAAAGAGAGGAGCATTCATGCCTGTCTCCTGTGGGATTTCTTGGGGGCCCAGTACTGTTTGCACTCACACAGCTGCTTTCTCCTCTGTTCCTTGGAGAGGAGGGGCGGGAGGGCACCTCTGCAGAGAGAGAAGGACAGACAGCATGATCCCAGAAGCCTCACCTCCTGAAGAAGGCAGGCTGAACATTTCTTTGAAGGAAAATGACTTTTTTTTTGGATACATTTTTGCCTTTTTAAAAATATTCAATTTTTCTCAATGATAAATGGGCCTCTCTTTGATCTTTGGGGATTTTTTTTTTCAACTGAAAGAACTGGAAAGTTTTTGGAAGCTTTTTCTAAACAGAAGTTATTTGAAAACGTCTCAGTAGTGGAGGCAAAAGGTACTTTCCTTCTCTGGCCCAGCTACCATCACAACAGTCTGTGAGTGGACAGTGTTCAGGGAGCCACAGCAATCACAGGGTTAATCAGTAGCTGACAGTGAAAGCAGGCAGTGTTTATGGCAGGCTTTCTTCTGCAGGGATGGAGCTTTGATTTCTGTTATCTCGCTCCTGAAAATATTCACTGCCAAAGCCTGCCCCGTGTATTGTGGATGCTACCTTCCTTCTAAGCCAAATACTCACTGGACGTGTTAGGGCAAGTTAATGAGAGCTAATGAGGCTGGACTGATTTACTGAAACCAGCTTGTTTTTCTTTTTCTCTCTCTCTCTCTCAGGCTGCTATAAACAAGGGGTAACTGCGCTGACGTCATGGGAGTGAGCCTGATGTAAAGCCAGGGGATGGAGAGGCAAGCACATTCAGTTTAATCAGATGCTCTGGCTGCAGATCTGCTTGGCATCTCCTATTTCTCTCACTTGTCTCAAAATAGGAACCACTGGCACTTTGCTAAATGCAGTGGAAATTCCTCCTCTTTGAATGCTGGGGCTGTAAAATTTCCTTGAGTGTCCTCAGTCACACTGCTTCTGAAACATCCCTGGAAGTGCTCCTGGGGAAGATGTAGCAGCCAGCTCTCCCTTACTCTCTGGCAGCAACATTCAGCTAGTGGGGCTACTTCTGCTTTTTATCCCCATGGTAGAGGCTCCCCTGGCCTGCTGCACCAAGTTCTGTATGTCCTACTGCTGCTGCTGCTTTGCCCAAGGACCATAAGCGCTTCCAGTTGGATCAGGCGGCTGAATCCACCACTTTGCAGTCCTCCTTTTAGGCTTCCAGCCAAAACTTTAAAGAAGTAAAAATGGGGTTTGTAGCTAGAGCTATTTGAAGTGACTCCAAGTTGGCTGCCTGGTATGTTGTGTAATTTATATGGCATGTACAGCAGTGGTTCTCCTGGGAATCTTATGACTTTAAGTCCTTGATAGAGCCATTCTGACACCATGCTCCGCGTAGGTGTTTTCTTTCACCACCTAATCTGGGAATGGTTGATCTCTTGTTTATATTCCAGCCAAGGTGAGATACAGCTGGGTCTAGACAGACAGGGTCATTTTGGTGATTCAGTCCAGCAGGACTGGGAGAAAACCTCAAGAAACGCATTATAAACTGCGCACTACCTGGTACTGCAGCTGTCCTTACACTGTGCATGTTTGGGACACTGCACAACAGGGATCTATGTCTGTTTGGGGCTTCCAGGGGCTTTGGTAATAGATCAAGTCATAGAAAAGAAAAAAGTAAAGAGAAAGTAAAGAGCCTTAAAAGGTTTAAGCTTCCAGGAGGATTTTACAAGTCTTGGCTCTCCTAACTGAGGAAGCCTTGCATCTTGTGGGTGCTGGATTTTTAGTGGCCCAGCAGCACGGACATTTCTAGTTGCGGGCCTGTGTCCTTCCATGTCACAGATGACCAGGGTCATCCCTTTGCCAGTGTCAGCTTGCCTGTCGAAGGGTAGATTGCTGCCGTTTCCATGCTCTGTTAGTGTATTGCTTCCAAGGGCTGCACAGCAAGAGATCATGGGCATACACCCCATTTAGGCCTTCAGTTTTGGACTTGAGAGGGGTATTAAGCTGCCTGTCCCTTGCATTGCTTCCTGCATAGGGATGAAAAGACTTAGGGAGCTCCTCCAAGCACAGGATGTAAAAAGCAAGGTATCACGCCCAGCTTGAGCACGACATTATTTCACGCCAGCCCCTTTCTAGCAAGCAGCACCAGCTCTCCGAACAACAGCCTCCAACTGCTCTTCCTTGCCTGAATTCTGCCACAGTAACTATGGATCTCCCTAGAGATTTCACTATCTGGCTTTCATCTCAGCGGATTAGTTTTAAATTCTGAAAAGCAGCCTTTGCAACAGGGGGATTTGCTGGCAGTGATAGCAATGGCTCCAAAGGGCCCATCACTGATTGTGAATTCCAGGAGTTTGATCCTAGCATGCCA
Source organism: Struthio camelus (assembly GCF_040807025.1). Lineage (NCBI taxonomy): Eukaryota > Metazoa > Chordata > Aves > Struthioniformes > Struthionidae > Struthio > Struthio camelus. Next base: position 2,315,274 of record NC_090963.1, read on the forward strand.
GAGGCAGCAACATGCTTTCCAAAGGACTCCTCTTTTTATCAGTTTCTACCTCCTACTCAATTTCTACCTCCTACTCCTCTCCTTTTCCCCCTCCCTCCCTGCACACCCAACCTTGCAGAGAAACAGTAGGGCAAGCTGGCTTAAAGCACAAGGGTGCTGAATGCCAAAGGATCCTGAGTTAGAAGCTCTGAGCTGGAGAGCCGGAGAGTCACAGCTCACCCAGAGCACGGCTGCTACTCACAAAAGAGCAGTTATAGCACAAGCACAGCACCAGCCCAGGATGCAGCATACACAGCAGGCTGGCTGCTAGGAGAACAGGCCTTCTGCCGAGAAACAGTTTCTGGGACTTTAGAAATGAGCAACCCCCACCAGCAAAGGGAAGGACTGCGCTCACCTCACCTGCGACTGCTGTGGCAGATTAACCATTGGACTGATTATATTCTCAGAAATACCTTCAGGTAACTGAAAGATGCCAGCTGCATTCAGTGGCACCTTTAGCTGTTTACAGAGAGAGCAGAGGACATGTCAAGCTAAGGAATCCCAGCGCAGTTCAGTGCTGCACAGCTCCTCTCCCGTGTCGGGTCATCGTCGTAATGCTGGCTGTTCTGCTTAGCGCATCATCCAGGAGGTGCTTATGATTAGTGCAAGTCTGACAAGCCAGGCTAATGTGTGAGAAATGGGATGATCAGGCTGAAATTAAATGGAAACCAGCCACTTTGTACAGGATCAAATTAATCTGAGAGCTTTAAAATCCTCTGTTCTGTTTAACACTCTGAGGGAGATGGGCAGGAGTCAAGGATGGTCTCCCTGCTGAGGCGGTCCAGGGTTCCCCGCCCAGAGAGGGATTTGATAGCTGTTTGTCTCCTGCACTTAGTGCTATTAAAATATCAGGGAAAGACAGCCAACAGAAGGAATGTCCCTGTCTCTGGCATCAGGAGCTGCCTGTTAAGGTGGCCGGTGGCTGGTACTAAAGATTTCTAAAGAAACCCGGAAGCTGTCTGAGCCAGAACGACTGCAGTGGCGGAGGTTTGCTTCCCAGGCGGTGCTTCCGAACATGCAGAGCAAGCAGCTGTGTCCAGCCACTGCTCCTGCCCAAAAAGCAATATTTGATGAGCCAGAGGGGCTGTGTTTTCAGTAAGTCAGGGGAGCCAGACATGTTGCAAGTAATAAATTAATGAAGACTTCCAGTATCTCCATGAGGCTAAATGACATGAGGACAGCTTCATCTGCGGCACAGCAGCTCTTTCCTGAGAGCACAGGGAGCAAAAGAAATGCTTTACAACATGTACCGGCAGGAAATAAGGACAGGACGAGCTGCAGCACTGGTCAGAACGTAACGAGGAAGCTAGAGAGACAGAATGTGTCATTGGCCAAGTTACCATCTATCCCCTTGCAGGGGGTGTATTGCCTTATTTCTAGACTCTTCAGCATGCGGTGGAAGAGGGCTGAATGCAAGAGCGGAACAGGACTTTTAGGGGCACACGTGTAGAAACGGAGGCCAGAATCTCTTCTCTGCAGTCACCCAGCACAGGATTCCTGTGCTGTTCTCCAGAAGGCCTGTGCTGAGTATCCCCCTGACAAAGATCAGGGCAGAGACTCGGGAGATGCAATGGCCTGAACACGCAGAGGATACAACCTTGAATCTCTCTGAGCTTCCTCTAGTGCAGCGTTTGCAAGGAGCCCAGAGAAAAGGCAGTGCTTTCCCATAACAAAGACTCTAGTGAAATTTTTCATCCTGAAACCTGCTCAGTGCCAGGCCGTGGAGACCATCACAAAATATCAACATGAAAACAAAAGATTTCTATTGGATCACTGCTGCTGTTGTTAAAAAGTGGCACTAAAAGCTAGATTTCCAAATTAGCTCCTTGAAGAGCTCCACAAAGCATTTAGATTGGAGGCACTTCACAGCAGGAAAGATCTTCCTTTATTTGTCTATAAAGTGCCGTGTACGTTCCTGGTAGCATATAAATAATAAACAATAATACATATTCATGTGTTGAGATGCGGAGAGCCTTAATCACACAATGTGTGCGCATATTTGGAGCGTGATGTAGAGGGTCCATTTTTCAAAACCTGCTCCAAAGCTGCAGCATTAAAAATAAGCAACAGGGTTCTTACACCTGTTACTCCCACCTGGGTTTTTAAACTTCTCCCGTTCTTTTCCTGCTCCTGGTGGCTCCTGATGTGACACTCTCCCAAATGTAAAACACTGAGCAAGGATTGCATCTCTTGTGCGTACGCCCAGACAAATACCTGCACAGAGTCTTTCCACTCTGCAAGGGCCAAGGCTCTGCTGCCTGCGGTGCCAGGTTGCTAGCCCTTCATATGCCACCACCAGAGGGGTGAAGCAAACCTACGGTCTTGAGAAAATGGTGGTAGCTAAGGCAAGTTGTCTGCACCTTCTTTCTCTTCCTCACACAACAACTTGTACATCTTCTACCTGTGAAAGCTGCTGTTACCTCTCATTCCAAAATTATTGTCACTGAGACCAAATTGTATCGTCAGTAACAATTGTTTTAATAAATGGTACATTGTGTGCAACCTAATTCTTGCTCTTTCCACATAATGGAGATTGGAATTTAATAAAAAACAAGTTTTCAATGGCTCATGCATCCTTTCTTCGTAGGAATGAGGTTCTTATGTAAATGGGGTTTTATTTGGTGGTTACAAATAGTGCATTCATGCATTGAAAGAAGTCATGGCCAGATTCTCAGCAGGCATAAATCAACGCGGGTTCCCTGCCTCAAGAGAGCTGTTCTGATTTACCCCTGCTGGAGATCTGACCGGTTTTCTGTGCAACTCTGCCTTTCTCTAAGCAGTTTCCAGATGATGGAAACCAAAGATAACCAAAGTTGAGATATGTCATGATTAACACTACAAAAAGGGAGTATTTTTTGACTTGCTTGATGACTACCTCAAAAGGGCTCCTCCTGTCTGAAACTGGAACCTCAGTAAGAAAAAGGAAAAATACATAGAGCTGCAACCAGGGCTTAGAAGTGACAAGGCAGACATCCTGTTAGCCAGGTAAATGCTGGAATAGTCAAACAAGAACCCAGCCAGGATCCCTTAGGATCACAGTGTGCATTACATGTCATATAAATCACTGCAGGCTTCTCTCCTCCCCTTTTCCCAATGACACCTTGTTTATTACCCATTCTAACATTAAACCTGCTCTGCTTACAGGGAGGATGTTAAGGCACATCCATCTAGGAATATCAAAAGCCTCACAAACTTCAGGAGTTGTGTGGGTACCTCCTGAGAGAGAGTGAGATTCACAAAGGCAGCCTGGACTCTATTGCCGCTCAGTGGCTACACCTGAGGGACAAAACTGCCAAGCAAAGACACTATCCAGCTCATTCCCATCCTCACAGATATTTCCAGAAGCCACAGGCGGTAAAAACAAAATCAGGAGATGGCACTAAGCAGCCTTTATTTATTTATTTCACAGCAGCAACTGAGTCGTAGGCTGAATTATTAAAAGTCCTTAGATGCGACAGCTTTGCCAGTGTTTAACAAACTCGTCTGTATTTCCCCTGCCACCTTGAGCCAAAGCCAAGTGACTCCTGGAGCTTTTCCATGGCCAGCTCCTCACATCTGCATCCAAAATCTGCGCCTTTGAAGAGATAAATTCTGCGAAGGCTCCCTTAACTTATGAGAGGTCTGGTTCAATGTGGTGGTCCCCACCTCACTATGTTAATATTAACTCTTCTGTGGAGTAATGTTTGGAGATAGATTGCTGGCATTCGTATGGCAAAATTTTTTTACAATGTCATACCTCCTATTGTGTGGCTGTTCATGCTTGATTGGGATTTTTACTATTTGTGCTTCTGTTTGTTGTTTTCTGTTTCATTTTTCCCTCCTCTTTGATTTTTTAAATGCCCTTTGGCAAGTTTAGCTAGTGTTCAACTTCATTTATTCCTAGAATTGTAAAGCCAATGTTTAAAGCAAGGCAGGTTTCCTTCCACTTCATGGTCTGGTAACAAGCTCTATCCAGATTATGCTGCCTTGAGAGTACTCTTGCTAAGGAAAGATGCGCAGCATCTGAACGGACCGGCTATGTGAAGATTTGATGGATTTAAATCTCAGTCTCCAGAGATGTAATCTTCTGGTTAAAGATTGGTTAATAAATAAGATGTTACTTTTTTTTTTCAGGTTTCCTCACAGTACCTTCAAAGTCCTATTTTTATCCAATCCTGCACTCCGCATACTTGAGAGCGATTTCTCATTTCCTAGTAAGTATGCAAAAGAATATGCTCCCTTCACCCTTTCCCGATCTACGCTGTGATTGAACATCCAAGATTTGGGCACATGTTGGGGAACAACTTGTATTCCAGGCCTCCCCAGTGGTGCTGGTTTATATCTTGATCTGCATAGACAGTCCAGTCTGAATTCAGCCCTGCCAGAAACAGGAGCTGCCAATTGCAATTTTTGGCTGGGACAGTTAAGCAACTTTCAGACATATGTTAAACTAAATTTGAAAATTAGCATTATTGGTCCCAGTATAAACAAAGGGCGGGAGAACAGGCTTCGCATTTTCTGCTTTACAGGATTTGAGGTTGTAGGAAAGTATTCCAATGTGATTGTTTACCAGAGTGGCAGTCCCAACATCTAACATACTCCAGATTTTTTAAAACATTTGTAATGACAATGGACCAGATCTATATCTTAGAGAAGCCAAAAAGAGTCTTTCAATTGGATTCTACCGAGCCACATCCTTAGCAGGCATAAAGTGGCCCCGCTCCAAAGAAATTAGCAGAGCTGCAAACATTGACACCAACTAAGGATCTGGCCATATGTGGATTTGGACGAATACTTCGATTTTATATTTTCCAGGCATCACACAAGGCATTGGCTAATTGGCAACATTTGTATTTGTATTTAAAAGGCAATTAAAATAGTAACTGTATTTATATACCCATGTATAGAAAAATAGATGCAGAGTGGGAGGAGTGAATATAATCTCTAGGAATGAAGAGACAGAAATTCAGCTTTAGGTCAGCAACAGTTTCCCTTTGCAACCTCATTAGCCTGTTTCCCCATCAGGTGGAACGCACTGCAACCATTTTACCCTATGGGCTTCTTGCGAGGATGAAAACTGAATGTGAGGATGAAAGGCTGATTTTTCATAAAGAGAAAAAAAAAAAAAAAAAGAGCGAAATCTTGTCATGACTAGGGAGCTAATAACCTAAAAGTTTTCCAGCCAGGTCTCTTGCTCTGCTGATTGCAATCAACGCTTCACAATTGGTAGCCGTGAAGGCAGTAAACACCTCTACTGTGCTGATGACTCAGATCCCTTGCGCAGGGGACTGCGCAAACCTGCATAAGAGACAGGCCACGACTCAGTGGCCTTACTATCTGAACGGTGCTAAAACCTGTTATTACTGTTTCTCTATCTTTTTTGCTTCTTTGGCATCCCTGTCTGTTGCTGGCCCTGCAGAACATGGATGCTAGTTCCTGTCTTTCTGCTTTCGAGAAAGCCATCAAAGATCAGGCTGGGATTTGGAAAAACATGTAAGTGTATGACTGACTGTGACCTTACATGTCACTGAGGACCACAGGACTGAATCAACATATTTCAGTGAAGGACGTGCTTTAACCGTGTGCCTGGATAGGTATACTGCCTGTCGGAAGGGAGCCGAGCCCAGGGAGAGGTCTGCTGTCTCCAGCTTTACCACCAGCGCTGTTATTACATGAACAATTTCTCCATATGTGTGACAGTGGGCAAAGCTGTTTGATAAAACTTTCCCAGAGCCACTGGCAAGGCTCCTATTTACTGCATTAAGACCTACCTTACACTGGTCATGTCTTTTCTGCAGTTATTGAAGTCAAAATTAATGTTAAAATTGTTAATATCTGCAGAACTTGTATTAAACCATTGGCACTCCTCCCTCCCAGAAAAACATCCCCAAAACAGTAGAGTGAAAGCCTCCAGGAAATAAAGTCCAGTGCTGTTCATAGGTATGTCTGCTCACAACAGACATCACGGGACATGACACCTTAGCTGCATAAATTATGAGTACATTTGATAGGAAAGGGACTGTGGTATTCAAATGCATTGTTAGAACTTTGTTTTCAAAGGTAATTTTGCTCAAATTCCTCTTCAGATGCATGAGCATGAAACAGGAGATAAAAGACCGTTGCTGAGATTTGCAGACCAGTCCATCCTTTAAATGGTAGATGTACAGTTAAATTTCCACCCGTGTCTTTGCAGGCGTTACATCCTCTGTGGACTAGTTATTGAATTTAGAACAAGCAATGCAGGGAACCTCACAAACAGGCTAATGGGCTTTTAAGCCGTTTTTATTAACCTGAGGATCCATGGATTTCTATAAGTTGGCACGTTAAGATAATTACAAAACTATTTTGCTGCTAACTTCTGCACCCAGAACCCAGACAACGTGAAAGTCACTCAGCTGCAGTGAGTCTTCAAGGGTGAAATTTCTCTGAGGTGCTTGCATATTCCCTCCAGTAAACCAAGAAAAAAAAAAAAAAAGAGTAGTAGGAAAAGCAAAGTCATCTTTGTCCTTGCTCTAAGGGGAGCTGGCGCATCTGGAAAGCACACTATTGCAGGCAGCCAAGTTGGTGATTTCACTCTTGCCTCTGCTATTTTTGTTCCTTAGTTCATCGCTGAGCTAGAGCCCAGAAAAGGAACTGCATTTGCTACCTGGCTCAGAGGCTCTGCTGCTACCTGCACCCACCTGAGGACGCAGTCCTTCAAGGTGAAGACCACAGTGGGATGCACAGATTTGTCTCATTTCGAGAGGTGCCGCAGAAGCAGGCAAAACCACATGTGAGACAGGCAAATATTGACTTCAGCTTTGTTTGTCTGGAACCTGATATGAATCTCCACACAAACCCAGCTATTTATCAAGTGGGCAACTATCCCATTATGAGTCCCTACTCCAGAACCAATATTTGATTTTAATATTATGTGTACAGACACTGGTAAAATAAACAGACCTGTTTATGTTGGTCTCTGGACTCTTGGTGTCTGTAACTCTTAGTAAATCAGACACATTTGTTTGGCTCATTTTTTGCCCTTCCAGCGCAAGATCACACAAAGCTTTTTGGAAGAGAGTAAGAACTGAACCAAAAAGCATCAATTTTTATTTTGAGGCTTGACTGGGTGTGAAGCTGTGCATGTGTAAAGAGGCCTCGGGCTTTTATGACTGATACATGCAAAGTAGCTGTCATTACTTCTACCAGAGAAGACCATAGATTTTACTTGCGCTTAACTCAGCTGTCACCCCCACTTGAAGAGTGCTTTTTGCAATGAAATTTCCTTTTGGAGACTGCAGTGCATTTACCCAGAGGAATAAACAACTCAAAGTCAGCCTGTAAATGATGTTTTTTTTTAAAAGAGACAATTTCCTCATAAAACTTGCTTTTCCCACCAAATTCATCCCCACATAGTTGGATTTAGCATCAAGTGGTTGCTTTCCAGTATGTGGATACTATTTTTGCTAGTACCTCAGCAAGATAATATTTTTCCTCTGCTCGCTGCCAATGTACTGCACAGTGCTGGCTGCAAGGCTGAGGGAACTGCAGATGCTGTGGAACGTGTTATAGCGTGTAGTTAGTGTTAAAGCTCATATATAAAATGCATGTTTCCAAAAAGCCTTTCCAAACAGATGCTTTGAACTGGGCAGCTCTATGACATTGCAAGCATTTGCCTTCAGAAGTGCCCACGAGCCAGGATAATTTTGCTCTCAAGATCTTCCTCCAAGTTCTTTCAGATCTGTGTGAATCTGAAATAATGCCTTCAAGCTGATGGATTTACCCTTGTGTAGATCAGGAGTCCAAGGAGATTCTAGCTTGTAATTCTCATTTCTTCCACAGATTTCACTTGTAGTTTACCAGTTACATCTGTAGGCTCACTGCAGCCTGGACAGATGGTTTAAAAGATACAAAGAGTATGAGAGGAATTACCCTGCTATGTCCTGCTGGACCTAATGCCTCCTCTGTGCCATTCTTCTTTCAGCCCCTGGGTCCCCCAGGGGAACTGACAGAACACTCTGCTTTGAGCCGACAAACGTTTCTTTCCCTATCCTGTGAACTGCAGTATTAAGAAGCCTATATAGAGCCTTAATTAAGGTTTCTGCCACTTAAATCAAGCAAAACACCATGCAGAGTACTGAGTAAAAGGACCCTGTTCTCCACAACAGCTTTTTTTTCCTGTGCAAAGGAAAATAAATGACGTTCATGCGACTCTCCAACCTGCTACGTGTTTTCCAGCAGTGGTCTCTGATGCAAACGCTCGGTGTTGCAGCCCCTGCCTTTTCAGTGCCAAGGGACAGAAAGAGGGAGATATATTGCTTCCTGCATGCTGAAATGAGACACCGAAAGAGGAATGTCCTCATTTACATGCTGGCAGGGCTGTAGCAAAGTGTTACTGAGTAAAGTTCTTCTTGCTCCCTAAAACTGCCTTTTTCTTTCCTCCCATTCCCCCTGCAAAACTGAACACACAGTCCATAGCCCAAACCCTACTTCAGGTGCTCCTGCTGCAGGGCTGTCCCTGCTGACTTCTGGCTGATGTGCGAGGTGGCCCTCAGAATATGAACAAGGCTCTGCTTTTGCCATGATGGAGTTGTTATTTTTCAGCTGACCTCTTTGTAATTTCATTTCTTCTTTTTGTGGTTTGGGAGGAATTATCCTCTTGGCTTTTAACTTCCTGGAAAGCAACACATGTTTTCAGTGTCTCTAATTCTTTAGGATAAGTATATCTTCTGCTTCATCCATAGCTCCTACTTAACAGTACTACTGTTTATATTATGATTGGGACATGCTCATCCCTATCCATTTTTATTTCCAGCTTTCATTCCATATTCTTATGCAAAGAAGCCTGTAAATCCCATTTTATCAGAGTGTATTGACAATGAATGCACATCCAGGCCTCTTTACAGGCTTTTGACTTCAATTTATTGCACTTAGACCTTTAAGTAAGTAACAATTTTTTCTCTTGTGCAAGAGTAATGTTTAAAAGGGTGTTAGACCTAGACAGGATAACTATACGAGTTCCTGGGAGAAAGATATCTGTTCATAGCCAGAAGATTATGGGCTCCCCAAGGTGCTTGCCCCTATACACTTACTTATTTGCAGTTATCCTATGATGTCCCCCAAAAAGCTTACAGCCTGCATCCATTTTAAGGATGGGGAAATGTCAGCCCAGTGAGACAAAGCAACCCTCTGCAGAAAACCTGGGCCGTGGATTCCTAGCCGTAAGCTGTCCTGTGCCTTGCACATGAAACCATTCGCTTTCTTCAGTGTGCCAATATTTGTTTAGTGTCATGCTGTTGTGGCTGAAATATTGCTTCTTCCCATGCTCTGGCAGAAAGTCTTTTTTGTGAAGAATCTCCCAGGTCCCCAGCATTCAGATCAGGGACGCCAGCTGGTACTGACTTTTCATTTTTCCCTTTGATTTGTTTGCAAACTCCAGTATCTCTTTAGGCCTTCTCTGAACAGTGTAAGTGGGTCGATGAGAACTGAACTCTCCAAACACCAGCGTCCTAATTAACGTTCAAAATTAAAGTGCTAATTGTGAAATGGCATGTGATTCAGCTGTCTCCATTCAAAAGCCCTTTATGAATGTGCTTGAGGCATGTTTTTCCTTTGTTTTGAGAATGCAAAGGGAGACTGCATGAATCTCATAAAACACAAGCAACAGACACCTTCCACTGCTAAGTTAGCCTAGAAAGTTTTGACCAAACTGTGTTAGCGATTACCAACAAGTGCTGTGACACAGACAGACATGAGTAGGTGAAACACTCTGATAGTGTTATGCAGTAGGAAAAATGACCTCTTTCATCGGCTTCGCTGTGGCCTGAATGGCACTTCTGCTCCCAGCTGTGGCCTGTAGATACACAGTCTAATAGCACCAGTCCAGGGTAACTGCGGGTACTGCTTTCTGGAGTGAAGAGCGACACTGGTAGTCTTCAAAACCCAAACACCAGGCAGTGTAGTTCTAGCTGCCCGACTGCCTGACTTGAGGATGCTGGAAGAGCTACTCTCCTTGCATCCCCTGTATGAGAGCAATGCAATTGCTTTTGAGCCTTGGAAATGAGGCTAGGGCATGAATGGATCTGACTGTCTTTTGCAAGAATAGGTGAGGTGCATTACGTGGAATGCAACCGGTCCTTTCTTCTTGCCCCAACCCGGCTTCAAGATTATTCTTCCCAATGACTCATTAAACATTTTTGATCATTTAATATTTTTAGAGAGTAAATAATCCATGATATCATCTAACAAATAATGTAATTTTTAAAAGTCATTTGTTCTTGGCACCTACTGGGAAGAGAAAACCTTTGGCAGTGTATATTGGGTTATATTCATTGTTATAGACATTTTCTGGCAGCTGCTTGGTGCCAGAGAATTCCAAGGCATGAAGTAATTTCTTGATGTGTTGCGTTAGTCAGGGATATCAGAGACTTCCGCATCAGAGGGACAATATAATGCACTTACTTCAGTGTGAATCAGCAAGCCTATTCCCAGCCTTGTGCTGTTACTTGTGTCACTTTGGGCAAATCATTCCTCCTTTCTCTGCTTCTCTTTCCCATCCGATCCCTCACCCAGCTATTCTGCCCTTCTGGCTGTTTGTGGCAGGCCTGTTCTTACCCTCTACACATAAAGCACCTAGCACCACAGGACTAACTCTTGTTTGGCTCTAGAGCTATTTTATATGCTTCTGGGGAATATCAACATATTTACTATCAGCACAGACACAACAATGTGATCTGCTTGAGAGCAGAGGTACCTCCTTGACAAAGTCCTGCTTTGTGAGGTGTTAAGTTGAATTAAGGATTTGGAAACTAATGAAAGAAATCCAAGATGCCACGGATCCTTTTATGTGTGTTTTCTGTTTCCAGCACCTTATACTGCCCACTGAGTGAGCTGCTATCTTATCACAGAGGAGCTGATCTTTGGGTCATCCTGGTTCAAAATGCCCCTTCCGCTATGGCACTTTCCAGGAATCCAGAGAGAGGTTTTGCTGTTCATAAACCTGAAATGGTTAGCCTGAAAGTATGGTTCTAAAAAATAAAGACAGAATCTAAAATAACTGAATAGAACAGAGCCCGGATCGTGAGAGCCTCTCTACTCCAGCCCATCACTTCTTCCCTGTGACAAAGTGGCAGCCGCTTCCTGAGCATTTTGGCACTATCCTGCCTTGCCCTGGCACGGTAGTACTTTGCGTACATTCATTAGTGCTGTATTGCATTTGCATAAGCAATGGCTCAACAAGCATGGCCCTTTATCACTGTGATTCATGGAAATGACACAGTAGATGGTTGTGCTAACTTTGCCTTGAAATTACGATGATTTATTCATTAGGAGGGTTTGTTATGAAGTCACTGCCATTGCTGTTGTCTTTGCATACAATTAGAAACAAGAGTGGTATAAGAGAGGTACAGGGTAGGATGAAAGGCTCCTGGGGGGCTCCCTTGTCTCTACTCTTCAAAGTGTGCAAGTAGAGGGCAGGAGAAGAGCAAAGGATGGCCCAGACGCACTGAGAAAACTTTGGTGCACAGATCATTATGAATTCTTGTGGTATCTGCTCTAATCGCATTAATCGTGATGGATTTTGGTGATGTCCGTGCTGTAATTTCCATTGCTGTTTAGCATTAGTCACTTAGAGTCCACTTTCTGTGGAGAGCTTCCAAGCAATTAGCATTCTCATCTTTTCTCTGAGGGGTCATGGGTTACAGTGCATTACCGAGGAGGATGGGCTGGAAAGAGAGGGAGGGGGGCCAGCATCCCCTTCTGCAGGGAAAGGAAATAAAATGCCACTCAGCTTGCTACAGAGAAAGTAACATGTGCTGGTGTCCCGCCTGCTGAGCCCTACAAGGGTGACCTATACGTTCACAACCTGACTGTCTTTCTGAGATGAAATCCTAGCACCATCTTCTAGTTACTCTTAAAGACTGCTGTGGGAGAAAGACTTCAAAGCTCCATGGTGCCAGGGGCTGACTTCCACGTCTCTTGCCAAAATGCCCCCTCTTCTCCCTGCCACGCACATACTCCAAACGCACATTGTACCTTCTGGAACAGAGCTGGGAAGATCCAGGCCGGCATGACTCTGGGACTCATAACAAAGGTGGTCTCAGAACACAAGAAACAGAGTCTAATAGAGACACAGCTCACTCAATCCGTTCGCTGAGCTACCGCTGCTCTGGTTTTCCTGCCGCCAGCATATGTATTGGCATATTCCCACCTGTTGACGCCTGGTTGCGCGCGTGTGGCTTGGACAGCACTTCCAAGCAGAGTGCTGATTCACTCCCAGGGTGCCATGGAGTGATACACACGGCTCTTTCTGTAACCCAGCGACGTCAGAGATACTTAAACTTGCCACGGTCTGCACCTAAAAACCCCAGGTCAGAAGAGGAGGAGCAGCACCCACCTTACCCTCAGCGCTGCCTGAAATGCCAAGCTTTCACTAAAGTCTCTAAATAATTAGCAAGCCCATGTGCTGCAGGTTCCTTCTCACTCTCAGAGTTCAGGCTTATAAGTGGAGGCAAACAGAGGGAGATTTGGGTTTGCTTTTCAGCGGGAACTGCCCTAGCAGATAGGCAGGAACATTAAATTTAAAAAAAAAAAAAAAAAGACAAGGCAGGGAGAGACTTCTGCACACTTTCTCTGATCCCTCCCTGCGTGGTTTTGCCTGCAGCACTAGCCTGACCGAGCAGAGCTGACTGCATGGTGTCATGTGGAATACATTAGCATCCTGGAGCACAGTGCGCGTATTCCCATGCGGAGCAGGGGGGATGCTGAGCAGGGCTCCCACCCGCCCCTGCATCCATGTAAGGGCAAAAATCCCTGCTTTCTGTCACATGGATGGCAAGGATGGAGGGTTTGGGGGGAGGAGGAGAGGAGGGAGGCCAGTTTTCATATCACTGCTCTGCCCACAGACCCTTGCTGCAAACATCAGCAAGTCGCACACATGCTGCTGGCAGGGGTATCACTCTGGGGCCAGGAAAAGAGGGTGCTGGGTTCCCCGCAACACCTCATCTGGCAGCAGGCAAATGCCGGTTTGCACAGTGTGTGTGAGCATGGTGTGGGACACGTTACCTGAAACATCTGCTATTGCCCTTACTCTTAAGGGACCCCAGTCTAGCCTAGTCTTTGCTTTGACCTCATACAGTGACTACACCCAAGGAGGAGCTTTGTATCACCAGCTCCGTGCTCCCTGGGGCACCTGTTGGCTAGATAGATCCCCATGGGCATTTTTGCTATCAGAATGGAACAGCTTGCCATGAGTATTTTAAAAAGCCTGTCGGTGGAGAAGATAAACCTAAATGTTCTTCACATCCTTTCATTTGGTAGTCAATTGTGTCGCTCTTCCAAAGACTCGGGGACAAAGTGTGAGCCATGCCATCAAAATGCAGTCTGACCTCTTTGTGTGTCAAAACACATTTGTTTCTCTCCTGAGGTATGGTTACGAGAAAGTGGCTTTATGGAATAGGAAATCAATAGAGCTTGTCAAAATTGGAATGTCTGGTCTGTGGGAAATCCAAACATTTTGAACCGGGTTGGGTTTTGTTGTGCTTTTTGGGAATTAGCATGCTAAACTTACATTTCAAAAATTCGCCAAAATCCTTCCCATAATTTTCCACAAATTATTAACATTTTTAACTTGAGACCACTGGAAACTTCTTGCTTTAAAGGCGATAAAATAGCAGTATAAAATCAATATGAAATTCATGACAAGACGTCTAAATCATGTGATAACATTTTTCATCATTATGGAATTGCCATCAGAACACTGAAATGATTCACCTTGACTTTTTCCCTATTGCAAATTTCATTTTCATTTCTCCTATGACATATTCTGATTTTGACACTGAAGTGGTACTTTGGAACAGGAAAGTGTCAAGCAGTTCTAGAAAACAAAGGCTCATCTTCCCCCTCCCTCAGCAGCACCCCTGTAATGTGCTTTTAAGTCTGAAGGGTTACTTTTGGAGGCCCTTTGTTGCAGTACTAACAGCCTACGCCAGCCTGCAAAGCAGATCCATGCAGCACAGCGGATCACCGGGCGGTGATCTTGACAGTACCGCAGAGCAGATCAGTAGGAGGCTTGCTGGCAACTTGACAGAAGAGAGTAAAACATTTCTTTCTCTTTCAGAGAAGAGTTTTCCACGATGCTTAAAAATATTTTTTGCTCAGTGTGCTAACTGGCACAGTTTCAGCAGCCGGCCTGGGTCTGGCAGCGTGTGACGCCACGGAAGAGCGGTGAGAGCCTCCCTGCATGCACTTGCAAAAACTCAGAACAAAAATCATTTCCGTGCTCTCTCCTCTCTCTCTGGCAAGACAGTGTGCTTGTTTTTCCCTCACGTGAATCCTTCTGGCATCAAACAGGGAGGCATACTGCCTCCCTGAGCTGTGAAACTTTCTCCTAGAGGGGGGGGGTCAGCAAATTTAGCTTGCCAGAGAAATGGCTATGGAAGTGTCCACTAATCTCAGCTCCTGCCGGGCTGGGCTGCACAGGCAATTGCTGGCCACGTGCTCCAGGCGTGCAGTGAAGACATCAGACTGCATATGCTGCGGAGGTCCCAGGAGATTTCATCACGTGGCAGAGTTTCCTTGGGAACCCATCTTTTCACTTGGGGAATCCTGCACAGCTTTCCTCGTATTAACCCCTGTTATTCCCAGCCACCACAGCCTTCTTCTGTCGAAGCACACCACACTTGTCTGAGCAGCTCAGAGAGCTAGTGAACGGAGCTGTTTCTCTGTATCTGTAATCTCAGCCTCATCCTTCAGCCAGCCTCAGGAAAGCTAGTCCAGCCCCATCTCTCTCCCAAGAGCTTCTCCCGCAGGAGGCCGTTTTGCAACTCCCTTTGCAAACTGCAATGTGATATTTTCCCGGTTTCCACTCCTGCTTAATGCTGCCATGTGTCTTAACAGAATTAAGTACTGTTTCTAGGCATCTGTCAGATGACGCTGGCAGCAGGAACTGCAAATATTTTAGACATGAAGCAACTACACAAGGAACAAGGTTACCTAAAATTGCCATTAAACCATAAGGAAGAGAACATAGCACTAAAAATCACTTTGCAATCTGCAAAACATCAGATTAATCAACATCACTTGAATGCAACAGAACTGTATGAAGCCCCTTGTCATATCTGGTTTGTGTACAGGATACTAATGAAAACTGATTCTGTTTCTTCATGCAGATAGACTTTGTTTATACTAATGTGATTTTTTCTACAGTCCTCTCCCAATTTAAGAGATGAAAGCATAGAAATGAAATACTGACTTTTCTCAAAGCTACTGCAAAACCCTTTCAGTAATCCCATTGTTAGGAAACAGCAGGATTTTGTATGAGAGCTCAGGTATTCTGTCTGACTGCGGAATTCAAGATTTAGGAACAGCCATTTAAAGGTATTTAAGTGCCTAAAGATGCACGTAAGCCTTAGGTGATTTTTTCACAGGCAACTTTAGGAATTAGATACCTAACTGCACCTAAATGTATTTACAAAAATGTGACCCTTGAGGCCAGAATTAAATTTGGACTGAGCTTAATACAGGGTGGAGATTCCCTTTAGAGGAGCTGGCCTGCACTAACGCCTGTTACCTCTGAACCGCCTTTGAGGTTTCGTCACTTGGGTAGTCAGATGCTAGGCAAGGAAATTACTTTACTTGCCGGGGATGAAGTAGTGAGAAGACTTAACGTTAATGCCTTAAGATGAGGCCTACAATAGCTATGAGACTGTTGTCTGCTGTGGCTCCCTATACAAAACTCATGCATGGCCTTGGAGAAAAATGTCTTGGTCTGGGCTGGAAATTGTGAGCAAAGCTACTTCACAAGAAGTTATTCACAAGAAAAACCCCTGCACTTTATCAGTGCCATGATTACATTTTCCAAGGCCTAGGGAGGCTGCCTGCGTGAAGGTGCTAATGGGATGGATGACCTGATTTCTGCAGGAATGCCAAGCTGGCTGAGAGCTCCTACTGTCTGCGGTGACACAGTTCTGCAGATAACGAAGCTCCTCTGCTACGTCTGGGGAATGGGGGGAACAAGAGCAGACCTCTGCCAGCCGTTCACCCTTCAGGTAGACGTGCCAGCTCAGTGCTTAACCTGCAGTAGCTGAGCACAATTGTCGCTGTAAAGCACTGCTGCTGGGGTGAGGTGAATGAGACGACCCACCAATTCTACGATGCAAACTTGGCCCCCCTGGGTGCTGTAGTTTCTCTGTGGTCACTCGGGAACAGCTCTGGTGGCAGATGCAGGTTGGTGACCTGAGTCAGACAGATGCTTCTCTCACTGCGCTGAATCTGGCTCATTCATCCAGATCAGTGGCTACATCCATGAACACGAGAGCAGACGGTGATGGGGGAAGGGAGGGGGCCCGTCTCCCGGCTGAAGCCTCAGCACGAAGCTGGTTTTCTGCATGCTCTGATTCTTGCTAGTGAGCCAGAAATCCTGCTGCACTGACATGAGTCAGACACACGGTAAAGGTTCAGCTTTCCTCCTTCATTAGCGAGGACATGACCACCAGGACTGGGGCCAGCAACAACTTCAGCACGTGCATATCTCCTTAGCAGTTCCTGAGGAGTTCAGGAACTGGCTCCTGGTGAAGCACCTTATTGTATCTCCTCGGCAGCTGTCTAATCTATAGGTGTTGTCAGAAGAAATGAAATAAACTCACTTAGTACAGATTGGCTTGTCCCTCTTTATTGTATCTCCCGGTGATGGATGAGTGCTACCTCTGATCTTTGAGTAGCAGCCGTAACTTTCAGAAGCCTAACTACAGTCAGAAACGGTAAATGCTGCATTGCTTCACTGACAGAGCAGCCAAGAAGCAATAATCTTTGCCTCCACAAAAGAGAGCAAGGAACACACAGCCCTTTTAAAGCCACACTTTCCAACTAGAGTCACTTCATAAACGATGAATAGAGATTCTGAGTAGGTTATAGGCACAATCAGTTATAGCACAGATAGCCGCATGTCACAGTTTAAATTCCTGGACTCTATTACAGTGATCAACAATTTATTAAAGTATCTATGAATCATTTACTAGTCTTTCATAATGTATTCATATCTTTGCCCCGTTTCCTTTCCTGTTCTTTTTTCCATGCCCTGAGCTTGAAGACCTATCTATAACACAGAAGACTTAAGTCTTCTATGCATATGTGAATGCCATCTTCACACAGGCTTTCTGATGGAAAAGTATCCCGCTTCAAAAGTAATAACCATAAGTCAAAAATCTTCCTTGTTGTGTGACCAAGAAGGAGTTCTCAACAGGTTCCTCAACACAATCCTTCTGAAAACAATGTATTCCTATGTCCAGGCTAGAACAGGCAGGTACTAGAAATGAGAAACTGACAAACAGATACCAGGGGACTAATGAAAAAAGTACTCTTCTTTGTTTTGAAAAAAATTGTTTGGATCAGGTATCTGAATGGATGCTTAGTTCTGGTTTCCATAGCTACACATAGCAAAACAGACAGAAAGCAAAGCAAAAGTAATTGAAAACGCTGGCATTGGCATCAAAGAAAATATCAAGATAAAAGCCATGCTAAAAATGGGCACAAAGGCAGAGAAAATGGGGCAGAAAAACAGGAAGAATAAGAAAACATTGATGCTTCCTTTTTCCCTGTGGAACTTTTAGCCTTTCAACTGGGAAAAGTGCCAGTAATAGGTGAGCATTCACAGCCCCTAAGACATATTTTCCAGGCTTCCTATAGCTACGAAGAGAAACCGGGGCCTTTTGTTCTGGGGGGGCTGTACGTATGCGTGAAGCCCCATAGCTCCTGTGTTCTCAACATACAGGAGAGACAAAAGAAAGAGCATTATCCTCATTTTACAAATGAAGGGATTGAGGCACAGTGATTTTTTAAGTAGGAGGTCTCAAAGGGAGTCTGCAGCAGATCTATGTAGCAAAGCCCAGCTATAGCTCAGTGCTTTCCCAAATGTTCTCCTCCATGCTCAAGCGTGTACCTGAGACCTGTTGTGATGAGTCCTTTGTGACAGAGGCTTGTGCTGAGGGGAGATGGCCATCCAGCAACAGAAGACCCTCCCTAGATGCCATTAAAAAGGACCCCAAAGGAAAAGGAATATTTGCCAGGTTTCAGTTTAGCTTTACAGTGCCTGAACAACACGGCTGCTGTTTCCAAGATGCCCAACATGCCTTGGAGCACATCCTGAAGCCTTGGGACAGGGCTGAACGTACCAGGTGCGGAAGCCAGCTAACTCCAGATAGCCCCTCTCAACCTGTGCTCTGCATCATGTGCCATCATCACTGTAGCGCAAGGCTATGACTTGGGACACCTTTGGGACTTCCCTATTGTTATTTTTATTAATGACTTGTACTATATCCAGTCTGTTGGTCTTGACAGACATAAAAGCAGTAAAGCTAGCCTAAGCTCTAGACTGATCTCATTATTTGACAGCACTACAAACCCATGTCTGATCTGGATCCAGTAATGCACAGATCCCAGAGTTGTGACTGGGAAAGGCACCTGAAATCCCCTGAGCATCTCTAGAGCAGAGAATCTAACAGTGTTTTATTCAGCAAACGTGTGAGAGAGAAACATTAATCAAAGCAGCAAAAGCCCTAGTCCAGGGACATAAAGTTATCTGTAAAGCATACTTGTCTTGAACTCTCAACTCCGGAGAGATGAAGCCTGGTCAACTGCCGTGGACACTAGAGCACTGGTTCTGTATTTCATCTCTGTATCAAAGGAAAGGCTCTTTGACTTCAAATAGCTGGCACAGATCCTTACTAGCACAGATCAGTGTAATGCCATTGATTTTTAACTAAACATGCGGATTTACACCCTTGAGCATGGGGTCTTTTTTTTTTGCCATGATCAAAAGTTGCTTTGACTGCTATATTTTCCTGCTGACAGCTAGCCGTACCCAAGCGATCCAAATGGACCTGGTGAGGTAACTGCCAGCTGCACTAGCTACTTCTTCACCACCAACCTCTCCTGTGTAGTCAGTCCTTCAAGGGAGGCTTGCGTCAGTAGGAGTACAACATAAGACTATAATTTAAAATCTATTAACTCCAAACATCAGTACAGCACATAAACTTAACTGGCCCTTGCAATACTGCAGTAAGTTCCTGTTCCTAGTTATTCCTATAAATCACCCCAGATAGGCCGGGATCCGATCGATGGGAAAAAATTATACCACAACATTAGATTTCATCATACACGACTTGAGCTATTACTTTTCTGTCTTGTGGTATGAAGAATCATGAAAATTAATAGTCTCTCTGTGCCCAAACGAAGTGTTTATAGGGCAGTATTACCTATCCTGTATTTCTTGCTTAAAACCATCAATTAATTTTTTTGCACTTACAACTGGTCAATCGTTTTTTAAAATTGCTGTGGTACCAAAAATACTGAAACTTAATGGGATTTTTTTGTTTTATAGTCTGCTTCTCCAGAAACCTTCTCTTAATGCTCTTCCCATAAAAATGTTCTGCCCCATTAGGCTTTGTCCAGTGCATCTGCACACACCTGGGCAGAGCTTAACACTGGCCAACATTCAGGAAATACCCTGCTCTCTTGACAGCGGGGACCAGGTCTGTCATCTCCATGCTGCTGTGAGAGGGACCCAGCTGAAAGTCACAAGACACTTTTCCACAGATGCAGGAAATTAATCAACATAAATTGACTGTGAGGACATGATTTTTCTAGGAGCCTTGTTAATCCTTATGGACTAGAGACACCTTGCAAATTGAAAAAACATACCACCTTACAGGGCTGTCACACTCCCTTATTTAAAACACCAAAAAGCAACGAAAATAAGGAGCGGCACCGAAAAGTGACAGCCTTCCGCTTTGCGTGTGTGTGTGTGTCTTTAGCAGCCATTCTTTGGGTCTCGAGCCACCTCAAACTTCCTCAGGTCCTAGACCTGGCAGAGCTAGCTGAGTTCTTCAAACTGAAGGAAACAGATGAGGCAAAATAGGTGCAAGCCTAATGAAAGCAGTGACATTAATATCGTCTTCATATCAATAGCACAGGTGACCTAGGAAATTATACAGCTGAAGTACTACAGGCACGTGAGTCATCCCCCGGCTAAGAGAGAACTGGGACGCAAGGAACAGAAATTGCATAAGGCAATAGGCACAGTCAGCTAGCTAAGAGCAAAGAGGGATTCACAGCTGTAGTATTGCAAGCTGAGCAGCATATTAGTTACTTCACGCATTATATGTCTCTTCTGCTAGTAGAGCTGCGGATAAAGGCATGGCGAAGGATAGATGAAGTCTAATCTCCCCTGCAGTGAAAAGTAATTCTAACTGTTCAGAGCTGCTTTTCTTCATGTTAGCGCCACAAAGAAGAAGATGGTCTGAGACAAAAAAAACACCTGGAGAGTAGACTCTTCTCCTGCTTTCTGCCTTGTGTGCATCTATAATAGTGCAGACGTGTCTGCATGAACGTGCCTGTGTTTGCACAGGTGCTAAGCTCTGTCAGCCTCCGAGGGCTGGTCATACTGACAGACACTCATGGAGACAGGGGCATCATGTGTTTATGGTGGATTTTTGGCTCTCTGGCTGCAAAGGATGGCTAGCAAAACCCTCAACAACACTTTTCTACCTGTAGAATACATCACGCAAGCTTTCTCAGCTAGATTCATCCACTACAGATTGGGCCAAGGAAAACAGAAGTTGAGGCTGATTGCTGGGCCTCCTGGAGTAAACAGGGGGATATATGCAGCCCTGAAACAAACGGGGAAGGATGTTTCTTAGGCAGCTTCAGCAGGTAGAACAGGAAATGAGAGTAAATGAGAAACAATTCTCACTTAACACATAGCTGGTCTTGTGGAAACAGTTTGATGCTCACAGGCTGGAGCAGTATGGGCACAGGTTGTCTTAACGTGTGACTGTTTTGGGGACAAATTAGTGTCTCCATGCTTCAGGGCTGCCAGTTTGGCATGACCTAATGTGGATCATCCAGAGAATACAGGGTGCTAGCCTTGTACAGGTCGCTGGGCTTAAGTAGATTTTACTAAACATTTAATTCCCTCAGCTTTGGTGATAAAGCAAGCTAAGGACTCAAGCTGTGATTTTATATTGCAAATGTTTATCTGTGTCATAAAATGCCTTTGACAATGTGTGCCAAGTAACTGGGTATTTGCAGCCTTGTAAAAGAGAAGCCAGATGTCCTGCGTTTTGTTCTGTGGTCTCCCTGCTCAAGCGCTGGCTCGCGTGCTTAAAATTAACCCACCTGTGCAATTGTATAGGTGAAATATTTCATGCAGCTGCATTGAGTAGACAATATTTCACCTCTGAGGATTTTTTTAATACCTTATTTTAAATCCACGTTGAAATAAATGCAGCTTTGAGGGGGGCAAGAGAACAGGAAGAACAACCGCGATCAGAGACGAGCAAGACGCAGGCGCTTGGAGCGTCAGGCCTGCACGTGCCCTGCAGGGAGCCAGCTCTCGGCAGGTGCAGAGCTCCCAGCTCTCCCCAAGTGCCGCCGAAACCGAGGGGTGGATCCAGCCCCTGTGCTGGATCGTCACTGTGCGCTTCACGGCTGAACCCCGCTGTGGACGAAAGGGACCTCTCAAAGCGCCCGCTGCTGTTGCAATAACGAGCCAGGGAAGCCAGGGACTCCCGGATGAGAGCACCATGGCATTTCTGTAAGGCAGACCGCTCTCAGGCAGCCTGCAGTCGGTCTGACTTCCCTTAGCACTTCTGATTAGATATAAGTGGCTTCTTATTTTATTCAGTAGCCTGAAAGATACTGATGTATATGAGCACAGGAAAATTAATGCTCGCATGTTTAAAACTGCACGTAGAAAGTCTGGTTCCACTTGCCAGCCTTGCTATGGACTTTGTGCAAGTCACAGGTGGATTGCAGAGGTATGTGGATTCCTGAAGACGCATTCTTTTTTATCTTCGCGCTCTTATAAACAGCATCACACACTGGCCTGTTTTTAAGCAGCAAAATCTCTGCCCTAATTTCTTTGGTTTCCCAGCTGTCAAGTATTTCTTTGTGTCTTGGAGGTTCTGGAACTTAATTTGTTCACATAAATGGTATAGTCTGTGGTGTGGGACACAGCGAGGGAAAGGTCGTTAACAGTGGAGGGTACCTAATAAGTTATGGTGCAGAAGAAAGGATTTTCAATGCAGTTACTTTCAGTGTGTGTGGGGGGGGAGGTGCTTTTCCATTTTCTTAGAAATGGCAGAAATTAAAAATTTCATATTTTTATGCATTCCGAAAAGGAATAAAAACATTTTAAAAAATATCCAGAGTAACAAAGTCTAGACTGTCAGTTTGCTTTAGCTGGAATGTGTCATTTTAATCAAATGAAAAACTGTCTTCTGATTTCAATCTTCTCAAATTTTTCAAATGATTTTAGTATTAAAAAAAAAAAAGCGTTTCATCTTGAAAGATCCTTCTGAAATGAAACCCCCAAACTTTCCACTCTGAAAACGTCACAACAGGATGCTTTGACACTGAGGCACTTTGCCTCTTTTGTTTATATGTGAAATGTTGTCAGAATTGACACATATTTCTAAAACATGTCAATTTTAACAGAGACAGAAGCTTTTGCTATGACGTGCAGTTAAAAAAATAAAAATTAAAAAAAAAAAATCCCAGCCTCTTCACTCAGCCCGTGTCGGAAAGAAAAGCATCCCAGGCCACAGGGACTGGTCCTGTGACCTTTGTTGTGGCCCCAGAACCACGACAGGAGCGGACCCCGCTCTCAGCTGTCGGCATGAATGCTCACTCCTCCCCTTCGGTCACCTCTGTCAGCAGCAGGCCTCTGACAGAGAGCTGGGGCTCTGGGGACCGTCGTTCCCTTTGCCGGGGAGCTTGCGATAACCGGTTCAGGACAGGCTAAAGGCAGCGAATTCCTGAAACTGCAGGAACAGCTGCAGCCGGAGCCGCGCGTGACCCCTGGTAAGTCAGAGCAGTCGTGGGGTGGTGGGTGGGAGCGGCGCTGCACCGGCCAGCCGGCCCCCGCGGACGGTCACACCCAATCAATTGGCTGCTAATGACAACCCCAAAGCAGAGCATTTGTGGCCCCTGAAAATCAATTGTGGGAAATGTGACAAAATGGAAAATACTGCAGTGTGCTGAGCATATTGCCTTTGGGAAAAGGTTGCCCCAGCTCCCAGGCTCTGGGACCCAAGTCCCAGTGAGCTGAGAGGGCCACTTTTCTGGTCATGCTTTCACCCTGGAGAGTCTCATCTGGGCTGCTCGCTTCCAACACAGTACGAGAGCTCACAGGCTGCTGTACCAGCTACAGTTCAGGTGCCACTAAGCCCAGCCGCAAGCAGTGGCTGATGCAGAGAGCTGGATGTGGCAGGTTTTGTCCTCTGGAGCTGCTGCAACCCACGGGTGGCAATTCTGCAGGGCTTCAGTCTTTCCTTGCTGCATCCTTGCTCTGAACAGACTTGTCATTGGCAAATATCTTAAAAGAGAAGCAAATTACAGTCTGCTTTGTTGTGGGTCTGCAGAGCTCAGTGGCCAACAGAAGGCTGGAGGCAGTCCTGGGCAACCTGCTCTAGTTGACCCTGCTGGAGTAGGACAATCTCCACAGGTCCTTGCCAGCCTCATCTGCTCTGTGATTCTGTAAGTCTTGCCTGATCCAGACCAACTGATGAAATCCAGATATTCTTTTCATTTCCTGACTCTCAGATACCTGTCCAGAGCAGCTTAATGCCTGCATGCTGAAGACGTGGGTGGATTGTAGGTATGTCTGCACGAGAGATATTATCTGCTTCTCATCTTGTAAGACCATTAATCCTTTCAGCTGTTTGTAAAACAGCCATTTTGTTCTGTTTGTAAATGTTTCTGTTTAAAAAACATAACAATAATTCTGTAAAGATCAATGACAGTGTTTACTGAGATGGTTTGCAAAACAAGAATTTCATATGAATAATATTAGTGTGAGCTCAGCACCTTCAAATATACCTGCTTAATTTGTGGATTGGAGCAGGCTCAGCCTGGCACATGAGCAGAGAGAGCTCATGTCTGCCTGCAAAACTATGTAAACCTACTTGATGTATTTAGAAACTCAATATAGTTTAAGAAATTTGACCCGGAATAGCCCCTCATCTCAGTCTGCGACTCCTACTATTTTTTTTTTCATGGCTTCTCATTATTACTTAATGTTCGTAATGGTGGAGCCAAGCCCATTTGTGCTGTACAAATGTATGCAAACACCCAGCCTGTGCCCAGGAAGTCCTTCAGCACGAAGCTCCCTAAGTGCTTTCTGTGGAACTCAATATTGTAAATTCTGTGCTGTAAAGGGATGTCGCTGCCATCAAGACTGTGCTAAAGCCTGATTGGAGTTTCTACTTCATCTCCTCACTTTCCACCCACTCTTTCCTATTCCTTATGTCACATTTGTTTTACATTTAGGAGTTAGAGAAATTTCAAGTTTTGCAAATGTAATAACAATTTTCCCTCTAGAATACTGAGTTTCCCCTGGCAACTGTCTCACCTCTTGGATTCAAATATGTATTTACTTGACCTCCAAGTGGGGAAAAGCAAGTAGCTGTAACACAGCTAGAACGTGTTCTACATGATCCGGGATTTTCTTCCAGGACTTGGAAGCTAGAAACAACTTTCTCTCTCTCTCTCTCTCTCCTTCCTTTCTCTTTTTCTTTCTTTCTTGTAAGAGGATTTGAGGTCTTGTGTAGTCACATGAATGATTCCAGGAACTGGGACTCTCAGGCATGGGTCTGTCATGGCTAATACCTAATGCCACCTGTCACTGCTCTCTTCAAACCTAGCAGCACTCGCTGTCATTTCAGCAGCAGAAAAACGTAAGGCATATCTTTCAGCCACCTTCTGTGCCACAAGCTTTGGCCACACACTGGCTGCCTTGTGGGGCTGGAGGGAGAACGGCAGCAGCCTTTGCTGCTGCTGCTGCTGTTGTCATGAGCTGAGAGGAAGAAAATCTGCCCCACAGAAGTGGGATCTCCCTGACCATCTTTGTCACTGTCTGGCACTGTCTGTTGCTTTCTGCAGGCTGCTGAAAGTCACTTATGAGCGCTGAACTCCGTGGGAAAGGAAGGCACTGTTAAGGGAACAGTTACACTGGCATTAAGCTTAAAAATAGAAGTAATCCCCTAAACCCACTGCAGTGTGCTCCATAATTAAAACATCCCTCATCCCCTTTGATGAGCTAGTCTCATTTGGGTAATGAAGCCACCAGGTATTCAGAGGGGAGGAGGTGATGATGTAGTGATATTTCATTCAAAATGCCAACCAATCTGTGCCCGCAATAAGGACAGCACTGTGATTCATCTCACTATAAAATGGATGCTGTCTGCGCTGCAAATCAAACAGGCCGATCATTTCAGCAGGAGTTTTCCCAGAGAAGGTGGAGCTCCTCTCTTTGAGTGGTGGGTATAGAAGGTGCATGGAAATGGCAAACCTTTATGAAGCCACAAGCGAGCTGGAATGTGTGCTCAAGTGCAACTTGCCACTTTCTCTTCACACCTTTAGCTGTTGCTCCCCTGTACAGTCAGAGCAGCACAGAGATGAGGGCGCTGCCTGTGAGGGAGCGAGCTCTGCAACTGTGACCTGTTCCAGTGCCTACCCTGATTAACTGCACGGAGAAGCAGCATTAATGAAACTGCACTGCTGCCAGGACATGAGCTGGTATCTCTGCAAGGGGCTACACAGCGTTACGCAGACCTGGTTGCTCAGAAATCTCTATATAACCTGAGCTGGCAGCCCTGGGCAACACCAGGCAGCGTGGGAAAAGCATCTGAGCGCGGAAATGTAGCCAGCAGAGCATGTATAGAAACAGAGGCCACATTAGCTGTTACACGCATCCTTGGTAGTTACAAATCTCTTTGGCAATAGATAGTCGACTCACCCCGTAGGCATTGCAGGAACTGCGCAACAGTTTGGGCTCTGTCTGAGATGCTGTTGCATCTTCTAGAACGAATTTCTTCCCTATCTCTCCTTCCTTTCCTGCTATCTCTAACACAGTATGGGGATTTCTCCCCCTACCTCCTGCTAGCCCGTGGTGCCAGATTTTCTCAGGTACTTGTCAGCCTATTGGAAACATCCCTTCCATTCCTCCGTGCCCTCCCTCACAGGGAAGAACTCCTTGAAAATGCAGCTGCTGAGATGTTCTGTGCTAGCTAGTCCTAACATTAGTTTGCATACCTGATAGGAATAACACTAATAATTGCCCACTAGTAGACTGAAGACCGCTCTGAACAAAAAAAAGAAAAATCAGAAGAAACACACAGGAGAGGGGAAAAATGGGAGCGCTTGCTCTGCTTATAAAGGCAGCATTGCTTTGAGAAGTTCTGCTATTTTAGAGGCCATAAATCAATCATAATTGCTCTGCTCAACTCTGAGTTTATAATAGAATTCACACACATCCAGGATCTTTGGGTTCAAGTCACCATGGCAACCCCAGCCTAGAATGGCTGCAGATGGTCCACATTACCTTTTCTATTGATCCTCATCTTTTTGTGAACATGGTTTACTTGGTGCTTCATGACAGATGAAAACCTGAACATGCTGTACTTTCCCTTAATGTCTGTACTTGTTCACCTCACGGCAAATATAAGCATGTACAAGTGCCTGCTGCCTTTGTGAAATTAATCCAGTCAGAGTTTAATCGAGCACTTTATTTACTGTGACATTATTATTCAACATGTGGATTAAAAAATGCATTCAGGATTTACACTTTTATTGCCCTTTTGATGCAACAGCCATAAAGCTGTTGAGACATATGTATGAATGCAGGTGGGTGGAAGCCAGAATTCCCCATTCCATGGCAATTATGAAATGTCAAAATAATATTCGTTCCATCTGGAAGTGAAAACTTGCTATTTGGGGAATTTCCTGTTGAACTGGATCTTTTTACTTGCAGAAGCAAATGTAACATTCTGCTTTTGCTTTATTTTTTTACTTTTTTAAAAAATAAGGTACACTGATGAGGCACAGGTTTAATTTCAGAGCTACTGGGATACTGACATTGCTATTTTGACCTGCGATTCCTAGGGTTTCCAGGCTCCTATCTCTGCAGCTGTGAAATACTTGGAGGAACCCAGACTAGTTTTCTTCCAGTCCTGCCTGATTTCCACCATAGTTAATGAGAGTGAAACAATCCTCTGAAATAGTTAAATTCTGAGAAGTTCTAATGAAACACTCTTTGGTAAGACATGTTCTCATAGTCTGACTACAGTTCGTAACAACCCTGCTAAAAAGTGCTTTCTCCAGAAGGGTTCCCTTGATCACAGCGAAGCGAACTGACTTCTCCAAAAACAACCCAAACAGTGAGCCAATGGCTAACCCGACCTCAGAGTTCACAGTTCCTGCTCATAATGTCACTAATTGACTTTCTGTATCTGCAGAGAGGAAATAAGTATCCTTACTGCTTTTTGTCAGCCACACGGTATTTGCCATGGAGACAGTAGGAGAGACAGGCTCCAAGGCTAAACGGAGACTACCATATGTACCTTAATTTCCATTCACTGATTTCCCAGTCAGGTTTTCGGCTGACTGGTTCTAGAGACAGCACTTCTGCTTGGAGCGTGTTGTGAACATTTTGCAAAACATCAGTGAGTGAGCCCCAGAATGAGGAGACGGTGTGAGCTTAAAAGAACTGATTTGTCTTACAGATGCTCTGCAGCAATAGCAAGCAAGGAAGCGGGAGAGAAGTCAAGCGTATGTCCATGTTTATCTTCTCTGCCACTGGTGGGCATTTTTAGCAAATTGTATGTAAGCCCTTTTTCTAATGTCGGGCACAGAATTTGCCTCTGTGAAATCTGGACTAGGGCTTTGGGCCAGTTCAATACATCTTCCCTGCTGTGTGAGATGTTATTGAAGTTCAGTTCCCCTGAACAACGTGCTAATAGACTGTGCTGCCCCAGTAAGGGGCAACAAAGGGAAATGCACCTGGGGAGGAATAACCTCTTGCACCACCAGTACAGGCTGGGGCCGACCAGCTGGAAAGCAGCTCGGTAGAGAAGGACCTGGCCGGGGGGGGGGGAGGGGCCTGGTGTAGGCACCTTGATGACCATGAGCCAGATCTGAGCTACAGGAGGAGGAGGAAACACTGTTCCTCTTTCTTCTCTGAATGCATTGTGGGAGACTGTGGAGGAAGAGGCTCTTATCTATGCCTGTGTCTGCAGCAGACTCTTACTGCAGCCTGCCTCAGTCAGACAATTTCAACCTCCTCCTCTGTGGCAAAAAAAAAAAAATTGAAAGGTTGTTAGACTTTTCTCAGAAGAGTTTAAAGTAATCCTTGGTTTACATCTAGCTTTTAGTGCAAATGAAATTTAGACACGTTCTGTGGTATTTTCCACTCTTCCACTCTTTTTTTTCCTGTTCACCACTCCTTCATGGTTGCCCTTAACTGTACATTTCCTACCACTAAAAGCTATGTTTTAAGATAATTTAAGTTCAGTAGAAATGGTTTAAAAATAAAACTCTGCTGTATGTGCATCTAAATCATAATTCCATTCCTTCAGGCACTTGAAGGATGCCTTTCCCTCCACAGATGAAAAGGTCTGAAAAGCTGTGTTACTTCTACTCTAGCCTTCGGTGTACTTGTCATGGAGATAACACAGATATGCATGAAAGCACTAACTGTCTTGCCACTGTTTGAGGAAACCTTCTCCTCAGATGCAACAACTGCAGGAGCTCTGCTTTCAGATTCTGGCCACAAGGTTTCTGCACGACTTTGGACCATCCCTTTACTTCTTTGATGTTGTTTCTAACTAGTACGGTCAGGATAGGAATCCCACTTCTCTCCCATCCCTTTCTTTGGCCTTGCTGCCTTTGAGAGAGGGCTGTTTCACACGGCAGTGTCTTCAGCTTGGCTAATTTTACCAATCAGATGGCACCACGCGCAGAGGGCAAGAAAGAAATCCCAGGAGCATTTGGCCACTGGCACAAAGGGTGGGGTAGAAGCCAGGCCGGGGGCAGGCTGCCTGGTATAGAGCCCTCGAGCTGGAGACGAGAGGGCGATGCAAAAGGAGGAACTGGAGCAGAGAAATATCCAGTACAGGCTGAGAGCAGAGATAAAGACATACAGAAAGAGCACAGGGAGGTGAAGAAGAGCAGGGCAAGAAGAGAGAATCTCCAGGGAAGAGATGAACATAGGCCTTGGGTAGTGCAGACAATGCAGCTGCGAGGACTTTGTGCAAATCACATTAGGGAGTTCACAGCACTTTGTCTGAGTAGCTCTCCAGAGAGTCATGCATTCAGCACTTATTTTCCCATGGGTATTTGCCGACTCTCCTTCAACTCATTGGAACAACTAACCTTTATGAAAATATATTTAGCTACAAATAGAAACAAAAACACAGAGTATTACAGTAAACATGAGGCAGGATCAGTTCAGGCAGAAGGCCATTCTCCTCGGGGGATTTGCTTCCTGTTACGGAAAGGGTTAGCTATTAGAGGAAAAAAACCTGCAAAGAAACCCTCAAAGAAAAGCAACCAAACAGACAGTTCAAAGGGTATTCTTGGCATCTTTGTGACTTATGATGTGTCCACGTAATCACTGGGTCAGTCCTCCAGTTTTCAAAGACCGGAGTAGATTTGCTCACTGCCCTGTATGCTAATAACTGATGCTGGCTGAAAGAAGGAGGAGGAAGTAGGTTGCCAGTGGATGACCTGCTAATCTCGATCTTAATTAGGTTCAGCCAGATAACAAACAGAGCAGGTTTCATTTGTGAACGGTGAGCCAATAAAATCCTCGAAATTTTTTAAATGACGTCGAAGCAAGAAGGGCAGGACTTGCTGTTCTGCTTCGGATGGAATGGAATTGCACTCTGCAGTTAGTGGTGTCAGAATGGAGCAAGAGAATACTGAAAACACTGGACTCTGATCTTAAATTACTGAGGAGTGAACTGTTTTGCTAACAGCATGCAGTGATTCAGAATGAACGTGCGTGGAGGTCTGCAAGAAAATCTATTTTTATTTGTGTCTTGTCATTTTCAGCATTTCCTGATACTATCTGAGAAGGAAAGTAAAATTCAAAGGGTAGCCAGAAGCTAGAGAAACCCAGACTTCACTGTGAAGGCACATCTAACACGATCTAAGCCTCAAGAACC
Organism: Struthio camelus; assembly: GCF_040807025.1. Classification (NCBI taxonomy): domain Eukaryota; kingdom Metazoa; phylum Chordata; class Aves; order Struthioniformes; family Struthionidae; genus Struthio; species Struthio camelus. The sequence continues at coordinate 2,345,270 of NC_090963.1, forward strand.
TCAAAGGCATGGATAAGTGTTACCTCTCACAAATCATCTGATACATGCTGCTTAACCCATGCCCCATCTCCCCTGGGAGAGCTCCTCACATCCAAACTAGAGCTATGTAATTTGAGGATTTGTGTAATGGGACCAGGATGGGGCTTATCCTGAGAGAACAAGTGCAGCTGCTGCAACTACAGCAGCTTTTGGAAATTTTCTGATATCTAAACCAAAAGACTGTGATAAATACAGCAAAGCATTATGCTGAATCTACATTGTTCCAGATCTGAAGGCAGGCCGAAACTAGTTCTCAGCTTTTACTATAGATGGTCCCATCTACAGCCTGATGTTATTCTGGCAAGAGAAAAAAAGGGCACAACAGTTTGGCAGCTCCCAGTCCCAGCTGGAAACATGTGCTCTGACAAACCTGTCTTGGCGCTGCAGAAAGAGCTGACCTATTGCCAGTTCCTAGAGAGAAGGGAGAATGTTCAGAAAACAAGGGAGGATTTCTGTTTTCCCTCAAAATGGCAAACATTAGTAGTGGAACCATTCTGCCAAGCTATCGGTGCATCATCATCGTTTGCTTCCAAAAAAAACGTGTATAAATCTTCTTGGATCAGCATCCTAATTTTCACAAATTGCAGTCAGCCACTTTCCAATACCATTATCAAATGGGAGAATGTTTGGCAGCCTACAGACCTGCTGCCAGGATTTGTCTCATAAAATGCTTTTGAGCTTCACAGTGAGGTTTGTTTCTTTCTGCTTCCCCTGCTCCCCAGTCAAGCCCTGGTTGCAGGAAGGCTCCCTCGCCCTGCTGCTATAAACTGTCTCCCCTACATGCAAGCAAGCAAGCAAGCAAGCAAGCAAGCAAGCAGCGCTCTAGATTCTGCAGCCTGTTGAGAACTGCTTGTTTATCCTCTCATTTGTCCTGTATTTCAAAGGGTAGTACTCCTGTTAGCCGCAGATATATATACTTTCTGCTTCCTTTCCTGTTGCTGAGAACTACTAATTTCAAAAAAAGAGAGTCTGCAGATTCATTTGCAGAAGACGCCTTTGGTTTATTTTTCATCTTTGGCCTTACTACGTGGAAAATTATGAGCAAAACTCTCCAAAGACATGTTGCGGGGGGTGGTTTGCACTGTTAGCAGTTATGGAATCACAAATGTAGCTGGTCCAAAATATTTGTGGGGAAAAAAAAAACCTTTCTGCCTTTTTAACATATCTTTTTTATATTTTTTTAAAAATTAAAAGAATTTGTTGAAATTCTCAGTGAATGGAAATTCCAAGTTTTCATCATCTCTAAATAAAAACAAATACATGGCGCAGCTAATGGTCTTAAATGCCTTAGCATTCAGCCGGATGTTAGCAGAATTGCCCTCCGCTTATTGCCTATTCCTTATATATGTTTGTGCAGCACCTTGCACAATGAGGCTTTAATCCCTGGCTCACGCCTCCAGGTATCAATGCAATATGGATAATAAAAAAACCACAGGAAATGAATTTGCTGAACTTATTCGAGATAATAAGTGTTGCTGGTAAATACAAAGCTATAGAATCCAATCTGTTCTGAGATGATTTTCCTTGAAATTACACCTAACGTTCTCTACTGCTGTTTTTTATTAAACATGGGAAGGTAGAGCAAAGACCACTTACGTATGCAAATACCAAAAAACAATTTTAAACAAACTACTATAGAAATCTCTTTGGAAACATAAGAGGTAACCAGTGGGCTATGCGTCTGGTGTGTAGATTATTGGTTTGGTTAGAATAGAGCATGAGTAATATTTTAATTTCCATATCATCATGCAGAGAATGAAACATATTTAAAGTAGCCTTTGACCATGCAGGTCCACTCCGGTTAGTGGCTTTCTGAATTTTAATCCTCTTTCGGAATTTAGCCTTTTATTACCTTGAGCTGCCAAGGAACAAGGTATTGAAAAACAAATAAATGAAATTATGAACCTCAATAAAATAAAAATTAGTACCTGTGAGAAACGCTTTACGTTTCCAGAGCCTCTTAGAGCGGAAGGCCTCAAAGCATTTCACAAAGAAAAATCAAGATCTGGATTACATGTAAGTGTGGTTTAGTTATCTTTGCCGTTTAATCAGACTGATACAACTCTGTGCGTATGCAAATTCTGCATCGGTTTGTACCCATTTGGCATCAGTCAAACTTATTTGAAGAAATGCGAGGTAAATTGCTATCAAACAAAGTTTAAAGCAATACCGAACGCTGTCAGACAGATGCTCGCTCTGTGAATGTTCCTGCCAGCTGAGAAACTTCACTGCTGCTGCATTTTTTTTCGCAGTGCTCTGCTGGAGGTAGCTGGTGGCTGGTCTTCCGGCAGGGCAGGCTGCGTAATTCTGCCTGGGCAGCCACGGGCAAAATCAGCTGGCGTGGTGGGCTAAGCTGTTTAAATGGCAGATCTGAGCTCCCAGGCAGATTTCCTCGGAAGCAGGCTGAGGAGTGCCTGCCCAGCGCACCTCCCTGCGCACTTGCGGGCCGGGCCTGGGGCAGAGGCTTGGTATCGGGTGTCCAAGCGTGGCCAGCTGTTCCCTGGCAGAGCCGGGTCTCTCTGAAGAGGTTTGACCGCAGCCTTTTTTAGCAAACGCTAGTGAAATAATGAGAGCCAAGCTTAAACCAACATCACTGTCGAGCACAAGTTGAGCTTGTTTAACTGAACTGGTGCAGGATTTTGTCTTCAGTTAAAATAGCGCAGCTGCCACTTGAAGGCAAATCCCCCATCTCACAACGTGCTGGGGAGGTGGACTCAGTAGATGAAATTGTCTTCGAGACAGAGAGACAGCACACGGATTTATCAGAGAGCTTAAACGGATCTTCAGTTTTTTGCTGGTCCCCCTAGCAGAAGTGAGCTGCGTCCAGAATTACTGCCTCGTCTTAATAGATACGACAGCAGAGACAGTGCGGCTCGTCCATGCTACGTTAATCAACCAGTGGCGGAAATGGAGCCAGAACCCGTGGTCTGGGGTCTCAGTCTCTGTGATCTAACCACACTTCCATCCCTGCCATGTTTTCACTGAGTTAGTTGAAACAAACATCTCTGACCACTATATCACCTTTAACTCTGTGGCAATTTGATCCAGAAGAGACACAAATGCTATTATATATTGACCCTGAAAGTAAGCAGAAAATTCTCCAGGTCTTATCGGCAAGCATGGGATAATAAAAAAAGATTACAGCAAAGTCCTAATGGGATCACGCTGCAGATTATTTCTCTGAACCAATTAAGCATATGAAATCATTTCCTGAGTGGATAGATGTTTTATTAGAAAAATGCTTTTGTGCAGAACACAGAGAGACTGCAGAGTTTGCCTTGCTTGTGATTTTTTTTCAAATTTGTTGCAGACGCTGTCATCACACTAGGGATGACGTTTGCTTAATTAGGCTACATTTTTCTAGACTAGTTCTTCAGTGACTTTTCTAAAACAGAAGAAATCCAGGTTACATGAGAAGGAGGATTCATAGCCAAAATCTAACAGCTGACTCTTAACGCAAGAATGATCTGGTAGCTGCATTTCAGTTCTGTGTTAATACTTGGCTTTCTTAGACCATGTTTCACCAGAATATCTTAGGAGCTTTGCAAAGAACGTTAATGGTGCTGTTCCTGTCTTACAGATGAGGAAATACAAGCCGTGGTGGAGCTCCTCGGCCAAGCAATGGAGCTGTCTAGGAGCATGCAGGCTGTCCGGTGCTTTCTGTCTCTGTCACCCGACAGCAGATTCTCTAGCTTGTAAGCCTGATGTCAGGGCCGGGCGAGTCTGAATTGTAAGGCCAGGAGAACGGTGGGATTCTGCAGCAAAGTGACTGCAGAGAGATTGGCCATGGAGAACCTGCATGAAGCCTTCACTACATTCTATTTGCCACAAAGATCTGCAGAGCATCAGGAGTGATGCCAATAGTCTCTGCTCTTTGCATCCTCTCTGATGTTTGTGCAGAGCAGGTGGAGTGTATTGACATCAGACAGTACCTCCAACTCCCAGGGCCCAAGAGACCCTGACCACATGAAGTGTAGGGCAGTGATAAACTCACCCTGGAGGATTAGGGTCTAGGTACTTGAAAGTATTCATGTGCTTGAATAGAAGAAGAATCAATACAATCAGGAAAAAAAATAAAAGAAGAAAATGAATAATATGATATGAATATGTAATGTGGTATGGAAGAACTGGAGACACTGTTAGCCTTTCTGTCAGCATCTAAATCTACAAGTTGTCCAGAAAGAAAGAAATGCCTTATCTGGGGAATCTAAGCCAATTCTTCTGGCTTCTAGCCAAGACTCTCTTCCAACTGAGCTCCTTGGCTCTCTGTGCTGCTGACTACAAGCCAGAGATTTCTAAACTTAATCCACAGCTAGATGCCTCATTTCCTCTGTCACTAGCACAGAAACCTTCTGCAGTTCTTCAAGGGGCAATAATAGCAGTTTCAAATGCTCTGTCTTTCCATAAAAGAAGACTCCTCCTGTGCCTGGGGTACATTGGCCTCTGTGATCCAAACACATTTTTGATTCTAGCCTGGGAGAAATTTGCTTTTTAAATGCCTGAGCTTCAACCTAGAACAAATAATTTGTTGTTTGCAGGAGGTGTGTGAAGACAAGCTGAGGTTTATTTGAACCACTTCAGAAACAGCAGGAGTCAACAACAGTAGCACTCTAAAGCAACGCTATTCTTTATTCTTTAGACCAAAAGTATTTGTCTTAGCAGACTGTAGACTACTTCCTGTAAACGCTGTAAGAGGCAGGGATGTTAATCAGCCTGACTTGTTGAGGTTTTTTTTCTTTTTTTCTATCTTACACCTGAAGGATAAAATTAACCTTTTCCCATATCCACAGGTAGACCCCTTCCAAGAGGATCTAAACTATTATAAGATTCCCTGAAAAGCTATTAGCTACTAAACTCTGTATTTAAGGGCCTCAGGCAGAACCCGTAAGAGAACAGGAAAGATGCCTCCTTGTTTCACGGGGACTGGGTGCTTAAGACCATGTATAGGAGCAGCGTGGGAGGAGTACACTTTAGCTTATGAGCTGGTATGTAGCCAAAATGACCTTTTTGAGTCATTTGTATGAACGACTGTCTCCAGCAGTGCCTTTCTGGGAAGCTCTTGCCCCAGTGGGGATACTCTATTCAATAGACTGATACGTTACAGATGAACAAGCACTCCGGCAAACAGCTTGAGCTGAACTGTGAACTCAGATTGGAAAGTGACCAATGAAAAGAGCTGAGAGAAATGTTCTTCTCCTGATTTTAGCCTAACTGATGTTTTTCTGTAAATTGCACCAAATGAGGAATGGATAGCGAGACCCTAATGAAATTACAATGAGGGATCTATACATGTGTTTCCAAGCATAACAGCCAAGGTCTTCTCCCAAGCAGGGTGAGAAGGTGACTTTGCATATTTCCAGACCGCAGGTTTATATTTATGAGACGGTTAGCACGGGTCAGCAGCACACAGGCTACGATAATAACAGGAATGGGAGGGGGAGTTACTTCTATTTTGAAGGAGAAATTTTGGATGAGCTTGTCCTTATTTCCACTACGGCTTACCGCACACTGATCTGTGTACACAGCAGGGGCAGATGCATGTTGCTCATCAGCTCAATAAAACCTTTCCATTCTGCTAACTTTCCATGAGCACATTATATAGGCACAGACATTATTTTTGCAATTGATTTGTAGCTGCAACAGCACAAAAGAAAATACATGCTCTCAGTGAAAAGACACAAGGGAAAGAATGCAGCATTTGATATACTGGCTGGAGTAGTTCTCCAGCTTTGCTGTCCTGACTGTGAGATACAACTCGGAGTGTTTATGTGACTGGGCTTGAGAGCAAATTGTCAGTGCTCAGCAGCTCTTAGAAAGTGGCCGTATGCTGCCAGCTGCAGAGAACTTCAGAAGGGAATTCAAGAAATGCAGACGGGCTGGATTTTATTCTGAAGGCTGTCAATCTCCCCCTCCAAAATTTATTCTTGGGAGTTATTCAGTTACCGTAAAAATCCCTACGAACTCTGCGTTTGCAAAGAACTCAGTCTTACCCTTTGGAGTCTGATAATGATTTGTCAGTAGTTTTGTGAAAGGAATGTTTTATATAAAAATCAAAAAACCTACAGAATCTCAGTAAAACTGGTTCTGGTAAATGTAACCCTTGTGAATAGAGTCCATGCTATCATACTAAGGATTCGCAGTCACCCAGTAGGCTAGAGTTATTATGCAAGTAAGACTGGAAGTGACCTGCGATGTGCTCTCACAAATACATGGCTCTAGGATGCTACTGGTGATTCGCTTTAAGTGCAAACGTGTGTTTGCTGGCACCTATGTTGTGACAGCTGCCTGCTCTAACCCTTGGACTTCGGACACAGGGAATCCTCTGTTCCTTCCTTCACCGCTTTCTTTCAGTAGTCGTCTTTGCTGCCTGAGCTGTGAGAGTATTAAGTCCTGGCAATGGTGTTCAGTTTGCTGAATTGCCCTGGTTTCCTGAAAAACTGAACCAGATCGTAGGAACAGAAGTGATACCAGTAATAAAAAGCACCTCTGCTTTGCAGCAAGATCTAGGAACAAAATTCCCTGGCTGACGCTTGGTTTATAGGGCTGCTTTTAATTTTGATCCCTGAGAACGCTGAAGCCTGCAAACGGAAAACAAGAGGGAGTGAGTCCTGAGCAGGGAGCTGCCAGAGTCCGCGTACACGCACAGGCCTGGAGCGGGGGGCGCCCAGGTTTTCTGGCAGCTTGTCGGCTTGGGTGGAAACAGCAGAGGTGGAATAGTCCCAGTACACATGCACGCTGCATTCAAGCACTCCTCCGAAAATATGGCCCTTGTTTATTGTTGCAGTTATAATGGTTTGTCATTTAGATGGGTCTGTATAAAATTTATACCTGCTTAATATCATTTTTATTATGCAGTTGATCACAAGGAAGAATACAAAGGGAAAGAGCCTGAATGCCTCTATTTCATTTGCTTAATGGAGCGCTCCGAGTGGGGGAGAGAGAGCCTGCTAATAATTTATTTTACTAATCTGGGTTATAGTTGAGGATTTCTGATGTTGTCACCAAATAATACTACTCTGAAAGGTTTTAATACTTCCTGTTACTAAACATGAAAGGAAACAGGATTCCACAAGGAAGACTCCTTTTGAGAGGGAAACACAGCTCATTTCCAGTGCTGGGAGGGGAGAGGGACTCCGCTTCCTAGAAGGGCGGCCATCCTGCTCATCTCGGTCACCCCTGGGACCAGTGCTCGCCTTTCCCTGCGGTCTGCTCCTGCTCTTTGACATGCTTCCCACCCCAGATACTGCTTCTGTTCTTACATACATTGCTCTTTCACGTGTTGCCACCTGCCTCACATCAGCGTTGTCTGTCCAAAACGTAAACCGAAAACAAAAGAGCAGACTAAGACGAGCGCAGTTAGTGGTTGCAGTACGGCCCCGTTACGGTCCCAGAGCCTCCCCATCTTTAGTCCTCTCTCACTCAGCCTCATTCTAGTTCACACGAAGAGTACGGTCTCCCCTATTTTTTCCCCAGCTTCTAGGTTAGAGCGTAACCCCGCAAAACATCCTCCCTTCCTCCCGAGGTGCACTGCTCCTTTGCACTGTCACACCTGACGCTCAGTCCTCAGAAGCAGATCAACCTTACTGCGCCTTCCTTAACTGAAGTCAGTAATAAGAATTTGTACTGATCTGTGAGACATGGTGAACACTGGTAATGCCTTTTGGTCCCCAAAGCTTAGAAGACTACTTTAGATAACCCTATAATACAGAAGGAGTACGACGACTCTGGCAACAATTTGGAGAGACCTTTGAGAGATGTTTAGTGCTGAGGGATGACATAGAAAGAGAGATAAAGAATGGCAAAATCTGATGGTTCTGCTCAGTTTTAGCGTAAAGCGAGAGGGGAAAAAAACCCTTTGATGTCTAGGATCTTTGTCCTTTCTAAGCAGCGCTGCTTTTATCTTTATATCTCTTTTCTTTAATTAGATTGTCCAAAGTCTTTAAAACTTACACCGTTCCCCTGCTGCTCTCCCTGGGATTTGGGAAGGTTTACTGAGGAACAGATTAAAAAATCCACCTTTTGATGAAACACAGTTTGTCTAGTGAGACCAGAGCCACCTCGTAATCTACAAATGGGACAAACACCTGGGCACCCCAGCTGCTAGCACGCTGCTGGCATCCACCAGCAAAGGACAGATGTTTGCCAGGTGCCAACACACGTTCTGCAGAATCTGAGTTCTCTCATCCCCCAGGGCTTAGGACCTCTCTGAAATCTGAGACTGGTAACTGAGGGTGGCACTAAAATGGAGTAGAAATTGAACTGAAAGAAAGAAAAGGTACCCATGGAAAGCCTTAATGCTCTACAAAACTATGTTGTAGTAGTGTTCTTCATATCAATATTTCACTCATTGCAAATACCAGCATTTCAGGGAAAAAGTATCCCTGTTCTAATAAGATCAAACCAAGACAAAGTTTTGAATGATGCTGGTTCCAGCGAAAAGGTACAATGCGGAAACAAAACCTGAAGGAAGGTTACCCAAGGATACCATGAATCCTGCTGCTCTTCTCAGTGGCATCATTTAGCATGAACCTGTATTATGCTAGTCCACAAAACCTTAACAGTCTGCCAAAGGGAGTTCTGGCAACTTTTCTGCATCCTCCTTCCTTTGCAGAAGGGTAAGGATCCTGGACGCAACCTCTGAAGTTATATGCAATATTCATTGTCATCACATGAAGATGCACTTCACAGTTTATCCTAATTCTTGAAAAAAGTTTCTTCCTGAACAGTCATCTGCTCATGTGCACGTTCTCCCTCGCTATTTCTTTTTTCCTTAATCAGTACTGTGCCCTGCAATAAAATAGATTGTTTGTTTCCTAGGGACCATTAGCCAAGAAAGAAAGAGAACCCATCCTGAATCCAGCAGGAAAAAATCCAACCAAACATAAGCCAGAGAAAACTTGGAAGAGCTGGCTGCTTTTGTTTCATACTGATTTACTGCTGAATACTATTGGTGAAATGCTTCACCTATTTCCAAGAAATTCACCCAAGCTTCCTGCTTTTACTACCCACCATCCAAATCACGGTTGGAAAGAGCGTGGGAGGTACTGCTAGGAAGCATCATAGCCTCACAGCCAGCTTTTACAGTGTGGGAAGAATGTAATTGCTAGCACACATATTCCGGTAGATGGCCAACAGCCCTCCTCTGCCTGAGCTCACCCTTTGGATTCAGCCCAAAGGGCTTTTAGGGTCGTACTGATCGCACTGTGGAGTGAGCAGACTGGGTTACCTCATGAGGTTAGCTTGCTCACTGCTCTGTCTCCCACCGTGACAACTACCAGAAGACGGCACTCCAACTTTTCAATAGTGGTTTTGATGGGGATGGGAGAGGGGAATGCAAGTTCCCGAGGGTTTGTGACTCAAGCTCGGAGCAAAAATTACTCACGACCTTGTGAAATATTTTGTGTCACTGAATCTGCCTATTTGCTGTTGTCGTTCAGAAAAACGTATGGAGGTACAGGCAGAAACACCCCTCCTGAAGATACCTAACTGCATCATCCTCAGAGCGAAGACTTCGTTAGATGTGTCGCGCATTCATCTTGCTTTGCCTCGCAGAGAATGTCTGCTAGTAATTGTGTTTCCTGATATGAAGCTTGTAGCTCCGATTATTCTCTATGGACTAATTCTGCGCAACCTCTTGGAGTTTCAGTCTTGAAAACATTTAATCAAAACTGAGGCTGTTACACCCCATTCCTCAGCTCTTCCTGTGGAAAGCCGAAACAGTAGCACCTTTCTTCTCCCCCTGCCTCTGTGCAGACCCCACACACACTCAAAAGAGGTTCTAGGCCTTCTCCAGACACCCTGACTGCATCTACACACAATATTTCATACAATAGGATTCGGATCTCAGATGAGCAAGGGCATTAGTTTTGACAGGAACAGAGACACGTGCTGTAATGTTTTCTACCTAGATAGTAAACATTTGGCAGAAGGACCTAGGTCATTTTTATTTGTCTTCAGAGCATCCAACACTATGCAAGTAAACTCTAAAAACAAGCAGGAATCAGCTGGACTTTCTTGGGTAGCTGGAAATAAACCATGACTGAGGTTTTACTCTTACACCAGCGATAAACACAGCAATAATTTTTTATTCTCTTATTTCAGTGAGGTGCTCTGCACAAGCGTCAATAAAAATTAAAAAATATATAAATCACAGAAACAATGTCTTTGAGCAGATGTACATACATGGAAGGGAAAAAGGAAGAGTTTGTGGTAGAAAGTGAAGGTAGCATTTAATACATTTGGTCTTCTAATAGCTAGAATGAAAATGATATTGATACCTATAGCAGGTGGGGGGAGGGGGAGGCAAGGAGGTTCATCTAAGTATTACCCGTGTCCCCAGAGTTCCCCGTAGTCTCAGCATCCGAACGGACAGGGAGAAGACTATGTGGGGATTGTTGCTTTTCCATTTGAGAAAAACTATGTTTTAGTTTTAGCAGAAGCTTGGACTTGATATAAAAGGCCCCATCCTATGAAAAAAACTACATGGCATGAAGGAACAGCCAATAAACTAAACGGTTGTCCAAAATTTTCCCTGAGGTGCTGGTCACTATTTAATGTACAAATACTGGATATCTCTTCAGAGTGCAAACCACTGTGGAAGAAAAGTACAATAATAATTTGCACTTTATTCATTCTCATCCTCTGCTTTTTATATCAGGCACCTCTTTAATGAGAATTCTGTGATAACGAAATTTCGCTTGGGGAAAATTGATTTTGCTATTAAAAAGTTACTCTAAAGTAACTTGGATTTGAGACGGTAGTAGGTGTGAAAGACCAAAGCAGAAAATAAAATGTATCTGAATATAATCATATTATGGTTTTCTATTAGAACTTAAATTATGTATTGAATATAGGAGCTTTGAAGGATGTACTTCCCAGTCCTCGACCTGAAAAGGACCATTGTCTGGAGCACAATATTTAATGAACTACCTTAATGACTTGGAACTTCTGTACTCATAAGCTGACACCTAAAATCTAGGACACAACATCTTCCCAGCATTAATTTAAAATGAATGCTAATAAAATTCTGGAGGATGCAAATCACATCTAGGAAGAGCTGTTCAGCGCAAGCAGGGCCTGCGCTGCTGTTTGTGAAACAAGCCTCGTGGGACGGCGAGGCACAGGACGAGCCTGCCGGCGGCGTCCCCAGCACACGCGTGAGGCAGACGCCTGCTGGCGCGAGGGCCCGCCAGCTGCATAGTCCTCATGGCCCAAGGCGCGCACGTCATCCCTGTCTGCAAGGAGGGAAGGGAAAAGTGGACTAACTCCCGCAAGCCCATGGGGGAGCCAGGAACTGATTCCACTTTTTCAGCGACCTAGGGGCAGTGCCTCCCCTTCCTTGCCCTGGAGACAGTTTCTTGGTCAGCTCATGGGAGTCACCACAGCATTATTATACTATTTTTTTTCTTTCTTTTTTTTTCTTTTTTAAGATTCACGGGCTGACTATTTCTTTGCCTCACCCCATTAACTCCCTAACTGCCCAGTAAACCTGCAAGAGAATAACATCACTTACTCTTACTGATGTTAACAGGAAAAATGTACTGTCGGCAAATAATAACATTTTACATTTACGAGTTTGTTTTCGCGTGTAGGTTGCACATAGGTCGAGGGATTAAACTGTGCATTTCTAATGCACTTTTCACCAAGACCTCAAAGTGCTTTAAGGGAGCGATTCCTTCGTGCCCCCACCTTTGTGTGTTAAGAGGCAGCGGGTATCCTCTCCTTGCTGAATGCTTTACTCAGCTGTTTTTTTCTTTTTTTTTCTGCTGCAGATTCCACACATCAAGCAGAAGAAACATTGCACTGGGGCTGGCCTTGAAAAGCTACCACCTACTGCCTACTTCTGAAGTGCAGGTCCTGATTGTCCCCACTTCCAGTGTTTTGGCTCGTGTGGCAGAACAGTCTCTGGACTTGTTTCACATGAAACCAAAATGCAAAATGCCCTGCAGGGATTAGCAGCTGCTAATGCGCATTCAGTCCATGGGACCGAACTAGAGCCAGCCTGCAGAAACACCCTCAAAACTTGTAATGTGGATAATGAGGTCCTCAGCACCAGTTGTTTTGGGCTATATGTCTTCTACTACCGGGCTGCCAGAGCCTCTTCCCTCGTTCATGTTCTTCTGAACAGGTTTCTTTGACATTTCTCAGGCTGGCAATGATCAGCTAAGGGTGGGTCCCAGGGCTCTTGCACACAAAGTGCCGCTCGTTCTCCACAGTCAGGCAGTTTCCTGTGCTTGCTAGTCCCCTCTGAAGGACGGCCAGGGGAATCATTGCACCTGTGCGCCCTAAATACAGCCGTGAGGAAATGAACACTCTCTCTAACTGTGGTTGCAATAATGCGTGTTTCGACTCCTCCTGACTCATTCTGGTCTTTTTGATTTAGTCATTCTGATGTCTACCCCTCCATCCCACCCACAAGCACATACTTTGATCCTGGAAATCAATGCTTTAAACTGGAAATAAACATATGTCATTTAACTAGACAGCGTGGCGGAGTATCCCTTGTAAAGATTCCAACAGACTTGCAAGCCCCAGAGTTTATTGGTATAGATGGCCACATAACTGAAGTATTATCTTAGCAGAAACTGCTTCGGGAACATAGATGGATTTCTGCACAGTGAAATTGTACGATCAATCACGGGATTCAGCTGCAGAAAGCAAAGCCTTGTTGATATATTTCTGCCTTTAGAAAGACATTTTAAACAGTTGCTTTCTATCTTGGCTGTCATGAGTCTGGAAATTGTGATGCAAATGCTTTCCTGGCTGAATCAGGGCCTCTCTCAGGCCAATGAGGGCACCATTTTCTGAGGCGGAGTAGGGCTTCCTGTGCAAATGTGCACATCATAGAAAGCCATATTTTCTGCTAGAAAGAATTACTCAGTCCCCTGCCGCTTGTGGGTAGGAAACTTGGGCCCAGAAATTAATCCCCAAAAGATTAAGTGCCAAAGTTTGACTTCTTTCGTCATGCTTCTTCACTTTAGCTCCAATGGTAGATGCTGGCGTCGTGGAGCTCTTTGTCATGAATTCTGTCCCAGCTTTGGGAACAGAGGGATGAGAGAGGATTTCCAGCTGAGAGGAGCAGGGGACTCTAACAGAGTGCCTAGGTGTGGCTAGTTTTCCTCTGTTCTTTTCATTCTCAGTGCTAGAGATGTACAACTGCTACTGAAGCCTTTACAAAGTATGGGTTTTATAGATGCTCGGCAGCCACTGAAGCCTTTACGAAGCAGAGCTTTTGTAGGTCATGGCAAAAACATTTTTGACTGAAGCTCTTCAGCTCCTTATGGCTGAGTATCAAGGACAAAGATTTAGCCTGTACAAACCAACCCTCCCTCATGGGACTGAAGCATGTCTGTATCTTCTTGCACAGGTTGGGTTTGGTCCCTCTACTCTTAGAGGGGGTCCCCCAACCTTGCTGTCATTCCATCACATATAATTTTCAATCTAAGGATAGAAGCCAACAAGAAATCATACTTTGAATCAGCAAAATATGAAAGGTGTCAGGACTCAATACTTGAATAGTACTTCACTTCCTCTGGCCAGAAATTTGCCATGAGTATTAGAGAGCTGTGAGTGAGGGGAGAGATGGTGGAAGTTGGTAATCCAGGATCTACTTGATTGGAGCTCGTGCAAAACGTGGTGAAAAAGCTTCCTTTTTTGACATACTCAGAGTAGCCAGAACAGGGGCAGTCTAAAGAGAATACCTTGCCTTCCAGCACTGATATCCCACAAGAACATAACAGCTTATCATTTTCAATAGCTGGCACTTGATTTTAATAGGCCTAGAGCACATAAAAGTTCCCGCAGTGATCAGGCAGACATATTTAAATCAGTCAGACAGAACACTTTCCCATCCCTCCTCCCAACCCTATAGGACTACATTTACGGTCTAATATATAATTGACAAGGCTGACTCTTATAAAAGTGCTCTAGCATAAGTGGTTATAAATGTGTATCGTCTGCTCTTTATAATCCATTAACTCATTAAAATAATTGTTTTAATTTGATTGTTAAAGTGATTAATAAGGCAAACGTTAAAGGAAATTAATACTCCAAATTGAAGCATAACTGCAGCTGAAAAATAACTCCACTGATTTGGCATGGTAACAGGTACAGGCTTGTAGTTAATGAGCCTTGGAAAGTTAAAGATAGAATGGTATGGGAAGAGAGGAAGAAGACAACTGCTCTATGAAGCATGCATGGCATGGCTGCGTGACCTGAACCTGTAGCCCTCTTCCAGCTCAAACCTCTGCCCAAGCACAGACAGATGATGGGCTCTGCTGCCTGTGCCCAGAGGTCAAGTTAGCTGGGGAGGAGACACCAAGACTGATTTTATCTTTGCTGACATGGGTGAACAAGAAGTCAGGATCTACTCAGAGAAGCTGGATGTATTCAAATTCCCAGAGCTGCATGGGTTGCACCAAGGGTGCCGAGAAAGCTGGCCAATGAGAATGCGAGGATGAGGAGAGAGAGGTAGATGTGGTTTAGTGAAGCTTTGGACACTGTTGCCTGCAACGTTCTCATTTACAAGCTAAGGAAGGATGGGCTGCATGAATGGGCTATCAGGTGGGTCAAAAGTGGGAGGGATTGCCAGGCTGAACAGGTAATGATCAATGACCAAATGTCTGGGAATTAATATTAGAGCTCATGTAGTTCAACATCTTCATTAGTGACCTGGATGATGACACAGAGTATATCCGCAGCAGATCTGTGGATGACACCAAACTAGAGAAGGGGCTGACACGATGCAAGGCAGAGCATCAAGCCAAAGTGACTATACCCACAGTGTAACTCCTGGAACTAAAAACTGAAGGCTGCAACAGGCTGTTTACAAAACCTGCCAGCTTTACTAACTGCAAGTGATTTCCACCTCTTACGAATCACCTTTCTTTTGCACAGGGTTTTCTATTGCTTTTAAATGTCATATCCAGTGCAAAAGGCAGTATTATAGTAAGAAATATATGATCCCCGATACATCTGCTAATAAATTGCATTTCATTCTTCACTGTCATTTCTGATTTTTAGGACACCTTTAAATGGGAAAAGGAAGAAAGTAAAATAAAAAGTCAACTTGAAAAGAAATTCTTTCCCAGTAAAGCAGCCACATCTTTTAACTGAAGATCTAACATGCTCTCCTGGTAAATTCTGCTCCTTTTCACAGGCTAACAATAGCAGTGTCTTTGTACTCAGAATGCTACTTGATCTACGTAAAATAATGAAATATTAAATGTATACTCTTTTAAAAATCCCCCCCAGACAACTGGCTGTCAATTAATTTCTTCAGCAAATCCCTGGTAGTGGCAGAGATCAGTTCCTTGCAGAAATTACTCTTCCACATAGATTATATTTTGGAAGGATGCCATAGCCTTTTGCATGGAGTAAATGAGCTATAAAGTGTGTATTGTAGTATCAAACCATATATAGTATCACTGAGGAATGTCAAGCAACCATCTATTACTGAGATAATAGAAATCAGAGCTGGTTTCTCCCTGTATGTCAGATCCTCATTTACTGCTCTCTCTCCTCCACTGTCATGACGCTCACACCTCCCTTTCAGTCTCAGCAATTACTCCTATTAAGGCTTATCATGCACCATCTTCGTGTGGAAATAGGTTTATATTCAAGTCTAGAAATTAGGGGAACTGTTCAGCCATTGACGTACCATGCCTTGGAAAAGTCTCTTTAAACAGTGAAAGCCAAACTGTACTATGAAGGGCACTGTAGCAATAGAAGAAGCTGGATTATCGAGCTTCAGTGAATAGAAGAGAATCATCTCCTCATAAAACAGCTTCCCTTCAGCAGACACTTTGCTAGCGTGCAGATACTGTGGAGCCTGGTGCAGCACGCACACCTTCACGAGCACAGACTGCCCATTGCAGGGGAGCGGGCAGCAGCGCGAGGAAGAGAGGGTGCTGGTGCCGCTCCCCGCTCCCCTCCAACTCACGCGAGAAACGGCTGGGGGCTGTGTTAGTCGGTGTGCAAGGGACCCCGTTGTGCCAGAGAAGAGCCCGAGCACAGCAGAAATCCTGGACACCTTCCTACGCAGAGTGCGGGGTTAAGGGTTAAGGAAGCAGCCAGATTCAGTGACTTTGCACCAGCTACAGACTCCTCCGTGCTGGGCTCATTCCCATTAGGACGGACAAGGCTAAATCCCTTTACAGCTCAAAGGGGCCGGAGAGGGTAGTGAAGCTGGCTCAGATCGTCCAGTAAAGTTTGCAGCTCTGTGGGTTCACACCTGCGCCAGGCTCGGCGCTAACTCCGGAGGGGAAATGTTGGCCTCGGGATAACCAGCCCCAGTTGCCTTCTGCCAGTGGTCATGCACGTTCCTCTACAGCAGCTGGTCCTGCCTGCCGCTAGAGAAGGACGATTGCACTAGGTGGTGTACCTGTCTGTCCCACCCTGGCAACTGCTTGGTCCCGAAGGACAGAAAAGTAGTTTTCTGTGCTGCTGACAGACAGCTGGGAATCGTTTCCTTGCAAAGCTCCGTCGCTGTGCCCCCTGGCTTGTGAAGGACGGAGCAGCGGCATCGCTGGCCTGGTGCACAGAGAACGGAGCGGCTAGCGTTCGCTAGCCCTGTGAAACTCACATGAGAAAAAGTGGAATTTTTATTAATTTGATTTTGGGTGAAATTTGCCATTTTCTTTTTGCCTCTTTCAAGCTCTGAGAGAGAGCACTTTTCCCCTTGGCAATATTGTGAATTTGCATTGAAAAGTCACTTCACATTTTTCACAGAAGAGCCAACTTTTATATAGCGCTTATGTGAACTCCACCATTTGCGTCTGTGGGGAGAAAATTCAGGGTCGGAAAGAAAATCATTTCACTTCTTCTAGCTTCAGTGAGGTTTTTTTTCCTCACTCACCTGTTCGACTCCTCCGGCACCACTTCGCACAATTCATCGCTTGTGCAATCTGCAGAGATTGTCACTCTGTTCGTTCCAGCGGTGGTAGATCAGGCGGTGAGAAGAGGAAGGCTTAATACCTGCTCTCGCTTAATTTTCAGGAGATAGGGAAATGAACAGACAAATGCTTGTGATTGAAGGACTATTGAATACTACCATAAGCAGTAAATTCTCAGGAAAGCAGGTATGAATACTGATCACATTGCAGCTGCAAGAGGTAAAGTTTCAGGAATAGAAATGAGAGGCTCACTCCGGAGTTTTATGCAGTTTACTTTCAATTCCATTTACAGTTATTTCTTGTTTTTATATCATGTTTTATTGATATCCATTTTTTACTTTAATGTTTTTGACTTGAAGATAGATTTTTGCCTTCAGCACATGAATGAAGTGCCAAACTGTAAAGTGCTGGATGAAATTATCAATGCAAATACTGCAGAGAGGGTTTTATGAGTCTCTTGGCGTTTTTTCCCCGAAAGTATTTCTAGGTTAAGAGTATTTATTTTGCTTAGTTCAAACAGAAACTCGTGCCTCATAATTTGATTAGTATATCAAAAGGTAGTTACTGCTTTTTGCACCTGTCTCAGTGCCATTCTGTCGTTTACTTGCTCTTTGGATCTTCTCTTATTAACATATTTTCAGGGAGTTTCGCACTAGATTAATCAGTCTTAGAGATTAAAATGTTCCACTTGACCCCTGGATAAGAGGAAAGTAGGCACAGGCAGGGCAGATTTCTCCCAGACATATAAACCAGAGTATCTGCTGCGATGGCAGGTTTTGCCTTCAGCAGAGGAAGTTTCAAATGACTCTGGCTGCTGAGCTGGCAGCGGTGGGCACCCTTAGCTGCGCTGTGGGTGAAGAATAGAAAAAAACCCGAGAATCTCTGGCTGAGGATCTCCAAAGCCGCTGGGCAGACCCCACAAGGTAACAGTGAGACCCGGCACTGGAAACCCTCAGCTCTCCTGGAGCTCGAGCAGAGGCGCGCATTTCCAGCATCACAAAGCAGCCTGCAGATCATTTGGAAGGACTTCCCTGCATTTGCTTCAAGACAGTTGCACGCAGGAGGTGACTCCTTTGCTATACGGGGGACTGCAACGAACGGCAGAAAGGTCTGTATAATAGGGTTATGATCTGTAACAGTAAAATGAAAGCTGCACCTCTAATTTGCTACCAGGAGAAAGCTGGAGAGATTTCTTGAAAGGAATTGAAATAAATTTTTAAGATCAATAGACCATTTACTTTGGAATGCAGCTTTGCATGTTCTAGATATAATTCCATGTGGCTTATGCGTTTCATTACTACCCTATTTCCAAATAGCTGTAATAGAGTGCAGAAAGTACACGTCTCTTGAAAACCATCTTGCTATCCAAGGTTTAAGAGGACATAACAATAGGGGCACTGAAGGAAATACTGGATTAATTGAATATTTTGAGAGACTGCTTTACACAGGTAAGTCCTAATAGGGTGGACCACAGTTTTGCAGCCCTTTCCTAATGGGGTGGAAGATATTACACAGCTCATAGCCTATAAACACTCATGAACCCTGAAGCAATTGGAGATTTTATAACTCAGTTTGGACAAAACTGTCTCAGTAAGTATATTGGCTTCCAGAGGGTAAAGACTGAGAATAAGAAAAAAGCACCAACTGTAGGCAAGAATGAAAGATGGTAAAAAGACAGAAGGTAAATGTTTCTACTACGTATTCATGTAAGGTTCCAACCAACATCAAGATCCCCTTCTGTAACCTTAACGCAAACATACAGCAGACAGAGCAGTCAGAGCACAAATGAGTTACAGGACTACAGCGTTTACAGGCCTCTTCTCCAGCTAATCAAACCAGTACCTTGATGGCGCATGCACTGCAGGAGAGAGCACAGAGCAGGGGAGCAGGGGAAAACGGGAGCAGAAAACTGTTCTGAGCTCTTCATTGGCTATATACTTTCATGAGGGCCTTAGGGAAAAACCCAATGCACTGAAGGAAGGTATTGTCCGTTTAACGACGCATGCAAGTGAAATAGAGATGTTCTTGGCCAAAATTCAAAGTGAAGGCAAGAAGCGCAATCTGTTGCTGCTCTTCTTTTTCCATTTTTTTACTGGAGGCTCTG
Source organism: Struthio camelus (assembly GCF_040807025.1). Taxonomy (NCBI): domain Eukaryota; kingdom Metazoa; phylum Chordata; class Aves; order Struthioniformes; family Struthionidae; genus Struthio; species Struthio camelus. Next base: position 2,364,305 of record NC_090963.1, read on the forward strand.
GTAGCTGGATGTGTTTTTGTCAAAGTTTTATACAGCAAGAACTCCATTTTTCAAACACTATTTTATGACATACAGAGCGGTGGCAGCTCAGAGGGGAACTGACAAGCAAAATCTGTTAAATGACCGCAGTCGGGGTAGACAGGAGAGATGGGTTAGCTACAGTCGGTAGTAGCTTGATCTCCTGACTCGTGACGTTGCCTTTGCGGCGCGAGCGTTCGGCTGCCTGCTCCGTTCGAAGAACGCTCCTGCTCTAGCAACTCCATGCGGTCTGTCTTCAGCGCCTACGCTTGAAGCAGAGCCTCTCCCACACCCAGCCCTCCAAACGCAATCCGGCCGCTCACAGGGAAAGATGCAGAGAAACTGCATTGCCCTGATGGTCCTAATCCAACAGAAAGAAAAATAATTATTAAGCGGCCTGAGAGCGGCAGCTGTGGTGTGCGAACATCAAAGGCAACAAAGCCTCTGCTCCGCGTCTCTAACCAGCTGCTGGAGAGGCTGCAGGCGCTGGCCTGGGGGTGCAGGGGGGCGACAGTCGCTAAGCCCCCCAGCCTGGGCGACTGGGCGAGCGCCTGTTTAATGAGCGCCTCTCTGGGGACCGCGCAGTTCGTGGCTGCTGGCTATGTACACGCTTGCTTTGCATAGGCCCTGAAGAAGCAATTTTTTCCCTCTGAACACAAAGAGAGAGGAGAGAAAAATGTTGACCTCCGGAAAGATCAAGAGCTAAAACACCCTGGTACTGATGAGAAGTAGCAGAAGCAAAGTAGGGACACGCTTTCAGTTCGGCTTCAGAAACCCAGGCAAACACTGCGGAGGAGAGTCTCTGCAAGTACCCCCTCTCTGGCAAGCAAAATGTTCCGGGAGAGAAGTAATAAATTACAACTTTGACTAACGGATAATTACCCTTGATTACAAGCAGCGAGCCCTTGAAAGCCAAGGCCTGAAAAAACAGACTCCTTAGTTCTGTTCCCAGTTCCAGCAGGGCAGTACGGTTTCAAACTGAAACCGAGACCGCAAGTGTTTTAATCTTGATTATGCTGCTGAGCCTCCGTGCAGCCCCGAGGGAGGCCCTGAAAGGTCTCATTCTATCCTACCCATCTGTAAAACAGAGATAAACGAGGGGTGCTTTGAGCCTTCATTAATATTTGCCAGAGTACTTTGAAGTGCACGGCGCGCTATACGGCAGCCTGTTTAACATTATAGCCAAGCCATTCACGGCCCCAGATGCTAGCATCAATCCTTTCGCTGTACAGCCCATTGCTAGTTATACCCCAGCGCCCCATCTGCTGTTTGCAGGCCTACCATCCCGCTGTAAAGCTTGTCAACAGCAGAAGCCTGATGCTGGGGTTGAACAGCTCCCACAAACATTCATTTTGCACCTCTGCCTGGTGACCAGAGTCCATTCTACAGAAGGATGTTTAATCAGTTATGATGCCACTGGCTGTTGTTGCTCCTGGACACTCAGATGGAGCATGGGATGTACATTTGCCAAAGTGAGTGTTGCAGCCTCCACACCAAGGAGTCCTTGGTGATGGGAATAAGCCCAAACAGCAAAGAAAACACAGATAAATCCACAGAGCCAGCTGCTGGGGGTGTAGTCATTTGCACCTGGCTGCTATATCCCTAAGCAATATCTCTTGCATAGAGCTGACGGCCACCAGATGGGTAAAGGGCCAAAGCACGGAGGATTCGGGAGATGCTGGTGTGCTGCAGACAATAACAATAAAATCCGGGTTCCCAGGTGTGTGATGAGAAACAGAGGGAGGGAATAAAGGCTATTAGGGGGACTGCAAATGCTAACGGTAGCTGAGACTGAGATTTAGAAGCAGACTCGGGTATCTGTGAACTATGTTCCAGGACTGTTCGCAGGCTCAAAATGGAAATCATTTTGCAAAGTCACTGAGTGAGTCAAGCCCTGTCCTGAAGGGCTGTAGGACCTGAAAGGGAAAGGAGGAGGTGATATAGCAGCTCTGCAGCGGGGCTGGGACAATAATTCTGTTGTCATGAGTGCTGGTCAGCTCTCTGGCCACCAAATAACAGTCACCAAACAACATCAGACACCTCTGCTCCTCGGGTTGTGGAAGACAAAGTTTGATTCTGGCCAGATGTCCCACACAGGACTTACACAGCACTGTTTCTTCATGCTTTGTTTAGCAGTGATATGATTCTCAGGCCTTTTTCTGGGCCTACGAACCGGAGTGAGTCTCACTTGGAGTGCACTGTTTTGTTGAATATACCGGAAAGGTAACTGCGATGAGGGAAAGCCTAACTCACAGGCGACTACTCAGCCAGCAGCCAGAGTAGCCAAAATAATCTGTGAATTAGGTATTTGCCTTATTGCCCTAGGGGAAATGGAATTCAAACCGAGATTTAGAGCAAGAATAGCTTGACTGTCTTTTAAAGCCAGAATGAAGTTTCAGAAATTTTACTTGTTTCTGTGGTAGGAGATACCTTAGGCACTTCCCAAAAAGATACAGCTCAAGTCTCTTATGCTCATCAGAACAAATCAGCTCTTGCAGAAACCATCAGTAACTGTAATAGCTGAAACCTCCACCTTGCTAAAAGAGGGCGAGCATGAAGGGAGAGCTCAGCGGGGATAACACCGCGCTGGGGCTGTTCATTCCACCTCTGTCTTTATCTCAGGCACCCTGGGTTGCCGTGGATGGGCTGTCTGATGTCTACAGACTTCAGCTATCAATAATATCAGTAAAGATTTTGGTCATGTTTGACTCAGGACAAGTAGCCTGAACTTAGGAGCGGTGGCTGTAGGTTCGCGGAGCCGTTCTGCCCGTTACTGATGAATATGCAGTTCTCAAGAGATTCTCGAGTGTTTTTAAACGCAGCACAAAAGGAACAGAGCTGAAGTTAAGCAAAGCAATTATTTCCAAACTTGAGCTTTCACAATAGAGGCAAATTGTAATCACACCCTTTGAAACCTGCAATAACAAGCAGTTCCCACTAACCCTTTGCCCTCTTCCTTTGTTGTAGATGGAAAATGAGCTACAAGGCATTAGCCATTACTTCTCTTTTGCTTCTTGATACTCAGCAGAACTTCTCTGAAGTTGCCAGGAGCATAAATTTTTATTTATTTCTTTGCAAAGTGTTTGGAGACCCTATAAAAATCTGGGCAAAATTTCCCTGGCTGAGATGATTCAGCGCTTCCCTGAGTAAAGCAGGTTCTTAAGATGGAGAAGTTAATTGCATTACCCTTTTTCACAAGGCCATTTCTGGAAACTGATTCTTGTCCTGGTGTCCCTGCTTTCTTTCCAAAAATGCATAAAACATTGGGTGGGCTCAGAGAAACTGTCAAGGCCAAATCACAGCATGAAAACAGTCTTCCTCCTCTGGGCTTAACACAGTGCAAATACCAACAGGAAAGGGAAAAGGTGGTTTAACCACAACATATAAATACCTGAGTGGAGGAAGATTTCAGATGTGAGAAAGCTTTTTAGTTCAATAGACACAAGCACAAGAATTTTCAAGAGTAGGAGTAATTAACCAGTGGTAACTATTATCCAGGCATGTGGTAAATTCTCCATCTCCCAGAGCCTTCAGATCAGGGCTGCCTGTTTTTCCAAGAGAGATCAAGGCTCTGCTTCGGTAAGAAGCTGCTCAGCTAAATTTAGGGACTGAGGGCTGGAATTAAATGGTCTGTTTTATATTGGCGTTCAGACTGTGTGACTTTAATAGCGCCGCCGAGCTTTTAAAACCCCTGAACCTCCAAGTCTTTGCCCATACCTCCTCAAGGTAAGCTTTATGAATAGGATTGGACTGATCTCGCTTTTGAGCAGCACGTACTGTGGGGAAGAGCAGCGCAGAGGAGGTTTCGCTGGGCAGCGCTTCTGCCTGTGCACCTTCCCCCTCCGGCCCGGGTTCGTTTCCCTCCGGACGTCAGCTGTCACCTCGGCAGCACTCGAGTTCACACCGTGGAGAACGGTCCTGGTCTTTTTGTAACGTAGGATCATCCTGCTTAGGAGCTGGTTAGCGGTATCTAAGTTGATGTACTAAGACAAAATAGTTGCTTCCCCAGAGCAGAGAAAGAAAAGGCCTCGATAAAGCGGGTGATATGTGGGCCGAGCTCTTGCACGGGTGGTATTGCCACTGAAGAAAGCACGTTAGCAGAATGATGCGGCATGCGCCCACTTTTCATGCAAGAACCGGGACTATTGGCCCCCCCTTCTCCCAGCACCGACATGCTCTGAGCTGTGGTTTTCCAGCAGTGAACCAGAAGTGGAGCGGCAGAAGAGAAAGGGTTCACATTGTTACTTTTGTATTTGGGTTCTTTAGTCACAGGCTGCTTTAGGAAGGGCTGGGTAAACAACTGTAGCCTCTTTGCTTGTGTAACAACCATATGTTTTTCCTCAAGATTTTTGTCTTTAGAATGGATGGCAGAGGCCATATGGGCTCTTGTCCTAAACCTCTGGAGAGCTGTTGTTTGCTTTTGGTTAGGGAATGCAGCATTTGCATGCAGACGACTTTAATTCTGTATGCTCTGGGGATGGGGACTGGGATAAGCCGCACAGCTGGGCAGGACCAAGAGACCTCACCTTTGAGCACTAACTTTAGCATTATAATGCTAAATTCGGCCAGACCCATCAAATTCAGGGTCTGCACAAACTGCTATTAATAGGTTTGCTCAAAGGAAGAGCAAAGGGTTTGTTTCATTCGGCTTTTATTAGCAGCCTGCAGTGGGCAGCAGGGCCAGGCCATGGGACAGAGGCTACGTGAAACCCTGAAGCCAAAGTCTCCGAGCAGCTGCGCGGTAGCTGACAGCATCACTCGACGATCAGGGCTCTTCAGAGCAGAGTTACTGCAGCACTGGGATTTGGTAACGGCTGCCAACAACGATGTAAATAAAGGGAGCGGAAATCTTAAGAGTGTGTGGTGAGCCCCAGCTAGCCTTGAAACGTCTGTCTAAGTGAATAGTGCTGTTGCATTCGACTCAGGTTTCCTTTCCTAAGACTAGACCACAGAGCAAAGAAATGCCAGAGAATGCAAGCAGAGAATTAAGTGGTGCATCAGGATGCCTTGCGTACCCGCACTCAGCTCACCCCTGCTCCCCTTCCCCTCCCGTTTTCATGTGCCGGCCCCCACTGCCAGCTGCGTTCGGATGGGAAGCTCTCCTGCCAGCTATCCCTGCTGCTCTCGCCATGCACAGAACCTGCTGGTTAACCAGGCAGAGGCACGGTGACATGCTGGACACAAGCTGCCTGTTTAAACAACGTTGAAGGCATCTAGTGAGACGCACAAGCCAGTCAAGGCGGATTCTTTCCTTTTTGTGAAAAGCCACAGTCATTCCCATGTACTGGGGAGAAGAGGCTGCCCAGGGTAATAGGGTTGTCCTCTGACTTCTCTAAAAGCTCTCTGGCATTTTACTTCTGGCTGAAATGACCCTCTAAACGCTGACAATCCTTTCTGCCTTCCCAGAGGCGGTCCCACACCACAGCTGCTCCTCGCTTTATCTGCCTGTGCACCTCGGCCCACACCCCCGCACGAGTCCGTAGGGATTTTGCTTTCGTGTCATCACTTCTCTCACTGAGGGGGCTGGAGGCCCTCACCAGCAGTGGGACACTACTGTTAATGTACAGGGTAACGTTCAAGCCCAAATAAATGCGTTCTAAACAAAGACGAAGAGAAGAAAGAAATATTGTGCCTTTCTGTGAAGGGAAACTGAGGTGTGGACAACTTCCTCAAAGTGACAGAGACCAGGATGGGAATAATCTAGTGCTGTAACTAGAAAGAGCATCCTTTGGTAGAAATAATAACAAACAATTGCAAGAGGTTCATTACTCCTGTGATTATTTCTGCAGTAGATGCATTACATAGCACGCTACAGCCTTTCCCTTTTGGCCGGTGTGTGGTTGGTACGCAGCCCATAGCAGACAGCAATTGAATGGGATGGAGGAGTCTTTAAACAGGCTCTGCCTAAGTCCCCATATGTGCTTAAAACAATACTCCAAATTGGCTTTGTTTCCCAGTGCTGGTGGCCTGCCATAAATCTCATGGTTACCTTGGCCCACATCACAGAGCAAACGTTACAGAGAGAAGTGCAACCTTGAGGAATTGCAGAGCACACTTGAAAGGCAACGAGGGAGCAGTTAACTTTGCAAGGCGCTGCTTTCCTGGAAAGCTGCCGCGTGACAGCCCGGGAGCCGGCTGCTGGCGGGGAGCAGCCGCCCTGGAAGCGCTGCTTGTGTGTCGAGGAGGCGCGAGGCCGTGCGGGCATCCCTGCGGGGCGGCGTGCCTGTGCACCCTGTAAACGTAATGTTTGCTTTTGTAGGCTCAGGAAACCCTTGTGTGAGGTGAATCGTCTAAGTTTTCAAGGCTGGTGCTGAACAAAGAGTTTATTAACGCTGAGGATTTTCCGTGAACGACTGACAGCAATAATAAAACCTTTCCAAAGAGTTTATTAAAAGTCCCAGCCTTCTGTGCAGCGGCAAAGGGTGAAGCAGATGCAGCGGCTGTAGCTCTGCTAAGCCAGCCCTGCTAACACTGTTTGAATCAACAGATTTATTTGTGTGTCCAGAAATGGAAACTCCTTCCACCTATCTTAAGAGTAAAACCTCACTCTTAGGAAAGGAGAAATGTCATCTTCCTTCAAGCATCATCCAGAGCGATAATATTCCAGATAATAATCCAAACCTGTTTTAAATTACCCATCATACCTAATGCTCCTGGTACGGCTTTTTCTGAAGCTAGCATTTGCCTTGACATTTGGATTTGGCTATAACTGTCTTTTGCTGCAGGTACAAGCACTGTGGCATTGACTCATTGCAATTCACTGTGCATTGGTGCTAATGACAGCTGTAAATCACATCCAGTCGCACACTGACTGACACAAGGGAGAGGTGCGGAGCTGGCAGGCACCGGGCTGGCCCTACCTAGGCTGCACTCCTGCCAGGAACAACTTGCATTATCTGGGACCGAGCAGAACTGCAGCTCGGACTCTCTGCCCAGCAGCCGCCGTACGCCTCACACGCGCTCACGGGCTGTAACACATCCGCACGCTGGTTTCCATACATAAATGCCACCTCAGCAGTCACGTTCTCTGTCCTGCAGTACAATTTTGCTGTGGTCCCTGTCGGGGATTTCCTCTGGCTGGGGACTGACTATGTAACTTCTGGGGAAAAAAGGTTGAACCAGAATGGCAGAAAGGCTGTAAGAATGGCTCAGCCAGCTCCTTAATTCTGTTCATCAGCTGCCATAATCAGCGGCTGTCACGTCTGCTGAAGCAAACCCGAGTATAGGTAATAAAGGAGAATTATGGACTGTCCTATGTGCATTCTTCATTGCACAGACACTAAGTGCAAAGTGTGACTTCTCCGTTCAATTTAGCCTGAACTCTGAAACTAGTTGTTCACATGCAGCAAAAGCCGTCTCCATCCTTGGCAGCAAAGGCTGCACTTCAGTTCAGCCTCCGCTGGAGCTGGTCCCAGCACCCAGCGGGACCTTGCTGTGAGGGATCCCGGCTGCTGGGGAAGCTTGCGAGCAAGGAACATGGGCTAAGTGCAACCCAATCCTATTTTGCTTTGGTGTTTTAAAGCCAGCGTGTCTGATGAAAGGTGATTGCTTCTTGCAAACCCCAGAGGAAGGAGAGAAGGAAAAATGATCTCTGTCTCCTACTTCAAGAAGCAATATTACATCAGTAATTACATCATGTAGCTTTCAAGCATAACTTGGTTAAAACCTCTTCTCTGTAACGACTATTGTAACAGACTGCATTGTGGAGAGATTTGATTAAGGGGTGACTTCAGTCCATTTAGGAGGAACAGCGTGGATTTGGGGTGCAGACAAGAAGGTTTCAAACCACCTGCGCTCTGCTGCAAGAATTAGATTTGCCAAAGTATGACTGCACTCTTATCTCCTTCTGATGGAGTTTTCAGTAAATTGCGCTGTCCTCCCACCTCCTCCCTCTGCTCCTCTTCCTGGGGGGAGGCTATTTTGACAGTTGCCCAGTTGGCATCTAGCACAGCTTTTGCTGCTGCAGTTTTCAGTGTCTGAGGTGAAGCTGGATGATGGGATGCAGCAGGTGGAACTGCAACCATGGACAAAGGAGAATTTTTATCTTGTGAGTGGTGCTGAATGATTCAGCACTGAAGCAGGATGTCCGCCAAGGGCTGCAGAGTAGGACAACCAAGGTGCTGTCCTCTTAGTCATGGCTTTTCTTGTGGCACTTCCTCAAGGTTGCAGGCTGAGATAGTGGAAGAATAAACAAACCTTAAACTTCCCAAAAAACTCTAAGTTTGTGCCCTGGATCTTCCCTTTCATAGGCAGGCATGCACTCAACTACAGCCCAGGTGTTACAACACTGCCTCATTAAAATATAAACATCTGCATGCTTGGCACTAGTTGGTTAGATTAGCTGAAAGCAGTTGCTGTTATGTTAGGGATCAACAACTTTCCAAAGCAGTTGTTCTGCTTCCCTACAGCTGCTCTTTTCTTCAAAAGAAAAGACAGACACAACCTTCCTCCATAGCCATGCTCTTGCTCTAGGCCAGCGGTTACGTTTTTTTAGGAAATAATCTGCCTGAAAAATCAGCCGAACAAACCAGTCTTATCACTAGCTGAGAAAAATTGAAGTCTTCCCAGGTTCGCCCTCCTCCAGCAACTAACTACCAAACCAGTGCTCCAAGCGGTAAATTTCTGCAGGATTACCGTTTAATAAAAGCATAACATGGTGGAAAAATGATCCACTGGAAGAAATACCAATTGCAGAAGATGCTGTAACATAGCCTCTATGGGCTGCTACCCTCAGAACAAATGCAGTTAAGAGAAAATGGGGGAAACTGACATTTACTTCATTTTTTCAAGGGTTGAAAACAAAACAAAATAAACATTTGCTTAGACTGAGCCAGGCTCAATGGCAAATACAGTTTTCTGAACCCAACCACGCCTTTGCTCCTATTACAGAGTCTCGTTTTTGGACAACTCTGTGCGTGGCTGTGTTTGGCCAGTCACCTGCCTCCTCTCCGTTCCCTACGTGAGCAAGGGGAAAGCCGGCAAGCGAGGGCTCCCGGGCGCAGCTGAGGGCACCAGCTGGCCTCCGGGGGACGTGGCGCCAGGTCCAGCCGGCACAGCCGGAGCTCCTGCCATCGCCACGGACTGTGCTGCCGCTGTAGAGCAGCAGTTTGTTACCTGGCGTAAAACCAAAACTTGCCCTACATTTCTTAGATTAAATTGCCCTATAATCCAAAGGCCAGCTCATTTCCAGCTTCCGTTAAAGACGACAGTTTTAGCATTTCCCTGACAGTTTTGTGACATCTCATGTAATGTTAGCCAAGGCAATTTGTTAATCTGCCAACACTACCATTAAATATCCCCTTTTGTGTGTTGACAACAAGTTAAAGAGAAGTCAAGACCCGGAGACTGTTTTCCTACTGAAACTATGAATTTTTGTATATAATTCATTTACCCATGTAATGGAAACTCAATGGCATATGAAAAGCATAAAACAGAATTTGTGGTAAATGTCTTCTTTAAGTCTTAAAGATATAGCTGTGCCCACTCAAAGCCCAATCTGGCTCCAGAACAGTTGCTCAAAGAACAGTTTTCAACTTCAAAGTCATACAAGGTCTGCTTTTAATTGCTCAGAGTTAGAACAGGGGCTCACCGTGCAAAGAGCCTTTTTTCCTCCGTTTACCCACGCGGTCCCTCTGCCCCCAGACCTCACTTCCCGATAAAAGCTCCCTGGCACTGCATAGGTGTGGGAGAAATGCCCAGCTGTGCTGTTTGGATACTTTGATGTTTCCACTAGCGCAAACAGGTAATTATGAAATGGTGAGAGGCAGTAAATAATGCAGTAGGGAGCGGCTGTGTTCTGACACAAAAGCTATTTCCAGGCTGCCAGGCTCTCTGCTTTCCTTGCAACTCCTGTAAACTTTCTGGCTAGTTTGAGACGAGGAGGGGGTTTACTGACGCCATCTCCTGTACGTAAACATTGGGTTGTTCTTGCTTTGTAAACTGCACAAAACAAGTTGAGGCATCAGACTGGAACAAAACCAGTCCAGTTTGTCCGAGGCTAGATATGAGCCTGGATAACACTCCAGGGCCCAGTGAACCCCCACTCTCTGCCTGCAGCTAGAGGAAGAAACTGGCATTGTGGTTTAAATAATCAGATCTCTTGGTCCGAGAAAATTCTGAATCCAGTGAGAAATATCTAACAGGTTGGCTGTTAGATATTTCATTCTCAAAACTCAATCTATCCTTCCCGCACTGGCTGCTGCTGAAAATTTTTTGCATCATTTTACAGCTACAGCAAATTAGTGAAGTCCATTAAAAAATTCCTTAAAGCCTTTTGTGGTTTATCTTTCTTTGTTGCTTATTGGCGTGTATTCACTAATGTAGTGAATTGTTCTTCTCAAACACACTTTCTCCATCTCATTATTTTCTCTAGATTGTACAGTGCAAAACTTCAGATATCCAATATCCAGGGAATGCCCTCTGAAGTGCATGGGCACCACAAATCCTTGGTGCATTTACAGATCAAGAACGGCACAGCAGTCATCACTTTCCCAGGGTGACTGGTTGTAGTATTTGCAACCTTTGCAGAGAGACTTTTCTGCTAATGGTGGCTTAGCCAGTCAAAATTTTTGAATTTGGCCTAAGGATCAGCCAAGGTATCTCATTCAGGAGAAAGCAGGCACATAGAATTAATTTAGTTGCAAAGGCGCCGGTTTCAAACTCTGTTTTTGGCTCAGGAGAGACTGAACAGCAAGAGACACCCCTCTTGGAACTTCAGCGCTGAGACCCCGCAGCTGCCCTGCCCAGGCAGAAGATGGACATAAGGGCATCCAATTCCTGCCCATGCAGAGTGAGAAATGTTGCAAAGATGAGATTTATTTCTATGCATATTTAATTTCCTCTTCCCAGCTCCCCCATAGTTCCATGGTGTCCCACTGGTTTTACAGATACTCTAGCAATTTAATAAATACCATTTAAAATGAGCAACAGGACTGAATAACTGGCAATGATTATACAGCTAGACTTAGTTTCAGAGTACACAAAAGAAGATCCAAAAAGAAAACGCAACCAAGGAACTTCAAGCATTTGTTGCTCCACCTGGAATGCTGCCGGCTGGTCCGACAGCCGAACTTCTCCAGGAGGTTGCTTGTGGCAGCATCCTCTGCGGGGACTTTGCTGCCTCGCTGACAGAGCGAGACCAGCCCGGGAAGACAGGGACTGCTACGCCGGGTCAAAACACACCTCCCTCTCACCCCAACCATTTAGAAGGCAAATTCATATGTAAGATATTCGTGTGTGAATTCCAGATGGAAAATCTCATTTTCCAGACATATGGAAAGGCAGAAATGTCCCTTCTCCATTCCAAAGGCTGGAGATTCACCCTCCCCCCGCCCCCACCTTTTACTTTGAAATCAATACCTTAGATGGAGGAAAAAAACAGAAGAGATGAAATTCAGGATAAGTAGCGTCATTTGTGGTGCCCTGCTCGTCTGATACAAAAATAGGCCATCAAAATTATTCCCTTTCCACTTACAGGCAACATAAGTGTTTTGGTTTCTTTAAATGCCATTTCAAGAGCATGAGCTGCGCCCTTCCCCAACCACCAAAACCCTGCAGACGTGACTGCCTCGGGAGAAAGCTGCTGCCGGGCTCAAACGGAAAAGATTCTTACGCTTATTTTTGTTTCTACCTTCATATGTTATTTATTATCAGCTGCTTCCAGGTATATTTGCAGCCTCCCTAGGGGCCATTGCTGGAGTGACATTAAATGAATTTACTCAGACGCTGCTGTCTGTGACGCACTCTAATTTTAGACTTTGTCTCCCCGGATTCTGAACGTGGCTGCGAAGAAGTGACAAGCTCCTCTTTCTCCCGGGCAGTCTCCGTGCAGGGGGCAGGCGCAGCTCAGGTTAGTGACTGAAGAAATTTGTTTTTGACAGGAACGGGAGGGAGACAGAAAAAAACGCTTCCTAGAGTCACAGTTGCCAGCGCCATCAAAAGCAGCAGCAGGGGCTGTGACGGGCAGAGCTGCTCTGGGTCGGGCTGGCCCCGACGTGGCCTTTCGGCCGGACCCCATTTCCAGGTGCTAAATCAGGACGCCAGTCGAGCTGCTCCTATTCGCTCCCAGGAAACTAAGCCAGGCTCAATCTGCTCCTAAGGGAGAGGATAATAATACTAAGCAGAGGGAGCACAGAAAGGCTGAACACAGAGGGAGGGTGAGAGGCACGGTGCCTCTCGCGCAGGGGTGCTGTGGCCACCTTGCGTTTCCCCTCGCCGGCTATAAACGTGCCCTCACGTGCCTTGACGCATCGGGAGCCGAACCGCCCTCGAGGTACCTGGCAGAGCCTGAAGCAACTACGCTCCTCGCAGCAGCAGCACTTCCGTTAATGCAGGAATTTGGGTGGGTTGGGCCTGGGCATCCCGGGGGGGTAGCTGTCAGCGGCAAATAAGCACATTTCGGAAAGGGGCAGCTGCTCAGACCCTGCAGATAAGGTCAGGGAAGGCTTTGATCTTTGCTACCAGCTCTGCTAATAAGGACCTGGTTCTTTACAGAGTCAGCAGCATCTATTTCAGTTTCATAGCAATTTTTCAGTTAGGGAAAAAAGCAGGCCCACTAGGGAGTTCCTCTAATGGCCTTTTTTCCAGGGAAGTGATCACAGGTTTATCTTTCCTTGGGAGTGAATTGGCCTGATCCCTGGTTGCCTCTTGTGGCAGTCGAGGCTGAGCTGCGTCTACAGTAAATACTGCCAAGATAACGGTATGTTTGCTCAAAGTCCTTGGGCCAATGGCGAACGCCTTGTCTTCGGGACATTGCTGCTGTGTGAAATATCCATCCTTGGTGACAAACAGCCCAGCTGACAGGGATAGTCATAAACACAGTAGCCGATTTTCAGCAAAGACCAACTACTCCCTTTCAGCACCGTTCCACTCAGCGAAGCTCAGAATAATAATGACTCTCCCGTTAGTTTGTCACCACATAGCTTTTCCCCCCTTTCCTTCCAGAAGGCTGCACGGGCCTTGGGAAAGAGCTAATATCATTAGGTATAATTACACCAGGTGCAAATTCCTATTAGTTTTATTGCAAAATAACCAGGTTGGACCCTATGCGAATTACAGCTGGGAAGCTGAGCCCTTTCCCCAGGTTTGTCTGTTCCACTTAATGTGTGTTGCCAATAATGTTATTCCATTACAGGAAACTAGAGTTAGGAGCCCTTTTGTTTACTATGTTATACAAATTCAATTTGTCACAGAGCTGGGTGTATAAATTAGAAATGAGGGATGTTAGCAAAGCGATAAGGCCTTTGCCAATTCCCTTTGCAGCTAAGATTAGGCAGATAAATCAGAACCCCCAAGCAATATATGGTAAAGTAAAATAAAGTCATGATATAAACAGGTAGATAAAGAAGTCAGTAGTAGTGCATAGATAGGCAAGAAGGTCTTGGATCTCTTTCTTCCCTGCCCTTGTGTTATACAAAACGGGTGGGGAAGTACTGAGGAACCAGGATTTTCTCTACGCTGGTGTATGCTGTTCCCAGCCCAATGAGCTGCAGGAGAAGGCAGCAAAGCAGCCGCCTCTCGCACTCACGTGTTTAGTCCTGCCTGCCCGCCAGGGACTCACGGCGTACACCTCGTGGCTTTACCAACCTGGGGCAATGAGAAGGCAATCGGGGAAGGAGAAGACATGTCCCAGTCTCTTTTTGTGCCCAATGAGAAGCAACAAATGCTCGTGCTTGATTTTCCACTCCTGAGAAGAAGATCTTGTTCTGTGGCTGTAAGACATACTGCGTTGAGCAGGGAGGCAGAGTTATACCATAGGATAACCTATGAAAGGTCAACTGGGAAACCAAGGCCTGATCTGAAAAGCCATCCCTCTTTCCCATTCGAGCAGTCACAGCCTGCTCAAGGGACCTTGCCCCAGGCAAGCTGGGGGCACCTTGCTACCCAGGAGTGCCACAGATCTCAGCGCAGATGGCTTTGGAGCGTGTCGCAAGGATGGGGCAGGGCTGGTTTGACATCCAGCCTGTTCTCACCTCCTTTTTCTATTGAAAAGAGATCTGGATGTGTCAGACAGACATGTACTTCCCTTTGTAACTCCTTCCAGATGTTTATTGCTTCTATTATGAAGCAGTCGTGCTATATGCTCAACTACGAAAGCCTCGTTTTTGAGTCCCAAGTCTGAAACTTTCCTTAATAAATACAGATATGAAAGAGGTGTTTGCCCAGATGCTACGATCTTTAAAGTACTTTTAACACTGGTCACTTTGAAGTTTCTCTCCTTGTAAGAATATGTTATGCTTTACCTTTGACAGCCTATATAGCATAGCACTGCAACTAGGTGACAGAAAGAGTTTTGTGGCTACTGTGCATTATTCAAGCTACTCATTGAAATTTTAAATCAGTAAATTGAAACTCTTGTGGAGTAATAGTAGAGAAGAGTGGCTGATTTTTTGCTGAAGTTCAAATACTTTTGTGCATTCCAGGGGTTGCTAATCGTTCTCTGCTCCAAAAGCATTTGCTGTTGGAGACGAAACTAACTAAAAAGGGCGATGAAAAGAAACTACTGAATCGTCTTATATGTGCAGACACAATCATTTAGTAATCTTGAAGACCTAAGACTTGGAGGATGATGCTAGTTTCTACAGCACCCTGCTTTTCTTGAACAAAAATGCTGAGGATAAGCACCTTCATTCATGCATGGAGAGAAATAAAGTGTCAGCATCTCTGTGAGGCATTTAGACACACAGAGTTAATTGTTGTTGTGCAAATATTTGATTGTAGAAAAGTCGATGGGGCTGTGATCAGGAGGTAAGCCGTCTTGACTGAGATCTCAAGTCCAGGCTAGAGCCCTCTCTCATTGAAAGTTTCTTGCTCAGAAGAGCATCGCAACACCACAGGGGGAAAAAGAGTTTTTCCTTTTATCCCTTTGTATTTGCTAGGAGTATCACAGGGCACCCAAGCTCTAGATATGCTGTGGCTGATGAAGTTTCCTCCTAACGGTTAGTCTCTTTGAAGCAATATCCTTCTGTAGGACGTGGTGGCAATTCTCTGTGGCCTCAGCCTGTGTTGTGGGAGCAAGCTGGCATGCGTATTACTTGGCAACACCTTGCAGAGCTTCGAGTCACCATCCCCTTCTCCAGGGGAGCTTTGTTGAGCTTCAAATTGCCTGTGATACATTTGGATTGTAAGCTAAGGCACAGCAGGGAGAGTCTACTCAGAGCCGAGGAAATACAAGGAAATAAAGCTAGATCTGTAACACAAGAAGCAGTGTAGAATGAATTCCTTAAAGCAAAAGGGGTGGGGGAGAGCTTGCAAGGAGGACTTGGGTCCCGAAGCACTCTGTCCCGTGTACTAATGATTCCCAGGCACAGCCTATAATGCAAAGCAGCAGTTGGCTCACGGAGCTGTACGTTTTGCCTTTGTATGTTGCAGTTTTGTTCTAGAATAAAAGCTGAGCTAAAAATTCCAGTGGCAGGATTATAATCTCTTTTTGCATCAGAAGATTTAGTCCCTTCCTTCCCAAGCTCCCTGACACTAGGATAATAAAGACAGAAAAGAGCAATGTTTGGTTTAGCTTTTGGTGACAGATGAATGGAAATTGCAGAAGCAATTACCTGTCTCTGATGACTATTGTATCATGTATGGGCTTGAACTTTCATGTGTCAGTGCTTTGCTGACCTAGAAATTTATGAAGCTGGAGGTACTTGAAGGACTGTTCCTTGTGTGAACAAGGTTTGTTGCTTCACACGGCCTCGCCTTCCTCTTTGCCTCAGATCATTAGTCACAAATGACCTGAATTTGGGAGTTGTGTTCCCAACCCCCAAACTCAAATCATTACAGCTTAATACAAACAGGGAAGAAGAAGGGAAAAAAATATCACTCAGGTGTAATTGTGAGGTGGCTTAGCTACTGTGGCCTACAGTAGAGGCAGATAACAGTACAAGAATAAGGCTTTCGATGCTTGGGTCTTCCAAAAACAGGGGGAGGAAATACACACCACGTTGTACTCATTGCCTCCACCATCGTTCTGCAGAAGTCAGAATTACTAGGGGAAACACTTAGAGTCCTTGTTTTAACGCTGCTCACAATTATTTTCATCACAAAAAGGAACAAAAGTTGCCTTCAGTACCAGAGCAGTAAGAGGAGGAGAGAAAAAAAAAAAAAAACAGGGAAGGAATTGCTACAAAAGACACACCAAATTATTCAGCTGCTGTGACATGACCAGAGGAGAAGGAGGAAGTTTCTTTGCCTGACTGTGATTGAAAGCTGAATGTATGTCATTCTGCAGAAAAAAACTATCAGATACTTTACATTAACTGTGCATTAGGAAGACTTCATCTCTTCTAGAAGGAAAGTAGCCCTGCAAATACCTCCAACGTCATACTTTCCTATCTTAGTAAAATACCACGTTTACTAAGAATGTCTGACACCTGATCTTGGCCCCAAAACAGAGCCCTAATCTGTGACTGTGATGAGAAGAGATTAGGGTCATAAATTTGTCTTTTTACTCTTCTCCCTGTCCCCTTCCCATGTGCAGGCGTGCACAGGCTGAAGAGCCACTGCAGCAATTCTGGAGGACAGGCGTGAAGGGGGGAGGGATCCGAAAACCCCAGCGAGGAAGGACGGACCGAGCACGAGCTGGAGGGTCGCTCTGCGCAGTGCAGTTCCCAAAGGTGCCGCAAGCAGCGGGAGAAGTTTCCCACGCGCTGCACAGCCTGCCTCCTCTCTGGTGCCCAGCGTTAGTTCCTCGGCAAGTAAGAAGAGTGTTTATGTGCGTCTCTGTAAAGGGAGAAGATTGAGGAGGGAGGCAGAGGATGTACCTTGATTTGATAACTTACAGATAAATTCGGAAGACTCACCAAACTGTGAAAGCACCAAGGATTAAGGAAGGGCTTTGCATATAACCAGCATCACAGGGAAAGCAAAAGATTTGAGGCAACGCTGGGGTCATGCAGGGGGAAACATTAAGAGGTATAAGCTTGAGACAGCTTGCTGGGAAAACTAGCACAAGGCAGATACACGGCAGGACAAAGAGAGGATTGGGGAGCTACATCAGTGCACTGATTGCAAAGAATACAAGGGAGAGGATCAAAATAACAAAGCTGAAGCTGCTAAGGTGAGAAATGAGCTTTTCTTTGGCCTCTCCAGAGCACAGCTTGGTCCTGTAGCTTAGAAGTCCCTGTGGTTGCTTAATATGAAAATTGCCCCCAAATTGAAACTGTGCAGATAGATGACACCATGATCATAGGATCTGTGTCCTACAGGATTGAAAAATAGGTCATTGATGGGTTTTTTTTTTTTTTAGTCTTAAAGTCTACCAGTGCATGACCAGCATTTCTGCTTCATGCACCAGAGGACAGAGGGAGCAGAATATGCCCTTTGCAGGCCAAACAGTTGGGTTATCCAAACAGAGTCTGTCAGAACTTCTCCAACTAATGACATGAATCCATTTATTTGAAAATTTTCCATCTGCTTCACTATATATTAAAAAAAAACAAACCAAAAGCACAACTCCATTGCCAGAAGCAGAATGCAATAAGACAACTCCTAGGTGCACAGTGCAATGCAGCTCATTCACAGCTCCTTTATCTCCTCCCTTGTTTCAAAGCAGTCTCCTTGAAATCTCCTGAAGCCAGGCCCATGTTTAAGTAGCCTACTGAACTGAGGCCCTAATCACCTCAGGTTCCTTGGGTTTTCACAAGATGAGTGATGCAAACTCCACCTTGCTTGGGTGATACTGGAGTCAGCTCATTAAATGAAGTTACAAAGTGCCGTCTATCTCCCTGCAAATCAGGGCTGTACTTCAGAAGAGAAACTCCTCTAGACAAGCAGGTGGAGCAGCTCTCATTCAAAAGAGTAAAATACTTCTCCACTTAATAGGCTAGACCTGCCAGCTGCCTAGCGGAGCGCCTTGGCGGGGCGTGGGGACTGGCTGCCATGGAATTGGCAAGGGCAGGTCTCCTGCCCACGGATGCAGCACGGCTCTGTCAGGTCTGCAGGTTTTATTAATCAGTCTAATTAATTTAAATGTGATTACCTCTTACTCCTCTCAACGCACTTGGAGTTAGATGTCTTTCAACTGGCACTGCGTTCTGAGATTAACGTACTGAAACTCCGTGGTTTTCCAGAGAGCACAAGGTGTCGGCAGAGTGCCCTGCACTGTTTGCTTGCAGTAGCAACGGAGTTTGTAACTCCTTACAGACATTTGCATGCTCCAGCCAAAGTCCTCAGGGGCGAGCATGGTGTTTTGCTATGTGCTTATACTTCATAAAGCAAAAAAGGCCCTGGCAATCTTCCCCCTGTTGCTGCTGTACGCGAGTCATGCTTTTTAGAGAACAGAGTAACTCTGCATTTTAGATCTCCATGTAAATTGAGAGGGAACTTAGAGACATCCAGCATTTCTGTAATGCTTTTTATCCAGAGGTCTTCAGCAGTCATGGGGGAAGGTCAGTGCTAGCCTATGTTTTACTGTCTTCAACATTAATGGGGATGCATTGGCTGATGCTTTACAGACACCCCGCGTGGCACTCCTGTGAACTTCGGGCCTTGCTGGTTATGTGACGATGGTGTTTGGAGGGTATAGAGCCACCAGCGTTGTCCCCTCCACGTCTTCATCCGGCCTGCAGGGAGCTGCAGCTATATACATGGTCGTGGGTGTCTGCAGTTTATAAAATAAATGTGTAGATTATATTTATTATTCAGGAGCCGCAGACAGCAGTGGCCAGATGGCCAGGAAGCTGCATGTATGCCCCTTCCAGAGGGGCCCTGCATGGAGTGGTATTTCACAAAGAATTAGAAGTCCCCGCGGTGACATGAAGTGTGTCGCATTTAATTCTGGGTGTAGCTGCTGACCGGGCTTGAACTCCATTAGGGAGCATAAAACAAATTAAGTGCAGCACAGGACCTGGAGGCCAAGGTCTGCTGAATCACACAGCGTCTCACACAGCAGACAGGCCTGCCCCCCGAGTCGGATGTTATTTGTTTCAGAGAGCACTGGTGGAGACAGTGATAAGGCTGGGATTAGAGACGGGCAAGGCCTCTAGGAATTGGAGCAAGATAAGAAGATGGTAGCCTTTCCTTGGCCATCAGCTGTATTTGGTGTCTCCTCTGCTTGCCTCCGCTCCCAGAGCAGCAGGAATGGACTCCAGCTCCACATCTCAGCTCACTCCAGATCACTGTGGCCTCACAAAAGAAAAGAGAGAAGAAAGAGACTCTTTCGCTCTTGCTTAAAAGCTGCCTCTGGCATGACATCTGCAAAACACTGCCACAACTTTTCTTCCTTTGGCTCTTTGGCCTAACAGCTTCACTAGTGTCTAGTATAGGTTCGGTTTACTTCAATGCACCTTTCTGCTGCCAATAACTTTTGCGGTCTCTACCTTATCAACACTTCTACATAAGCAAGCAAGAAGCCTGCCAGGCAATCTTTACAGAAGTATCTTTGCATATACCTGTGATGTTTGTAGTTTGTTATAGCTTAGTCTCTTTATGGAGGCAGGAACAGGATGTCTTTTCCTTGTATGTTTATACAGCTCCCTATAGCATGCACTCCCAGGCCAGATTTGGAGGTGTGAGGTCCTACTGCGTTGTAAATAAGTAAACTAGCAAATAAAGTGCTTTGTTCAACTTTGGCGTCTTCCTTTCTTTCTGTACACAGGATATTCTGAGGACTGTAATTTTTGTCTGTTATCAAACCCTCTATAAATAAAATGAACTGTTTTAGTCTAGATGGAAAACCTGATCTGAAGGAAAATGTGTATTAAATGTCTTCAAATGCTTTTTCATTTCCCTGAGCTAAAATAGAATAAAGTACAGTGATACTCTGGATAGAACAGAGTTATTTTCATCCAGAAACTGACATCGAACGACCTTTAACAATGCAGTTCCAGATACCTAATTAAAAGTAAAATTAAAAACAAGGAACATGCAGATCTAATTACATTTTTAAATAGAACGACATCGAGAGGAAGGGAGAGAATACATGATTTACAATTTTTCTGGCGATGACTCTGCAGTTAAAGCAGAGATATCCCCCCGAGAATTCCTGAGTCACTTAATATTCTTTTTCTTGGACTGGTTTCTATTATGTTTCCTCTGAATGAGGGCTATATATGTGAGAGGGAAGGGGAGAGCAGATCTTGGACAAAACATCAAGAAAGAGAAAATTAAATGATCTGTGTAATTCCCAAATGACTTCCTATAAGAAAGAAAACACATTATCTTCAGAAAGCCAGGGTAGGCATTGCCTCCGTGTCCTCGCTCAGGCCCCTTTGAATGGCTGCAAAGATGAAACGCACTTGCTTATCTCTTCTCTTTAGGAAGAGGACATTCTGTTTCCAGAGCAGTCATATGCTAGAGTGTGGGTTTTTGATAAGGCAGACACAGGAACGAGGGTTATCCTGACAGTCACCAAAAGACCTGATAAAAGAGGAGTAATATTGGGTAGAGATTTGGTTAAAACATGCAGTATTCTCATTAGGGTTTGAACCTGCCTGAACTGGAGACAACGCATCATCTCTTCCTGCCGGTGCTCTCCGAACCACACGCCAGAGGGAAAGACTCCAAGAGCAAAAAGGCTTAATTGGGGCATGAAAGCAGGCAGAGCGGGAATCTTACTCCAGATGTTATCGGTTCCTAGGAGAGAGACAATGCAGCCAAGGCCAGATCCTTGGCAATAGGTCAAGTCCAGCAAGGTGTTTTTTTCTCTCATGTTCAAAACCACAGGAAGTGAATCTATGGTCTCCAGCAATACACAAGGAGAAGCATTTCAGATCCTGCTGGATCCAAAAATGAAGTGGTTTGCCTGAAAGGTGGGAATGAAAGGAAGTCAGTTCCCAAATGAATTCATCAGAGAAAGTCCTCACCCAGCACTTCTGGAGTTACTCAATCCAATAAACAACCTTCTGCTTACAACTTCATTTGGCTCATTTATTTATGGTGGTTAATTGTTGCCAAGGAACGTCTGAATGATGAATATCACTAGGAGAAAGATGTATTTTATCCTGAGAGCAGGCGCAAGCTGCTTCCCTGCTGGGTGCCACGCTTCTCTGGGGCAGGAGGAAGCTGTACTATTGCATCTCTTTTACGCTGTGCTTAGGGTTCCCGTGGAACCCGTGCTCTCCCACGGGTGGAGAGCACCAAGCAGGTCAAAACGGAATTGGGAAAGAGCCTTTTTGCTACAGCCGTTACAGTACACACTTCAAGTTAGCCCAAGCCAGCGGCGCCGGGTCTGCGGGGGCACGTTCCCAGGGGCAGCGCTGCTGCAGCAGCCGCCTCTTTAGTCCAGGTACATCTCTATCAAGAGCACCACTTGCCGCGCGAAGCCAGGCAGCCTGACACAGAGGACACTACCTAATTTTCTAAACCTAATTCAGGAGGCTTAATATAGTCACTGGAGAGAGATACTTGGAATTGCCCTTGGCGATAGCACAGGCGCTCTAATCCCCTCCAAGCGCCGCGGGCACGTCCCTGCGCTGCCGCGGCCCTTCTCTCCGTGGTTACCGCCGGCACGTGCAGCCGGCCAGCACGTGCACAGGACCGCGCTGAGCACAGCCAGCCAGCCAGCGCGCGCACCACACCGTACCGAGACACGAGGGCACCAGGCACGCACGGAGGCCTTAGGAAATGAACTGCCTGTTTCCCTTCCTCTAGGCAAGGACAGGACTGAAATTCAACTTTAGAGAAGGCAAAAGCGCCATGCCTAGCTTGGCACTGCGGGTGTTTGCCCTTGTGAGCACTCTTGCCCTGTCCCATGTGTTTCACAGCCTGTTCTGCCTAGAGCTAGGGTATTACTGCTTAAAATATTGCTCCGAGTCCCCTGGTGGTGCTGGCAGTGGTCTGTGCCTGAACTGCCAGGCAGAGCTGAGCTGTGGGAGCTGCAAGACTTGCTGTGTCTCAGTAGCCCTATTCCACACGTAAAATAAATAAACGCTGTCCGGAATCCTCCTACGCCCGGGCGAAGGCTTCCTATTCCTCTGCGCATGCGTGCGTGAGCGCGCCTGCGTGGCAACAGGCAAAAGACACGGCCGTATTTTGAAAGAGCTGACTGCTCAGCTGCCCGCGGGCACCGCGCAGAGCAGGGGCGCCTGAGCTGTCTAACGGCCCGGCAGCGCGGGGCCGGCGCTGGCTGTTCGTCAACACCAGCAGGTTGGCAGACAGCAGATAAATCTCCGAGGTGCATGTGTCTGCAAATAATGAACACTGCCTTTATGTACTGCCTCTGCTATGTAATCATCTATTAGCGCTAATTGCTACAGCCCGGAGCCGAAGTGGCCTTTCGCATTAAATAATATCATAATAAATAACACAGATAAAAAATTTGCTAAAAGGTCAGCTGTAAGAAAAAGCTTCTCCTTGGCTTAAAACAGTGCTCTCCCCAGGGGGGAGTCCTCCGCTGCCGCGTCTGTGCAAACAGGCGTTTGCAGCGGGGCGGGGAGGCTTCCCGCAGACGGCGGGGACCACGACAGCCACCTACAGATAGAGCAGACGGACACTTGAGCACCTGCCTCTCCCCCTTGCTCTGATGCCAGCGGCGTGGGAATCTGTAACACAGGGAGTGCCAGGTATCGAAGTCCCTCCTTGGTGACATACAGTCCCCCAATACCCATGGTACCAGGCTGGCTGGCCTCTCTAAAGCCAGCCATAACAGAGATTAAGGATGGGAATTATTCACAGAGAGCTCTTAAATATACCTTGCACTACAAGACGTGATGCGTTAAACAGGCCTCATTCTGAGCTGTTTTATGAGACTCAGATGAGGAAGGCGGGACCTTACCCGATATGTTTATCACTCAGTGCTTGACTATGATAATGCTCCTGAACCAGCCCCAGCTGCCAAATCTGCCAGCGGGTAGCAGGTCTGGAGGCTCATGCTGTATTTTAGGAGCCATATCCGGACAGGGCTGGTTTGAAAGAGATTTCGACCCCATCTGCAAAACAACTGCTGGTGCCTCCTGTTGGCCCAGCAGCCAGGCTGCTCACCATCAGTTTTGAACACGCTGCAGGGATGTGACCTGCGGATTACAGCTCCTCCAGCTGTTTATTTTGCACTCACAACCTCTGCAGACCCCATAGATGACTGCAGAGGAGATGGTTATAATATAAGGGGCCAGCTCAGATCCTGCTCAGCGTTAAGCAATACACAAAAGAAGGAATTTAAACTGAGATGCAGGTGGCCAGAGATGTCTCTATGCTAAGAAGGAAGGTATTCCTGTGAGTGCTGCTCACAGCATTGATTTGAACTGCGGCTGAGATATGACATCCCAAAAATATCAAGGTCAGAGCAAAATTTAAATAGAAACCATTCAGACTGTGAAATTTCAATTAAGTCCAGGTCTACAATAGGGAGGAATGCAGTGCTTTGAAGAAAAAAAAAAATAGACCATATTAAATAAAAAATAGGAAAGGTGATCCTTTCACTATAAGGAGTATGACTCCCTTTAAATGAGTGACCAAGAAGTTTTAAAACTGCAAGACTCTATCATGTTTTAAAATTGAAGGTTAAAAAATTACAGGACCCTTCCCCCATGATGGACTTGTGTGCGTGTGCTGTGAAACAGCGTCTCAGTCCTCGGGCCTGCGTCCTTCACTTGGCTGGAAAGCCTCAAGGCAGGAGCTTTTGGGCTCTTGCGTGACAGGCGCCGTTGTTTCACGGACTGTGGTGCCAGAAGGGACGGCTGTGATGCACAGCCCAGCCCTGAGGACCGCACCTTCTCAGCAACATTGAGACCGTGGCAGAGGCAAGATTTAAACCTAAGTATTTCTCTGGGGAGCAAGATTAATAGGCTTGTGTCTAGTCCCCTTGCCCACCAAGAAACACTGCTGCTTCAGAGCGCCTAAGCGCCCCCCACGTGGAGCGCGCCGGCTCCGGGCGAGGGGCTGGAGGGAAGTGCTGAGCCCTGACCTCCGCACAGGCCATCTGCCACTCTCACAGGCCCACAGGCTGGCAAGAAGAGAGATTTATTCCTGCTAAAAGTCTAAGGAGAGGCAACAGCGGAGCATCTTCTTGTGCTTTCTGGAAAGAAGGGTAGAGAAAGAGTGGCAAGGCTTACACGGAGGATTACTTTGCTCACCTCCAAGAAAAAGCTCTGGAAGCAGAGATCTAGGAAGCTGAGGAGAGAGTAACTTCTGCGATCGAGACATTGCAAAGCTGGCACAAAACACAAACCACTGACATTGTCCTTGGACTCATCCCTGATACGGAAAGCAGCACAGATTCTAATTTAAGATGGTCACAAAAGCCAATAGGAGAAGGAAAAGGGAAAGCCCTGTGCAAATTTGTCTGGGGTTTTAGAATTCATCCCGATTCCTCCAGCAAAGACATCCTTCAAGGCACTGCCATCACAGAGGCAGCTGCTGTTGTAAGGGATATTGTAGTTCTGCCAGCCCTCATGATTAAACCAGGAGGTACCTGATTTATGCTTTTAATTTGGCTGTTTCATGAGCTCAATGTTTTGTATGCAGATTGGTGAGCTTCTGGCTACCCTTCACCTCCTTGTTAAAATAATGGGTCAGCTGTGTGGCTCTCCTGCATGTGGAGCGGGCCGTTAGCAGCTGCTGGCTCCTCACGTGTGTTCATAGCTTTCCCTGGCTCCCTTGCCAAGCAGAGACCGGATGCGGTCTTCCTTTGTTGTTTTCCCTAGGAGCTGCTGGCTAGATAGGACAAGTGCAATCATTTTATTGTGCTCTCATGACCCGCAGGAGCACAGGCCAGAAAATTTTACTCCGTTCACATGGAGTTCAGCAAAACATGGTTAAACGAGGCCATGACGGTACTCCTGAGCAGGGGCTTTTTCCAACCTGGAGGTGTGCAGTTGTATCTCGGGCTGCAGTGCCTTCCCTGCCTCCTGCTGTCATGCTCACTCGCAAAGATTTATGCTGTCAGAGATTTTTTTTTTCCCCTAAGTGCAAGAGTTTATGCAAGGTGCCCTTGATACTAACTTCCTAGAATAGCCTGAAGAGCAGTGACAGCAAGGCTGTATCCAAGGCGCTCTTCCTCTCTGGATGCACTTAAATCATTTAACTACCTGGGTTTGGCTAACTCAGCCAGTTTGACTGACGTGGTTTGGGGAGAACCCAGACTACAACTCTATTGGCAGAGGAAGAGGAGAGATGAGCAACAATTCAGTGCTCTGGAAACACATTTAACTGCCACGAGTGTTTGCAAAGTGCCTGGTTACCTGTATCCTGAACCACAGGCACGTGAAGCGTGAATATACATTTCCAGATTGCGCTAGGGAAGCTGTGTTGCTACACAGTCCATGCGTAGACCACAGCTGGGACGTACAGATTATGAGTCAGAAAAGATGCTGACTCAGCAACAGAGCTATAAGGCACAGCTACTACCGTAATAATTAAGAACTACCCTAATAGAGATGACAAAAGTACTAGAGATACAAAAATCAGTCTCTTCTCCTTTGCTCTTGGCTCTCCTCTGCTTGCTGCGAGCCTGATGTGTCATTAGAGATTAGCATAAGGCTCTTTGAGCTGTGCTTGCGTCTTCTCCTTCCCTGTTAAGCACTTGATGGGGAAGGGAATGTTATTTACCAGGCTGATTTTTTTTCTTTCTTTTTGTCTGTGTGCACATTTTCAGAAAAGTTTAGAAACCGTAAACTGACTCAAAGCTTCGAGGTATACACTAGGACTGAGTGGGTCTCTTGTCCCCTGGGTCACCCAGGCTGTCCCCTGACAGAAGAAACTAAACGGCTCTGAAAGGGCTTTTCTTTGTGCCCCTGGGAAAGGCCAGCGCCTCACTGGCCCGCACTAATTCCTCTCCACATTGTTTTCCTAACTGCCTGGAGCCGCTGGCAAGCTTAGCCTTAGCCTCGTCCCACGGACACTCATATTAGCATCCCAGGAACAGCAAAGGAGGTGGCGCTGGCTGCACGTTCCTGCTGCTTGTTGTTGGTTTTCTGTGTGTTGTGACAGAAAAGCGAGACCTTGGGCAGAGACTGGGCCAGCGGGTCAGACACTTTGGTGAAACAAGCGCTATCTCTGCTCAGAGAGCTTACGCTCCAAACCTTCGTTGCCGGAGGAAGCCAGATGGTCGGAGGGAGGTAACTGTGAAGCCATCGCATTTGGTATAGCCGAGAGGATGCCAGCTGCCTCGCTCTGTAGCAGCTGCCCCGTAGGTATTGCTGCCACAGGCAACGGAAGAGCAACAGGTAGATCTCTATGGGCAATGCTTTCACATCCTCTCCTTCCCTCTTCCCTTTTCTTTGTGAGGGGAAAGGTGCTGGAAGGGGGTGGCCCTGGGGGCTAATAAGGGCTGACCCAAAGGTGGTCAAGAGCAGGTTAACGGTGATGTTTAGGAACAGACTAAACCACAAAGAGTCTAAGGAAGGAATAAGAAAACTGTGTGAAGGGCAGTGGGAGAGAGAAGCTGACCATGGAGGGTACTCTGGGTGGCCTTGCGGCTAGATCCAGTGGGGCAAGTTATACGCTTGTAGTAATACGAACATCTGAATAAAGCCCTGTCACGGGGGGGGTGACAAACTGTTGTGTTTCAGGTCAAAGTGCAAGGAAAGAGAGGTTTTGATGGTCACTGTTTATTTTTGCAGAGAAACAAAATGTTTTGAATAAAAATCGTTGGGCCACATAAAAAAAAAAAATCAGCTGTTCCTATTGTTTTCCTTTGTCTCTAGAGAAGGCCAGGGGAGTAACAGAGTGGGAAGCAAAGGAGGCCCAGAAGTGCTGGTGTGCAGCAGAGAGCCCAGATATGGCCAGAGGCCGGCTGTGGTGGAGAGGAGGCACACCTGGGGGTGAAAATCAGCACTGAACGCAACCCCACAGCACCAAGAAAGGATGGGACTCATCCAGGGACCGACCAGCTGGAAAGTCCCATCTGACAGCATATTCTCCCAAAGGACTAATTTAGAAAAGCCTGTTATTTCCTGCTGTCAGAGATTCTTCAGGGTGCTTTATGCCCAAAGTGTCCTCGTGATTTGTTTGAATATATTATTGATGGATAAAGTCACATAATTTCTCTGGCTGTCAGGAAAATGTTTTGATTGTTTTTGGTGTGCATGTCTGATCAAACAAGCCAGTAAGCATGAGTGAAGGAGCCATGGGTTGGAACAGCTAAAGCATCGGAGAAAGGCAAGGAGACAGGAGCTGGAGAGCTGGGGAAAAGTGAGTTAAGGACAGGGGTGAGGAAAGACTGGAGTTAGTAAGATCCTCCACATTCAGTATACATCTGCAGGGTCATTTATTCATTTATCAAGGAAAAGCATATGCAGCGCTGTAAAAAATACAAAAACCTGTTCCAGAGAATTCAATCTGATTCGCAGGGATAGGTAAACGGTAACAGAACAGTCAACAAGAGTCAAGCAGTGTTTTTAGCCTGATTTCCAATGGAAAAGGTACTTACGGCATCTTACTGTAGGCTGTGCACATATACTTATTCCAGCTCCTACGTTACTGAAAGGAGTGAGAAACAAAGCTTGCTCTTCCCTGCTCTTCCACTTTGCGGTGAAAGGGGTCCAAAAGGGATTAGATTTCTTCCGTCTGACCTCTGTGTGAAAGGGGAGAGCTAAGGGCTAACGAAGGAAAAGGCACTCACTGAGATGTCTTTCTCATGTGCCTCTCAACTCAAACACAGAGCATAATATACCGTGAAGACCACACAGATAACAGTCACACAGACAATGTGTAGTGACCATTGCATTTAACAAAAGCACGACCGCATGACTACAGTCGTTCCCTTCCATTGCCTGACTCAGCAATGGGCACAAAGTGGTGATAAAGCTGCACTTCTTCAGAGGTGAACACCAACACGCAGATACCCTTTAGCGTCCTGATATTCTGGCACGAAAAATGCTTCCTGGGAGACAAGCCTCTTCCTCTCCTCAGGTCTTTTAGACTAAACATATAGGAGCCTGCCCTTTCCATTCATAAGCATTCACACATACGCAGGTTTATGGCACAAGAACTATTGCAATTGGGTGCCTGTCACTTCACTGGGTTTTATGCACTTCCGTCAGGTCCACTTAGCTGCCCTGTTTTGTTTCTGCTTGTACTGAGCAGCCAAGAAGTACTGGTGCCTGGTTCCTCACCATAGCCAAAGCCCTTAAACGGGAGCAAGTTGCTTTGCTTATCAGCTCATCCGTCAGTGCCAGAGCATAACCCCTGCTGATCGCAGCTGCTCCCACAAAAGTCAAGCTCCAAAGCGATTCAAGGAACTGCAGCCTCGTGTGTGGCATGCGCCTTTGTCCACACGTCAACACTCGCTGGTCAGGGCAAGTGAACCACGCATTCTGGAAAACTTCATTTCCAGACAAGATTTTTTTTCTTCTTAACTTGCAGTCTTCTCTAGAGAGGAAATCAAGCATGCCTTTGCTCATGTTACACCCCAAGAAGTTTTAACTGGATCTAGACATCACCCTGTTGAATGTAGCTGTGACTTTCACGAGAGTGGGCCTACTGATCACTGCTTGACTAAGACTCTGCCAATAGCTTTCATTCATCCTGTCACTCACAGCCTTAAGGAATGCCAAAGAGTCCCAAGGCGTCCTTATCAGGGGAGGGCTGCAGGGCAGGGAAGTCCATGACTTGGTTGGCTCCAGCTCAGTAGCTTTCCTGGTAGGGTATTTTTCTGGAAGATTCAGCTCTGGACCTTTCCAGCTGCCCAGGGGCAGTGCTCTTCACCACTTTGGTCTGGGTCTCCCTGTTTCACATTCCCTTCTTGTTTCAGTGAAATGGTGTATTCCACCAAGGCTGGTTTTCACGAGCGTTCAAAAAACGCTTGCAACAATGAAGTGGCAGCTTTGAGGGTGGCTCAAATGATGTAATGAGAAAGCGAAAAGCGATGTTGCGTCAAATGAGCCACTTCTGTGCATTATAGGGCTTTCCCTTCTTGTTCGTCACGTTCGGTGCACTCCTCCAGAGCAAATAAGTACTACAAACCAAGTAGAAAGGTAAGAGCAATAGCGCACTTTCTAGTCAGTCTTACGTGAAAACAGAAGGGTTAAAATTCAAGTTTGCTCTTTACAGGACAAGGCTTCACCGACTGCACCTCTGCTGTCAGACTCCCAGTTTTACAGGCTCTGGTTTATA
This sequence comes from Struthio camelus, assembly GCF_040807025.1. Taxonomy (NCBI): domain Eukaryota; kingdom Metazoa; phylum Chordata; class Aves; order Struthioniformes; family Struthionidae; genus Struthio; species Struthio camelus. Next base: position 2,393,309 of record NC_090963.1, read on the forward strand.
GATATTTATCACATTTATATATATAGCTTTTCCTCCAAATTTAAAGACAAGGGTATTTTTCACAGCAGCCAACCTTCCATTTCGTATATTTTTTCAGGAGTTGTAAGGAAGGGGAACCTCTAAATCACTAGGAAGCTCTGACAATGCAGACCCTACTGCGCAAAATTGCTTTTATAAAGCACTTACTTTTTATGGTCTCATTTAGGGCGACATTGAATGTTCTCGAGAATACTTTCCAGTTCCTCCAAGTGTTCTGCCCCTTTTAAAATGTCTGAAAGTCCTTTCCTGCATTAATTCGAAGCCAAACGTACTGTACGCCTCCTGGAACTTTACCAAATGGCTAAACTTTAAGTCATCATTTCTAGGATAAATTACCTCTCCATCAGGCTAGGTATTAAATGAACTCTATAGGGACCAGGACTGTTTTTATTTCACGTACATTAACGCCGCACTTATTGTTTGACCTGTAACTGCTACAGGAAGAGCTGTTGTGGTGGGGAACGATGGGGAACTAAATGCTTTTCAGATCCGAAATCCAGCCAAGGAGCCACAATAGACAAAGTGTCACTAGCTGCTAATGGTTTCAGCAGCATGTTTACGCAGAAGACGCTTTTAAGAAAGGACTCTGAAGCCACGTATTTTTGAGATAAGCTGGTTTGCTGGAGGGAGCGCAGATCCCCAGGGTCCCAGAAACGCAAGTCCTCCTTTGTGCTGGGCGCTCTTCTGAAAGGTGCTGACGTTACCAGTGGCTTCAGTACAGCCAGTTCTGGCAGAAATAAGGCCAAAATACGTGCTGGACTCAGTACTACAGGCACTGAAAGAGTTACCTCCTAAGACCTTTAGTGGGCCTGGGGTGGGTTTACAGGGCACAGGGCTGAGATACAGCAAACAACCTTCCCTACGGGAGGTTCCCCCTCCTCCCGCCCCCCTACAACACATGCACGTGCACTAACAGTCTCAGCCAGGGTGATACCAGCCTCTTGTTTACAAAAGAAGGATTTCTCACCCACCAGCCTGGCAGAGCTCTCCATGTCACCCGTGAGGTACTGAAGCAATTGACAGCCTTTAAAGAGCAGACTGCTCGAGACTTTCCTCCAGCAACCCTACCACACAGCATTGCTTTTGCACTATTATTCTGCGATAGTTCAAGTACATTAAATCCTCCTTTTTCTTTCTCAGAGAATTTCCCTTCCTCTGATTTATTTCTATAGCAATCCGTTTAGCAGGGGAGATCGACGGGGGATTTGGGAGCTGACAGCGCTATTTACCCACTGGCCAAAGCACCACCTCCTTGGCATCTCTCCAGCAACACATCCCAGCTCCCGCGCAGGGAGCTGCCCCTGCAGGCCGCCAGCTCAGAGGTCCCGAGTCTGCTCGGGGCAAGAAGCCTTCCCAGCATATCACAGGATTCTTTTCTTCCGAGTGATGTTTTTTCCTATAGGTTTTTCCCCCCGCTATGGTAATGATGTGCCAAATAGGAATCTCTGCCCTCCCCCTGTCTCTCACCACACACACAGCTGCTACTTAGCAGAAAAATAAAAGCTTCCCACCAAATAAAAAGTCTCCAGGCTATCATCACTTTTAAGTAGAGATTCGTGGACACTTTCAAGCAAGGGCTATAGTTAGGGTGCAAGGATGTTTCTTAGTCTGAACTATTCTTGCTTTCAAGATGATAAGGAAAGGGGAATTTGTATTTGGGAGGTAAAAGGTCTCCCATGGTGCTTCAAAGCAATTCTTCTCCTGGCGCCCGTTCTTGGTTTGCTCCCGCTATCCTAGAAGGAGCTTTAATGGGAACACTGAAAACCAGGATTCACTGTAGGGGGTGGGAAGCATGCTATTACTCTGTGCCTAACTGTGAAACTGGAAAAGAGCTACTTATATCATTCATAAACTGCTTTGAGATCTGTGACATACATCAGAGATGTGGCCTGTGACTACATCAGTCTTCATGTGAATTTGCAAAACAAAGAAAAGCTGCATCTGGGGGAAAGTTATATTGAAAGGTTTGGTGCAAGAGGAAAACACACTGGCTGAGAAAGCAACCTCTCAAATTCTTTTGTAAAAAAATTCCCACAAGCCTCCTAAAACATAAGAAACAACGTGGAGCAGAGCTGATAAATAAATCTACTTGACATCTTTGGTGTTAGGCACGGCTATAGGCCACAGCCCTCCGCAGAGCAAGAGAAAGCAGGTGTTGTCCTGGGGAGAGCGCAGAGCCAGCAGCATCGCCGGACCTACCCAGCGGCCGCTTGCAGAGAAGACACAACCACAGGCACGTTCTCAGATATCCAGGACAAGCATTTACATAGCAGGAAGATGGCAAAGTTAAGATGACAAGCAATGAAACCAGCAGCGGGCCTTAGTGGTACCTCTAATCAGTAGGAGCCTATGTTCCTGGGGTGAGCCTTGGCCAACTGGGCAAGCTGGGCTACCAGGGGTCCCTCCAGCCCCCGGTGAAATAGTGAGCATGCTTGGGTGGCTGTAGGGGCTCTGCCTTCCACGCACAGGCAGAGAAGCTCTGTCATCTCTCAGAGTAGCAGCTTCCGCCACACTAACTTCACGGAAAAATTAGAACTGGCAACAGCTAGTTTTCTGCTGGCCCTGTTCGCTCTGACCCAAGCTCCTGGCAAGAGGCCAGTTTCAGCTGGGGCGTTTGGTACAGCGTATGCACAGGAGTTGCAACAGGAATACTAAGATTGCTATGAATGAAATCTGAGGGGACTTGAGGGTTAAAAGAATGGCCTGTATTGATAATGCAGGACACCATTTCCAGGCAGACACAAAGCCCCAGAGACCTGCACCCCACTAAGGCACCAGCACAGACGACTGCCAGCAGCAGACCCTGCGCTCCCACACCAGAGAGAAGGTAAAACGGCTGCAGCATACCGCAAATGCTATTCCTCTTTATGCTCACCCAATGTGAGGACAGACTATAGCACAAAGACACTCCTAAAGGGTATAAAAGACTGTCCAAAAATTAGTCTGTCATCACCCGTCAACCCAGGAGATACAACGTGGACCTAAGAGCCTGCCTGCCTCGTCTTCCATGCTGCACACAAGCAATCCTGCCCCGACCACTTGGCACACGTTATCTTGCTTTGTGAGTGCGTGGGTGTGAAAGTGAGGCCATCAAATCAATGTGCTTAGAGATTTTGTATAGATATAAAATCACCTTCCCCTTCCGTAAGCCCTTGCACTGAGTTTTGCTATGCTATTTTCCAGCATATGGAGGGCGGCTACCGGCAGGCTCGCCCTCTGCACCCTGCTGTGGGATCAGAGCAGGCAGACGACTCCATTTACTCAGAGCTGTGAACCGAAGGCGATCCATCAGGCGGCCAGGGGCACCTTCAGAGACGCATGAGCATGGTCGGGAGCCAGTGCCCTCAAAGAAGCCACTGGCTGCTCATTTGGATGCCAGAGAGCGCCTAGCAGCAACCAGCAGAGTCTGCTGCTTTTCTGTGAGCTATTTTTAAATGGCATCAGGCAAAGAAATACCTGGAGAAGTTCCTGGCATCTAAGAGGTTAGAGAGAGTTGTGGAGAAAATAACTCTCTAGGTAAGCAGGGCAGCCAGCTGTTATCGGAGCACCTTGGCTAAGATCTCCCCAGGGGATAAAGGTGGGAATTTAATAAAAATGGAAGACTAATGATACTAGAGAAAGGTACCAAAGTGGAAAGAAATGTATTAATTAGAAAATCTCTCAGTGTCTTGAATGAGAGAGAGAAAAGCAGTCATAGAAAGTAGCCAGGTTACTTTTGGGGAAGTAAATGGAAATATTTGCTGGGAGCAGCACTGAGCCCAGAAAGAGAAGATGCTAGAGGAGGAGTTCCCCAGTTCTTGAGAGACACATAATTTGCTCCGGTTATTTATACTCCCGTAGTAGTACTCTGATCAGCATCTCTTGGTGCCCAGTTCTTGTAAGCACCACTTTGCCTGTGAAAAAAGTCCCTGGTGGTTGCTCAGGGCAGTCCGTGCAGTACATATTCATGCTTAACAGCTATCTCCGTCCTAACTACCAGAAAACACCGGGGTGTAAAGGGAAGCCGCACCGCATCACCAGGATGATGCCACAGGGGAGCTGCCCACCCCTTGGCTGCAGCACTGTGTGAGTACTTGCCTGGCCTGGTGTGCCCAATCTCACTTAGGAGTTGCTGGTGCTAATGTGACATGTACAAGCTTAGCGGACTCCTGGGAGCTTACTTGTTTTGTAATGAGAGTGAGAAAATATTAACAGAGATCAATAGACTCTTGCATCTCCTACAGAGACATAATCAATTGCAGTAGCTCAGACTTCGTGTGCAACCCCATAGCAGCAGCAAACTGGAAATACCAGCTCAAGTGCTTGCATGATGACAGGTAAAAGGAAGTGAGGAGGAATCAGATTTCCTTTTTTTAAACTTTGAAAAGAGTTTTATAAACAGTAGTTTGGAATAAATGATTTGGAAATGTATGAGGAGTCCCTAGCTAGTGCCTCAGACAACCTGTAGAGATGTTTTGCCTCTAAAGCATTTAGAAAGGTATGAAAAGTGTTATTCAAATGAATAAATAATAGGTCTCAGACTTTTTTGCCTGAAGAACTGCATACATTTTGCATAAGCCCTTGCCTTCACGGGCCCGTGTTCCCAGCCCCTGCGTGGCGAGCAGGGGAGGGAAGAGCAGAGGGAAAGGAGCCATTAGCAGCACTTCCAGCCAGAAGCCCAGATGGGATCTGAGGCGAAGGAATGTGGGGGACGTGGCTTACGGTTCAGTCTGCATGAAGGGTGCATCTGGTTGTCTTGAAAGTATGCCTTGACTTCACCTGCCAGCTGCAGGAGTCTCAAACTAAATGAGAGCTTCCCCTCATTAAAGCGCACTATATCCTAGTTTTCAGCCTAAGTAAGGCTTCACACAAGGAAGTCAGCGTCTGCTGAGCATTTGCACATGTGCTGAAAAGGGAAGACAGCACTTCTCTACTCTCCCAAAGCAAATTTGGTGCCGTTGAAGGGTAAAGCACACAGGGAAATCTGAGCACAGCAGCAACATGGAGCAGCAATAAGCAGGGCTGTACAGGGATGCCATTAATATGTTGCCGGTGGGAAGGAAGCTGCACCTTTTTAGTGCTGACAGCCATAAAGCAGCTTCCGAAGGGAAGCTGCAGGACCTCTCTGCCTTGGTGCGCCAACGAAACCCCTGCTTCGGTTCAACCTGCTGCTGGACTCTCCAAAACGCGGAAGCCCTTGGTGTTATGCAGGAGATCAGGACACAGAGCCATCGCAGGTCTTTCCGGCACCTATGCGGCTTCCCAGCCTGGATTTGCAGAACATGTTTTATTTCTTTATCTAGCTGAAATTGAAGGGAAAGTGGCTATTCATCAGCACGCCACAAACAGTTAGGAAAAGGCTGGAACTTTCCCCTCCTGTTTGCTCCTGCACATATAGCAATAGCACGTGCCAGTGCCAGATGCCACATGTTTTCGGGGGTGCTGCGTTTGCATATTTTATCCATGCACAAAGCCGTAATATGACATGCTACATTATTCATCAAAAGGAGAGGCTAGCGCAATAGGAGCTCTTCCTGACAAAACTGAGAGAATTCCCTTTAAGGTGACACTCGTTTCTTCTTATCTATAATACAATGTATCATATGTACAATATATAATATAATACAATGCACAATCTATAATGCAACATCTCTATAATACGTTATTCTATAGAGGCTGGGATTGATTTCTGGAAGGACAGTCTCTCACCTCCTTTTCTTTTTTTTTTTAACCAGTCCCTGTCCAGTTCAAACATTTAGCAACTACTTCTGATCATGCCCTTGCAGCCTCGGCTGCAGGAGCAGATTTTTCAAGCACCCAAGACTCAAGACCATAACGTAGGACTAGATATGCAGTAAGACTGATCATCTGATTAAACTTATGCAAATACCTATATTTATTAGCATAACAGGAAGATTGTTCTACTGCCTGCAAAGAAATGATCCCCTTTATTCAAACAGATGCGTCAGTTCTGAGCAGTTAATAAGATCTGTTTGTAATCCATAGGTATGCATGATAAAATCAGGATATTTAGCACTTACATTGGCAAAGGAACTGCCAGGAATATTGGTAGCATGCAACTTAATGCAATCATTAAGAGAGATATTTAAGTACTCTTCAGGGTAATACTTGGCAATGACAAGGGAACGCAAACACACTCAAGATCTCTATCTGGTTGCAGCTGCCAGCTGTGTTCATTGCAGGACCCACTAGGATGGGGATCACCCTGCAAGAGGCTCTGCTCCATCACATCAGATGAGATCCCTGAAGGTGCTGGGGGAAGGAGGGCTGGCAGAAGAGAAAGTGCCACCATCACCTGTTCTCCTAGGAACAGTCTCTCGGGGACCTGCTAAGACTAAATTCACCTGTTGTCTTGTTTTCACTTCCTGAGAGCATTGTAAACTTGTTTGGTTAGGCACAACACCAGCCTCAGCCTCCCATTCTCAGCTGCTCCCCAACCCAAGGCTTCTTTACCTTGGTTCCTGTCAGCCTGAGAGAAGAAAGGGCTGAGCTGCCCTGAGACAGTGAGATCTCACTCTGATTTGCTTTCTAGGGGGGAGCAAACTGGGCAGTTGCATGCAGTAGCTTAGCACAGTTCTTGCCAACTGGTGTAAGGAGGCACCAGGAATACCAAATGCAGACCCAAACATACAACACTTCACAGCCTCCCATCGTGCTTGCTAAAGTGTCTGGGGAGCCTATGGTGGACACTAGAATTGCTGTTTTCATTTTTCCCTAATTGGCTGTGAAATTATGTTTGCAACCTGCTAAAATGCCCACTTAGACTTCTGGGTAGCAAACAATTGCCCATCTGCCAAGAGGTTTTCCAGCCGACATTTATATAAATACAGAAATCAGCCTGCTATTCACATCTGATTAACAGACACAGACTCTAATTAGCCCACGTGATTAAGATTCATTTGAGAAGTCACTTCAACACATACATAAAGCCATCATTCCTTTACTCAGTGATGAAGATGAGGAGGAAGAGCAGTCCTGTCTCGCTCCAGCTATGCAAAGCAAAGGGATAAAAGTTCAAGGAGGGCATCATGGGACCAAAGGGTCAAAACCCTGTTATAACGATGCAGTTTTCCTGCCAAGGAATTTGTTATGGGATGTCCGTAGCACAGCCAGTGTCGGGGGCAGAAAACCTGTCACTTCTCACCAGCCCGCTGGAAACGCGTGCCTACGCTCTCTAACGTTTGGCAGCTACAGCACAAAAGACAGATTTTAGAGCCTAGTCTTAGACCTCGATTAGAGCTTTCCTAGACCCTACAGCTGAGATGCAGAACCTGGGTCTTCCTGCAGAGACGTGGGCTAGGCTGTGAAGCTCCGCACGATGCAGGAGAGACCCCACGTTCGGAGCTGCTCGGCTTTCGCTGCAATGCTACCTGCTTACAGCAGCAGCGCGCTCCAGACCATTGCAGTTCTCCCAGGGGACTCGAATGTCAGGAAAAGTTGTTGCTTCAGTGTTGCTAAACAACACGCTGCATGTTGTTCGCACGGTTCAGAGCAACAATTACTACAATCAATTTGATTTGTAATGTGTCCTGTCTTATGAATCACTGAGTTATTAACCTTAACAATGTCAGCGAGCTGCTAGTGTAATTGAGTCTCAGCAAATTAAGGTTTGGGGTAATTATTAAGAGCTGCTTTGTACACAGGAATATATTAATATGTTACTGATGCTGTGTGATTATACCCTTACCCTGAGAGAAGAATTCAGAGCGACTGTAGTAAAAGATACAAACGCAGTCTGAGTAGCCTCTAAGGACAACAGGTATGCTGGCATATTAATTGCAATTTCCATATATTTCCCTTGTCGTATCTATATAGCATAAAGTCATACAACATAGCAATACAGAACTGCCATTCATTAGCCTGCTTTCTTCCCAGAAAACGGGCTTTGACAACATAAGTTTCTCAGTTAGTACGTTTAATCCCAGTCTGTCTCAAGGCTGCGAATGCCAGGTAGGATTGGAGAACACTACATACAGCTTTCTCCGTGCCGCTGCCTAATTTATTGGAAAGGCACAACCTGTAATCTGCTGTACTTTCTCTCTTTAGACGGGTCATTGAGCAAGTTATCATTGTGACCTGGTTAGCAGTTGCTTGTATGAGCACTTGAGTGGCATTAACATTTTGTTTTCAATTAAAACGTTTTCATAATCAAAACAAAATTTTTAAACGGATTAAAATCCAGCAAAAAAAAAGGAAAAAAAGAACTGAAACCTCAATAAAAATGTAACAGCGATAACAAATTTTGTAATATCCTTTAAATAACACAAAATCTGGAAGGATTTTAGAATTATAGCTATATCAACAGGACAATCTGCTTTATCAGTTGTACAGTAAAAATATAAGTACCAAGAAAAGAATCACCTGCATTCATCTAAGCTGCTTCCCAAGGAGCCCCACTCTGCCAAAGGAAAAGGTAAGGGTAGAGAAAAGAGCATTTCTAAGAAAAACATAGCATTAGAGTTTATTGCATTGTGTAGAGTTTATTAATTGTTTCTTCTTAATACTAATCTTAATGCAAACATTTATTTTTTTTTTATATTGCACTCTTCTTACCTGTGAGGTTACCTATCCTTCTCCTAGGCCAGATATTTAAATTGCTGCCACCCTTTTCTGGCGAGAGACGTTATTTCTCAGTACAAACCCACCCACCCCCATCTAAGACTCATGATAGTGAAACTAGGTATAGGAAAATGAGAGGCAATATTTCACCTGCTGACTGTGGTTCTACTAGCTCTAATTGGAGCAGAAAATCTCCCATTACCTTGGCTATGGATAGCATGCAAAAAAGCTCATTTCGCTTCCCAGGCAGGACTGGATTTGGGGAGACATGATATCAGCCAGAAGTAAAAATATTTATACAAATACCACTTCCCTAGGCAATCTATATTTTTACAGCTCTCTCTTCCTCACAGATACAGCGTCTGACCATCAGCACCAAGTCTGCCACTGGTCTTCCTAGAGGAATTATCCCTTTGCTAACGGCAAAGATCGTTAGTATCGGTTCCAGGTACTAAAGAATCTTTTGAGTTGGTTTGGTCTGTGGACGGTGATTTTTTTCCCCCAGACCAGGTCCCTGGAAACAAGTCAATCAGCAGCATTGCCTGGAGAGGGGCTCCCAGCTTGCAATGCAAGAGGGATCTTCACCTTAGGAAGCAATCTCATTATGAAGAAGGGGATTGCGAAGAGCTCTCAATTCAATTACGATGATTTCATCTGTCACAAACGCTGACTCCTCGTTTCTGGAAAATATATTTTCCAAGTGAAGTGGAGGGGCCCTGGGAACCATGAAAGCTAGGGTAAGTAGGAAATTTTGGGAAACGCCCCTTTCCCGCTCTCTTTTGACCCTAGCGGGATTCTTCATCAGCCTCTACTAATCACCCTTGTTAGGAAGATGTATGAGAGAGAGATACTAATCACAAAGAAAAGTGAACATTTCCAATGAACTTCAGCAGCAGGCTCACATTCACATTACCTCCCTGGGCAACTGGAACTACGGAGGAGTCATCTGGATAATTAACGGAGCTGATGTTCAAGCACATCATTGAGGTAAGACTGTTTACAAATGGTTTTGATGAGAGATGCTTTCTTTTCCTTAGGACAGACATTAACCTTGCTACAGGCTCCCAGAGAAACAATTAAGGTTAGTAAATAAGGTAAGCAAAAACTGTCAGAATAGATTTCTATTCTATAAGTAATCAGTGCTGCAACTGCCTATGGTACTAGTGAGGTAGAATATTAATATATTGTTACAGTGATGCTTTCTAGGCCTAACTGAGCTGCAGAATTCAACATGCTGCTTGGCTCCGTAGGAAGAGAGCTCGCTAACAGAGAAAAGAGGTAACGCGTGGAAGCATTACAAGTCCCAGCAAATAGAAAAGGGTAACGGTGGGTACACTGGAGCTGATAAGCGGAGAGATGATGCCCTCACCATCACACAGGGAGAGCGACAGAGCCTGCAGCTGGAGCCAGCTCACCCTGGTCTCTAAGAGTAGGCCTTTCTTAAGGGGCCTTGCAAGATCCAGCAAGTAGTTTTGAACAGCCCTAGAGTAACATCTAGCTGGGGCGAGACATGGAGGCACAGTCTAATTAGGAAGAAAATGAATTGCTTTCCATAAGTTCCCTCTGTGATCTCATCCCCTGGGAAGCAGAGAAAAATGTTATGGCATCCTCACTTAGAAAGGAGGGCATTGTTCCTCCCGTCGGTTGGCAGAGGGAGGCGAGGCACAGGTCAAGCATGAAGACTTGCTGTAACAGCCCGCGTGCCCCAGCAGGCTCCCCTGGGTGCAGAGCGGATCTGCCCAAACATTTGCCACCCAGCTCAGGGACACCGACTCCAGGTGAATCCCAGCTTTGCTGGTCACTGGCCCGCCGAGACTCAGTCATCTCTAGTAGCAAGGAAACACATTGTCCCTAATAAGCAGTGACACGGCAATTTTCTCCATCATGTCACTTGTCAAGATGGCCAGCAGATTCCCCTCACAACCTAGGACTTCACTGTGAACCTCCCCAAGACATGTCTTGGAGAAATAAATCAATTAGGGAGCCCAGCATCTGTGATCTGCTACACAGCAGCTGCTCAAAATGGTTAACAGGCTCCAGCCCACACACTGGCTGAACAACACGATTGGGGGCCCTTCGCTATAAACGGCACTTGTCCTCCAGGCTGCCCCTCGCCTGCGGGAGGCTGGCTGCCAGTGGGGCCGCTGCTGGTGCTGGGCTGCTGCACGATGCTGGCAGCTGAGAGGTTATCTGCTGTCAAAGCGGACAGCTTCGGTCCAGGCCAAGCACCTCGTTTCCTGATGTTGAAGCATGGCAGTGTATATTCTTGTTTGATTTAGGAAGAAAGGGCAAAACTGATGGAAAACATAAGGGAAGTGGTCTTATGGGATATGTAATAAAGCCAGGCACTGAATGACACCCTGTTCTTAGAGCATGGGCCAAGTGATCCCACTCAGAAATTTTGCTCTTAATTCTCTCAGTCCTACTCCTCAAAACAGCTTTTTTCCCCCTCCTTTTTATTCTTCGCTTGCATCTGTTGTTTTCAGGGGCAAAAATGTTTGTATAAAAATTTCATGGTTTAGAAATCCATCCTGAAATTAACTGTCTAGAGGATTTGAAATACTGGTTTCTGGGGACATGTTTTTTGGCCAGAAGCAGGCTGGGTAGTGCTGACATTGTAAGAGTTAAGCAGCTGTCACTGGAATTATGGGCTTTAATTTTGTCTTTTCCTCTTAGCGTTCGCTTACTGACACAACTAGCCGCTTGCTACCTTTATTAGTGCAGTTGGTGGGCAACTTTCCAAATCAATTAATGTTATTGTTTCATTTCTTAGGGCTGTAAAAGCACAAAATTTACAAGAAATATGAAAGGCTATGAAGTATGCCATAGAACCATGGCAGAGATGGAGAGTAATTAGATCAGCTAGAGCCACTGAAATCCCATCTGCTGAGCATGTTCCATTAAAATACCTTTCTCTTTGCTTCAAGAAATATTATCAGCTTTAATATCACAGGACGGAGGGAGGGGGAGGAAAATACAATGAATTTTCCTATTAATGCTTCTCAGATGCATTTGAAGGGGAAATCGCAAACAGCTTTTCTATACAGGGCAGTGGTGCCTGTCAGAGCTGGTCTCAAAAGCAGGGCTTGGCATGGAGGTGGTGAAAGCAGACCTCTTGCAGGAAGTCATATTGACAGAGATTTGGGGTTCCCCCTTTTGAATTACAGCTCAAAGTAAAAGTTAGAGGGCACCAGGCAAGCAAAGCTACAAGAAGTCCGACCAAGTCCCTAGAAGTTTGATCTACTCTGATCTACTTTCGCTGGTGGATGGATGGGGCTGGTATCCGAGACCTCCTGGACACCACCACTAGATCTATGGGCCCACGCAGACATGGAGGAAAAGGGCCTTTTCCGGCCTGGAGACTCCCGAGGCCAAAAAAGGACCACGGCACAGTTCAGGCTAGAGGGGAACTCTGGAGGGCTCCAGTCCAACACCCAGCTTGAAGCAGGACCAGCTACAAGGCTAGATAAGTTTGCTAACCTGACACAAGGCATAAAGAACGGGTAGGAAAACAAGGGAAGCTGCAGACCAGGCTGGTGTCTGGCTGTTCATGGGACCACCTGCCTCCCCCTCCTGGTACAGTCTCAAAAGCTAGAAAAGTACAATCTTGGACTTTGTCATATAGCGATGAGAACAGCAGGGAGTGTTCACAAGCTGTTACAGCTTCCCTTCATCTCTTATCCTCAAAGAATAAATAGCCGGCAGGCCCTATGACAATGGTTACATTGTTTAACGTAAATTAAAAGCAAAAAGAGCGAGCTGAGGCCACTGAGACAGCGGAAAGCATCTCTCTGAAGGCAGGATTGAATTCAGCCATCCCAGAATCCTGCAGCTGAGCTTGTCCCCGCTTTGGCTTTTCAAGGCCCTCTTGCATCATTGTACCTTCCCTCCTCACGGGTAAGCTGAGGAAACGATAAACTCTTTCTCCCACCTTTAGTCTTGTTGGTCTAGATTATATTTTGCAGTAAAACTCTATGATATATGATACCACAAGCCTTATATGTATGATTGTATAACATCATGCAAGCAGTGCCTACTGGGTGCCACATTAAGCCAAGTACACTGTGTGTCTGTGCGCATGTACATGTGTTACGCAAAGAACTTGTATGCTTTTTTTATACTAATAAATCCGTTCTGCCCAAAACTTCAGTTAGATTACAGGTTGCAAAATTCTATTCTGCTATTCCAAAACTCTCCGTGATGTTTCCGCTTGAAAAAGGCCCTTCAGTGCTTGCCATGTACCTCACGTCTGATGCAGCTGCAGGCTATTGCACAGCAACTACATCTTGTTCCAGAGGTGGCTGCTTTTCAACTTGTCTTGATGTCCTCTCTTCAGAATTTGTGCATCTGACTGTATGACTCACTCCATCCTGGATCTTTTTCCTATGACCCCCAGGAAGTGAATAAGCTGCGATGGCTATTTTATTTGTTGCTGTCTATAATAACCTAATTTTTGACTGCAGAGGCAGATAACGATTCAAGGATGATGAGGAGGGACAAAGGGGTGATGTGATGTGTTTAATAATTTTGATTATTGGTTTTTACCTTCCTGCATCTCCAATGCCATTTTTTTTCTTTCTTTCTTTCCTGAATCCACTTCAGCAGTAGCTAATTGGATCAATTGGATCACTGAAACCTCCACTGCAGAGTTCATGGCATCATTAAGCCTTGGGTCAGGAGGATTATCACCAGCAGTAATTTTAATATGCTGCAGCAGGCAATAAAGGTAAAAAGGATACCTACACACAGTTGTAATCTTCTGTTGCTGGCTCAGTTATTTACTGGGTGCAGGAGGAGTAAATTGTGCAAGAAAGGACAAAGATTAACGGGAAAAAAATTGACTGGCCGTTTTAAGTATGAGGCGTTTGTATCTAAATGTTTAATATTTAAATTTTACAATGAAGTGATGCCGTAAGGAGCTCTATGCCAATCTGTGACAGTAACATTAGGTTCGTCTGAGCTGAAGTGTTGGAAGGGAGCAGCGACTCAAGGACAGCTTTGTGTTGTATTGCTAAGCAACCCCATCCTCAGCTTTGTGGCTTGTTATTACCACGTAGCCCCATTTCGGGAGTAAGCTTCAAAAATTAAACGCCTGATTTAGGGAAGAGGATCAAGGAAACGTAAACGTTAATTTCTTAGTCTGGCGTCCGCTTTTACAGGGGGTTTGCAAGTGGCAGCTGGTGGAACAGATCAGAAGGAACAGCCTTTTGCAGTCAGCAAGTTTTCCTCCCTGATGCTCGCTGCTCCGAGCTTTGGGATTATCAGATTCCAATAGGAAAAAGATTGATTTTACTTGCCAGGAGGGGAAACTACGCACGCTCGCCCTGCTGGCGAGGGAGGCCCAGCTGCGGAGGCCCCAGCTCCTCCTCCGCCGCAGCCCCGTGCAGGGCTGCCCGCACGGGCCTCCCGCCCTGACCTCGGCTCCTCTTCGCTCCCTCCCGAGGAGACCGAATTCCGGACAAACTTGGACTCGGACGGGGCCTTCGGGCTTCGCACCAGAAACAGAGCTGGCGGGGAGCTTATCACAGGGGGGCGAGGCTCCAGCTTTTGGAAAATTTCAAGCCCCCAAGGCAGAAGTGCGGGGGCGAGACGGCACAGGAGAGGGGAGCCAGGACACACAAAGCAAGAGGAACGCAGAGCGGCGCAGCAGAGGAGATGAGAGGAGCCGGGGGGGGAACCACCCAGGCAGTCCTTGCTCCACGCTGGCAACGCTATGTGGACCCCCTCTCCAGCACGCCCAAGGCCCACCCTGTGCGGCCTGCGACCACCTCCTCCGGTGCTTACTGCAAGCGGGAGAAAAGCAGGCCGTCCCTAAGGCTCCAACGAGAAAGACCGGCAAAGCAAGGCCTCGCCGGCCTGAGAGAGTTTGTACCAGTTTAGCCTAAATCAGTTTTCATGCTGATTCAAATTGCACGGGTGGCAGAGGCCAGGTGGACCTACAGGCTGGAACAGGAACGGCGAAGATGGGATGCTCTTTGTTTGGTGCATAAGCGACACATTAGCCAAGTCGGAACGGGTAAGCTCCATTTACTGTGGTTACGCTTGTCTTCGCAACTGGGCAACTCTGCTTCGCGCTTTTTTTTCTTTCTTAAATTGCTTCCCAGCTGGATTTAGTTTGAACTAGAGGTATAAAATGAAACGAGAGCACCCACCCTCCTTTGAGCACCAATGAAGCAGCACTGTTTTAAAATTTTGCCTTTAAACAAATCATGCTGACCTTCCTGTATACAGAAAAAAAATGAGTCACTCAAGATAATCTTACTTCCCTCACGCCCGGCACGACCTGTCCCGTGGAAACACACAGCAGCAGCCAAGGGGTTACGGTTAGGAGAGAGGCGCACCGACGCACAGGGAATTTAGAGCAACTCTGGGCTGGGTAACTCCAAAGAGGGAAAATACAGCAACGTGCGTACATACACACACACACATACATATATATATACACACACACATCCTGGGTATGATACTGGAAACCACACTGCACTTACACCAGGGATCAATTTGGTTCTCCGGTAGCATATTTTATGCTAGAAAGAAAACAAGGTAAAAAAATGATGTGAACATTTTGCCCCAATATTGTCAGACAACTCTAGTAACCATGGCAACAGGAGGAGTGAACGTCTCCAGGACTGTATGTCTGGTAAACATATTCTCTGGTCTCCCATTTATTAAGATATTAAATAGCATGTTTGCGCTGAGCCCTAGCACAATGTATTATTACACTGTTGTCGCTAAGGGCCAAACCTACTGGGCGAGCACTCAGCACAGCTACTGGTCCTAAACGCTGCGATAACAGCCAGCGGCCCGACGGCGCCTCGCGGGAAAACGCAGACAGCGGCTTCGGCGGATGGATGCCACCGTCTCCCGGCGAGGCCCGTTCGGCGAGCTGTGTTCTCCCTCTAGCGTCTGCGCTGCGAGGGGGAGAACCGGCCACCGCTGCCGCCCCCGGCCAGAGCTGCTGCCAGGGCCCTTTGCAGGCAAGGTCTGGTGCGGTCCCAGCCTGCAAACCGCTCGCTCGGCCGGCTCTTCTTCGAGCTTTTCTCCCAGGCTCCAGCAAGCGCGGGCGCCCGCGCTGTGCGCGGCAGAGCCACTGCGGTCCCTGCTGCTCCCCAGCGCGTGGGCACAAGCCCTGCTCTCCCCCGCCTGCTGTCCAGATGTGCCACAAACCATTAGCAGAAAAAATAAGACAGTTCACGCTTCTGTAAAATATTGGCTCCAGCTGTTATAACATAGTCTTTTCTCAGTTTAGATGCTGAGAAACATATATTTTTTTTAAAACTACCTCCCTCACCCCTGGTTGCATTGCCAAAGATAAAACCAGACAAACTGGCAAACCAGATACCTCGCCCAGAGCTGGGAGTTGGGGGGCGGGAGGCTGAATCAAGGTAACATCGTTCAGTGCTGAAAGCACTTGAGCAGCTGAAAGGAGATCTCTTCCCGGACGGCCCCACCGCCTGTTTTCCCAAGGACAGCGTGAGCCCACGCTGCCTCCTACCCTACCCCACGCCTGGGTTTCTGGCTGCCCCCTAGGATGAA